>NC_137956.1:47982136-48554636 GCF_963924665.1 Micromys minutus | reverse complement strand
TGGCATGTTAGAAAGGGCCTAGGCACGGTACCAGCACCTACCACCAGGGCTGACGGAGGGAGGTGAGCCCGTTTCTGCCATGCCTAATCCCACCACTTGTGTCCTAACCCTCGACCTTGGTCTCAGGTTCCTCGTCTTCCTGGCCATGTTTTAGGGACATACAAACACCAAGACCAGTCAGATTCTGTGATCTGCAACTATCAATCTTTCCTCAGGTGCTGGCAGCCCTGGGCATCGACACGACCTCACTCCACTCCCACAATGGATCACCCTTAGCCCCTAAAAACGCCAATGAGAGAAGACCCAGGATGAAATCAAGGGTGTCAGAGGGCTCCACAGATGACAACAGGTCACCCCAATCCGACCCCTACAACCAGCGCAGGATGGTAAGTCAAGCCGAGCTGGCATAAAGGTTTACTCAGCTTTGCAGCTGGTTTGGCCTCCAGGTGAAACAGAAAGCGCTTAGGACCAGGGAGAGAGGAGGGATTTGGAGACCGGCACCTCTTCACACAGGTGTCATAAATGAGGCCAGCAGCATTCCTGGGGAGTGGGTTGATGATAAGGGCCTTTCTTTGTGGAGATCCAGATTAAGATTGGGAGATAAGGAAAGGGAATCTGATTCAGGTTGTCTCCCAGGCTTCAGGCTAGGATACAGCTTAAGTGAGCTGTATTTTTTAAGATAAGGCATGGGAGAAAGAACTTGGGTATGTGGGGAAGGGAGGGGAGGCCCCTTTGGGACATGCTGACCTTGAGGTAGGTATCCATATCTAAGGGTCTCTGTCTGCTTTCCTTCTTTTTTTTTTTTTTTTTCCTTCAGATCAGTGGCTCTGTCCCTGGTGCTGAACCACTCACTTCTTTCTTACATCTTGCTTCAGACTTCCACAGCTCAAGGCTGTTCCCTGCTGTTGACACAGAAAACCTCAGAGCCTATCTCGGACACAGCCAAACCCATGCCTGTGCCTCACACCGCAGCCTGTAGCAGTCTTCTCACAATGGCTAACACTAACCTCCCAACCCAACTTTTCTCACCAACTTTCTTCCTCTTACCTCTCTGTCACCTGGAAAACACCGTGTACCAATAGCTCCTTCTTGTAGGTCTCCACTTCCTCCTCTGCTGCTGGGATAAACACCATGATCACAAGCAAGATGGGGAGGGCATGGTTCGCTTCACCTTACAGCACCCAGCATACAACCCATTACTGAGGGAAGCTGTGGGCAGGAACCCAAAGTAACAACCTGGAGGCGGGAACTGAAGCAGAAACCATACATAAAGAATCATTGCTTATTGGCTTGCTCCCTGGCTTATGTTCAGCCCCATATTGGGATTGATCATCCTTTATCAATTAGCAACCAAGAAAATGCTCCTATAGACACGGTTCTTTAGCCCAGGTTTTCTCTTCCCAGGTGGGTCAAGTTGACAGCCTAGATTAGCTATCACACCTTTTAATGTGGGAAAAAAGTTCTCACACTAATCATATGGAGAAGGGATCAGACAGCTTTTTGAGGGTTACTTCCTGCTCCTAACATCCCTCTTAACCTTTCTTCCCATCTCACCGGGAAGAATGCTGTCCTCTTTTGACAATCCCCCAATTTACACAAGCATGTGCACTCACAGACACACTTGCATGCACTCTGGCCTCAGGCACACACCCACACTAGAGCGCCTGTGTACATCTGTGGCTTCTTATCCCTTCTGCCTCTTTGGAGCAACACCAGGAATGCATGAGGCACAGTTCAATGCTTCCAAAGAGAACCTGGCTAGGACTCTGACAGTCTCAGTATGTCACAACTGCCATAGAAATGTCAAAGACACTGAACTGGGCTTTAATTTCCCCATTCGGTCAACCACACAGATCAGCACCTGAGTATCCAAGACTTGTCTCTCTTCTTCCTCTCCACCTATGGTCTTCTGATAAATAGATCTCTGGGAGTTTTCATATGAAGACTTTGATGATGTAGAGGCTAGAGCTAAGACACAGGAGAGAGATCACTATCTGTCACTTGACAACTAGATTGGTTCTGAAATCAGTGGTGATGGGAGGTGGGGTCCTGATGGCCAACAGTAGGCCTAGATGTTCTATGTGGTTCCTTCCTTAGTGTCCAAATATAAATAACTCTGTCTTCTTTGTTTTAATATAAGCTTCTTGATCCTCTTGTCCCCTACAATATGGGAACAACTCATGCTTTTGAGTAAGTGCCACAGACTTGGGGCATATATTTTAGGCAGAGCGCTCTATGTAACACACCAGGCTGGCAATAGTGGTGGCTGAACAGGATTAGGCTTCAAGCCACCATAAAAAGAAACCTTAAGGGGCTTGAGAGATGGTTGAGCTGGTAATGTGTTTGCCTCAAAATTATGAGTTCAGTTACTAGAACCCATTTTATAGAGGGGGGGGCAGGCATGATGGTGCTGTGCTCTTGGGATACCAGTAGTAATGAAGCACAAAGAAGGATGCTTGGGGCTTGTTTGCTGAGATCCAGGACAATGATAGACCTTGTCACAAAGGAAGAAAACAGTGCTTGAGAAACAACACCTGAAATGATCCTCTGACCTGTGCACACAAAGACACATATGTGAGAGAGAAGGGGGAGAGGGAGTGACAGTGAACTCTGCTTTATGACATAAATAGGAATTCTCATGGTAACGTGCTCTACTTTAGTTGTTCAGCAAATAAAAGGAATTAAGAAAAATTAAGGACACTATGACAAGAGTTTGGTAGGTAACCATTGCTTAAATTTTAGAGGCATTATTTCTAATGTGCATGTAGGAATGGTGATTTACTATGGCCAGGTTCCCACAATCCTGAGAATTAGCTAACCCCATCCAGGAGCTCTGTGAGGGTGCGGCGCCTGAGAATTCGAGAACCGGAGCTCTTGCGGATCCGAAAGCCCCACAGTTCTCACACAGTGGAGGCTTTTGATGGGAAATGTTTATCGATTTGGAAGAATGGCATTATTCTTCCAAGAAATTGGGCTGCAATGCTTCTTCCTTCAGTCTTCCCATTGTTGACTGTTCAAAGCTGGCCTCAGGGGATTCTGCCAGCTCATCACACTGTAGCACGCTTGTCTCCCCCATTCCAACACAAACCCTCACACAGACAAGAGCCCAGTGAATGGTACATCTTAATGTCCATTCTAAAACAGTGTACCAAGCTCTGGTTGAGACATTTTTTTTTTAGGTGCGGATATTCCATGTGCAGACTGTAACCTACAACAGCCATGTCTGAGCCTGTTGTCAAAGGCTGGCAAACATCTGGCCCAGCCAGCGATAATTGGTAACAGTATCCTACTTGCTAATCTTAGGCATCCTATAATCACCCCTCTCCTGTTCTTTCCCCAAGTCTGTCTAGGATCTTGGTTCCATGACAACCCGGGATATCTTCAGGTCTTTAGGTAGCTGCAGAGAAGTCATGAGACATGGATGCGGTTGGGGGAAAGTGCATGCTAGATTTAGGGAAGACCGCTCCTATACTGTCTTTTGTCCTGCTCTTCTGGGGGCAATGTCCAGTCTTTCCTAGGCCTTTCTTCGGGAAGACGCAGGGCTAGCCATGGCAGTGTGTTCCACTTCCGAGCGCCCAGCCAAGACATCTCATTTCCTGACGGAATCACGGATGACGGGGTCTTTCACGGAGACCAGGAAAGCCGACGAGGTTCCATATTGCTGGGCAGGGGTGCTGGGCAGGCAGGCCCTCTCCCCAGGAGCCCGCTACCTCAGTCCCCCAACCCTGGCCCTAGACATGGAGAAGAGGGGCTCGGAGTGCCAACTGGTGAGCTTACCACTGGAGCTCCTGAAGGCCTGGTGAGTTCATGCGTGCTTCATACTCGACTGACTCTTGCTGATAGGTACTGAATGTCTCTCAGGAAGGGTCTTTAACAGCATCTGTCCCATGCCTCCCACCCAGCAGACCCAGAAAAGCCACAGGGATTGTCTGAGGTGGGGGCTGTTGTCCATCTGCTCTGCATGCAACGGTACAGTTGATTTTCTCTTTGACCCCATGTTTATTTCTTCTTGGTGTTACTGTCCCTTCTGGTCCTCGCTGCTTGGGAATGGTCCCAGATGCTCCTCTGATGAGGACAAGAAAAACAAAGGGCCCTTCTGTAGAAGCCTATGATTCCCGGTAAACTGTCCCTGACATTTGACACAATTCTAAGAGGTTCTCAGGATTGATCTTGGTAGAGGCACAGTGGCCTTGGATTAGCTCACAGATTAGATAAGTCATCAAAATGGCACAGACTAGGGTCAGGAACTGCCTGGCTCCCACTCCTTAAGGCAATATTCACAGTGGGTATCCTTGGGACACCTTGCTGAGTTGGGAGATGCAGTTTAACTTGCAGTCTCCTGCTCGGTAGTGGCGCCGCGTCTGCAACCTCCGAGCGCTCCCACCACCGGCTACCAGAGACACAAATGCAAAAAGGCTTGTAAAGACTGTGCTGTGTGTCTGGTTCCACTGACTCAGGATTCCAGGAGGAAGCAGGTGGCCTGCTTGGGGGCTGAGGGGAGTGAAGGGATTAGTAAAGTATTCTCAGAGGTGTGGACTGGGCTCAGGGAAACAGTGGCAGTGAGAGACCCAAAGAGCAACAAGAGTAAGGAGGTTCTGTGTGCCCAAGCCGAAAACTCAGCAAAAGGCCCCAGATCAGAACTCCATAGGATCTGTGGCTGAGGGACCTGTGGTCTCAGGCAGAGAATCATGCTGCAGCCCACTGAAGAGAACAGCAGTCTCTCTCTCCCTCCCTCCCTCCTTCCCCCCCCCCTGTGTGTGTGTCTTTGTCTCTGTCTCTCTGTGTGTATCTGTCTGTCTCTCTTTGTCTCTGTCTCTCTGTCTCTGTCTCTCTCTCCACCACCCCCCCTTCCCTCTCCTTTCCTTTCCTGCCATCCTGCTTCCTGTTAGCCAAGCCTGACTAGGAGCCATGGGTTGACTGTTTTGCTCAGGTTGCCCTTTCTGGACACAGAGCTGGAAAGACAGGCAAAGAGTGTGTCTCTAGAGGACAAATGGAATCTCCAACCCAAACTCCTAAAGTCACAGCCAGGCTGCAGGGCTCTTTGGGAGGTGTGCAAGGGATGATCTTGCCTCCAGAATTCTCTCTGATCTGATTAATAGCAGCCTCTTAGCTCTTGTGATCCAGCAGATGACATGTACCAAGCACAGCCAGAGAAAGCGGTCAAAGTCTGTTCATCACAGGTGAACAGCAAGGCAGAGAGCACACTGTGCAAACCAAGAGCTGTCCTGGTCACACGGTGACAGCCAGCATCAGGACTTAGCAAGTCCTGGGCTATGTTTCTCCCCCACTCCTGGGCAGTCTGGAGTGGTTTCCTCTCTGTAAAAGTTAGAGGCTTTCTTAGACGTTGTCTACGCATGGCTCACTGTGTTACAATTAGATGCATTAGATTTAAGAATGTGCATAAAAATGTGGGTACCCATTAAGTTGGAAGTTTATTAGGGGAAAGGGCAGACCTTGGGGTGCTTCTCAGGGAGGGAATCAAGGAGAACCAACCAGAGCCTGCTGAGGCCTGCTTCCCTGTTTTCTCCAGAACCCTGTCCTTCCTTGTTGTATTTAGTTAGCTTAGCTGCCTCATACCCCAGCTGAGATATGAGGTAATGTAAGGGCAAAAGGCCTCTATTTCTCGTCCCCAGTCCTGACCTTACCATTTGAACCCTAATGTTTGGTTATTTGGACCCCAGAAAATGTCCATTTAGTCACTGGGACACACCCCTCAGTCTCCTGTATCTGTTCCTGGGACAGTCACATTTTTGAGTGTTCAACCTCCATTCTTTCTGGTGAAGCTACCCAGTTGGTGCAAGGTGACTCTTTAAGCCCTCTACGTCGAAAGAACCTATGTTCAGCTAAACCTGTGTTTAGCAAGTTCCCTCATTTTCCAAGCCTCTTTTCCTCCCCTGGGAGTTCAATGAGCTCTTTCTCCAAATAAATGTCTCAAATTTGATTGGCTGTGCTCATACCCTTCCAACCTGGTCATTGTCTCCATCCTGCCTCTGTGCACTGGTCCTCGAAGCTGAGCTCTTAACCCGAGGTTCAAATGCCATTCCTGTTTCTCCAAGCTTTGCCTCAGGCTTGTGGCTTCACAGTGCAGCTCACAACGTATGAGACCAGCCAATAAGAAGCTAAATGACCTGGCTTTGCTTCCGAAGCCCTCACGTTGGCCCTGCTTGTGTCCCGGCAGGCACTCGATACTACAGGGCAGAGGAACTTTCTGTCTGCAGGGTACTTAAACGAACCTTTCCGAGCACAGAGAGCCATGAGCGTTGTCAGCATCATGACATCAGTCATTGAGGGTGAGTGTTGCTCAGTGAGATGCTTGTCCTTGCGCTGGGCCGAGCACCTCTCTCTGTAGCCTGAGATGCTCTCTACTCGTATATCTTAGGCCCCCAGTGTCCTTTTCTAAGGTTTTTATGTGCATGAAGTTCCCCAAACAAGAGAGACTCCAATGAAGAAGGACCCTGCTTCACCTCTCATCCGAATTAGCCCCTGCTTTATGCGTGCTCACAAACTAGATCCTCAGAAGCAGGAGACACACACCAACCCCCGGGTGTCTGAGGAGCTCTAGTCTTTCATGTCCTGGCCTGGTAACATTATTCCTCACATTCTCCCTGGCTATGACTTTCCTTATTGAGACTTCGTTTCTGTCTTGGGCTCTTACTGTGCCAAAGGTGGGAAGATAATTTAAGTAAATTAGCCAATCCATTTCACCAAATCCTTTTCAATTTTGCCAACCAAACAGGAACAGACTCGGTCTCCTCAGGGAATGTGTCTAAGATCTAGCTGAGGAGTAGGAGAGGGAAGCAGGTGTGACTGGGCCATGGCCCAAGACAGCATGGCTGTGTCCTCCTCTCCGAGTATAGAAGCTTAGTTTTTTACTTCAGGATAGGCAGAATCTTGTCTTTGACAAATCCACCACCTACCCGCAAACCCACTAAAGAAGGCCCTGGCAGCTTCAGGGGCTGCGCTGCACAATTCAAATAGCTTGTGCTTTCATGTATTCCTCAGAACTTTTTTTAAAAAAAAGGGTTATTTATTCAAACATCTGTTGGGCATCTGTTAGACATCTGGCATTGCTCCAGGAGCCTGCGATTTCATAGTGAGAATGAAATACACCTGCTGTCATGGGCAGGAGGCAGAGCTGAGTAATATGAATAGCTGCAGAAACAGTGATGGGGGCTGAGAGAGAAAGTAAAGGAAGGTAATGGGGAGGGGCTCTAACAGGGCACCGTAAGGTGGCGGGGGAGGGGGAGGTTCTAACAGGGTAGTGTAAGACAGAGGTACGGTGTTTGAGGGAGATTCTGATAGGGCAGTGTAGACCGAGTGGTAGAGAAAGGGCAGCCTCTCTGGGATAGCTAGAAATCTGAGTGGAGCAAGGGGAATCTGCATGTGAAAACCAGGAGAGAAAAGCTTTTCAGACAAAAACACCAAATACAATTTCCAGGACAGAAGCTGGGCATGGTCATGTGACACACCCCCTCCAGAACTAGGAAGACTGAAACAGGAAAAGTGGGTTCTAGATTGGCCAGGGCTAGACCACATGACCTTGACTCAGTAAGAAAGATGGGAGCGAGGAAATAACGTGAAGACAAGCATCCCAAAGGTTGAGAGCAGAGAATGTCTGAGTGGAGAAGGCAGCAGGGTTGAGAACAGGGATATGGAGCCCACATGCCTGGGTTTGCAACTGGGCTCTTCTGTTTATAGCAGGATGATAACTTTGGGGTTCTCCTGACTTTCTGTGCCTCCATTTTCTCACTGGCAAGATACTGTGACTGAGAAATGCCTTGCCTCGTTTTGTGAGGTTCAGCGACTTAGGTCTAGACTGTAGCGATTATCACCTTCCCGCAAGGGCGGGGGATCTGACTCTCCTCGAACAGCTGGATCTCAGTACCCGGATAAGCAGCTTGGCACTTAGCAGGCACTAGCAAATGGTTGCCGAGTTCATGGTGAGTGAGAATGTGGCCCAAAGGAGACATTTGGAGGGTAGTGCTGATTTGTAAGGAACTGAACAGCCGAAGAGATAAAATGAGAAATAATCTGACATCTTGGGGTAGGAAGAAGACGGCTTCGGGAGTGATAGGAAAGTCGGGAGACACCATCAGCTTAGGCCAGAGTTTCTGAGCATCAAGCACATCATATTCTCTAGCTGGGTGCTACTTTCATTATGGGGTTCATAGAAGGTGCTTCATGCTGTCAGAGTCATGATGGGATCTACAGGACCACTTCCTTCAGGGTGACAGCACCAGAGAAAGTTTGGCTCAAGCCAATAAGAGTGCGACAGTTCACTTGACTCGAGGCCTGCGAACCATCCAGGTTTGGAGTGCAACCTGAGACTTGACAATCATCCAAACCAGAAGGCCAGACACGGACTTGCTGCTGTGAGCACAGCTGTTATCACACTTAGTCTGAGAGGAGGATGTGAGACAAGTTGCTGGGGAGGTGCTGATTGTTTGGAGAAATGCAGGATGCTAAGGGAAGTGGGGGGAGGTTTTGCCCCGGGGTCAGGGGAGTATCCTAGGCAGGCAGATTCTAATGCAGACATTTAAAAGCCAGAGCTATCTGGAACATAAACATCAAGGTGTGGGGGTACCTCAAAATAAGGCTAGGAAAGTAGTCTGGGGCCAGACCCACAACTCCCCACTAGACTCTAACAGACATTGGGTTTCATCCGAGAGAAATGGGGTGCCACTGAAGGGCAGGACGCAAGAGAGCAGGACTTGGATCTCGTGAAAGTTGTTTGGACACTTGAGAGGGTGGAATTTAAGTGGGCAGGGGCTGGCAGGGAGAGCAGGAGAAAATCAAGTGAGAGCTGGGGTGCTACACTCTCGGGGCAGGGGTGGCGGCAGAGATGATAGAAAACGGAGGCTTGCACAGGTCTCTGGGAGTCATGAGAGTCAGGACTGCATGACACACATGTGGTTCTGGAACAAGCAACCGGAGGGGCGTTGGCGCAGTGACCAACGTGGGCTTCGTAGGGAGGAGTAGAGGGCCTCAGGAAAGACATGAGAAGGTGCACAGGTTCTGGGACCTGTTGGATGTGAAGTACCCTGGGGACATGCAGGTAGTGGTGTCTGGTAGGTGCCAGCTTACTGATAGTGGTTCTGGAATCATCTGAGGAGAGGGACCCACAGCTACAGTTTCCATATCACACTAAAGACACGGTTGTTCTGAAAAGATGCAAGGAGATGAGGCGACACTGAGGAGAATTAAGGCAGAGTCTCCGGAAACCATGTGACATGGTTGCTCAGAAGAGATGGCACCATTGGAGACAGAAAAAAAAAATGTAGAAATCAGAGTGGACCGGAAGTGGAGAAGAGACAAGGGTCCAAACTGCTTCAGGGAGAATAGAGAGTTCAGCAGATGCGAAGCTATGGAGATGTCAAGTGATGTGTGCTGGGGCTTTAGTCATGTGGAAGTTGTTGATCCACACAGGATCTACACAGGATCTACACAGGATCTACACAGGATCTACACAGGATCATCAAAGCAGACAGGGAGGTAGCTCAGTAGGGTAAGTACCTGCCTTTCAAGCACGAGTACCTGACTTCAAATTTCCAGCACCCATGTAAAACAAATCAATCAATCAATCAATCAATCAATCAATCAAACAAACAAACTAGGCCAGCTGCATGTGCATGCAACCCAGCATTGGGACCAGAAATAGAGGTCTCACAGGAGTTCACAGTTGGTCTAGACATAGTGAACTGAATGTCCAATCAAAGGCCCTGTCGCAAGGCAATGAGCTGGAGAGGAGACCACACAAGGTTTTGCTTTACCCTCTGCAATTGAGTGCATGAGCACACTCACCTGCACTTCCATACGTGTGCATCAGATACACAACAGGACACATACACACAAACACACCAAAACCAAGCTGGATGATACCTGAAAAATGAAAGTGATCCTTTGCCCTACACACACACACACACACACACACACACACACACACACACACACACCCCAGGATCATCACAGCTGAACAATACCATACATGACAAATAAGAGAAAGTGAGAAGACAGACACGCTGCAGTTCGCCTTGTCCGGGACGATGCCTGTGAGTAGAGAGGGAAAAGAAGCAGGACAGCAGGAGCCAAAGGACGCGTTGTGGCTTTTGAGCATGAGGATTTGTGAGCATATCGGCCTGGGGTGATCTCAGCAAGGGAACAGCGGAAAGGGTATAGAAGGACATTAAAGTTGAGTCTGGAAGTGACAGGAGAGGGTGACCAAGTGGAGACCGAGGTTGGTATCTCAAGGGAGGAGGACTTTCCTCCTAAAAGGAGGAAGGGTGTTTCCAAAGACTGCTGGGAAGGAAGCGTGGCCACATTCAGGGGTAGCAAGAGTGTGATTGCTCTCATTTCTTAGTCAATCAAGATCGGCCATGTTAGCTAAAGAGCTGAGGTGGCTCTGTTAATAAAGTGCCCGCTCTGCCAACACGAGGATCTGAATTCAGATGCCCAGAGCCCTGTAAAAGCTGGTCTCAGCCCTACGTGTCCATGACCTCAGTACTAGGGGTGGAGACAGTCACATCCCTAAGTGACCTCTAAGTCACATCTTAGAGGTAAGATCCGGTTCATGGGGAGACCCAATCTTAAAAACAAAACAGTGAATGAGGAAGGCACTAATATTGGCCTCTGGCTTCTGCAAACACACATGAGCGTGTGTGCACTCACAGAAACACATGCACAGGCACACATGAGCACACACATGTACACACACACAACCACAACACACATGCACAAACAGAGCTGACCCCTTGCCTGTTGTACCTCACAAACAGGCTGCTTCCTATAGAATGGTGTCTGTAAATGTTGTCACCCAGCTTTGCCTCTCAAGCTTCCTTTCGGTGCCAAAACAGGTCCAGAAAAGTCCACTTTTGTGCCAAACAGGGATGATTAATTTCACTCCCAGAACACGCCAACTTCTGCACAAAACTATGCTCTGCCAGTTTTGACATCTGTAGTTTGGAAAAACTCACAGTAGGTTATTAGCACAACATGGCCATGGAAATAAATAGTCTGGTCTGTTGAAGGGAAACGTGTACATGAGAATAGATGGAGATATAATGAAAACACCATTTCAACTGCAGAGGGAAACCAGATCAATCCATCTACACTGTTGATATAAACAACCAAAGACTGGGGGCAGGGGGATACCAATGCATTGCTCCTCAGCCAGGGGAAACTGCAAATGTACTAAAAGTTGACGTGAAAAATATCCAGGCTACAAAGAAAGAAGAAAATATGGGTAGGTGTTTTATTAAAACCTTACCTCGAAAGAGGTTTCCTATGCAAAATGCGTGCATAAGAAAACATGGGGGAAATGCTCACGTCAGCTGGTGTGTCTCTCTCCAGGATGTATGGCACACAGTAGAATTTGTAGACAAGCCCGAAGCTATGAAATCACCCTCCATAGGGATGGCCCCAATTACACATCCAAGCGGAAGTGTAGTGGAGGATGCTGCAGGGATGGGCCCGGGCCTCCAGGGAGAGATCAGAAGCTGGACATATAATTCAGGAGTGATCTACATGGAAGTGGTTTTGTAGGGCCATGGGGTTCAATAAGGTTACCTAGGGAGAAGATGAATAGCTGAAGCCAAGGGTGCTTGCCCTCACCAGCAAACACCTCAAGCCAGGGAGGAAACATGAGACAAAAACTGAGAAACATCAGCTGTGTGAGGAGAGAGCAACTAAGGTATCACCCTAGTCTGGCTCATGAATGTGCTGCCAGAGGCAGGGCAGGCCTCTGCTGGCATTTGGGAGGCAGGGGTAAGAGCCAGATACCAAGGTCTCCAGAGAAAAGAGAGAGAAAAAGTGGAGACTATGTTTAAGAAACATCCAAGGAAGTTTGCTTTTGAAGAGGCAAAGGGTGAGCGAGAACACATGGTCCAGAGAGGCTGCTTCTAAAACTGAGATACAGTTAGAGCGTGCTGACACACTGACATGGGGTGATGGGGGGTGTGGAGAAGGGGGGGCTGTATAGGTCATAAGGGAGGGGCTTCTAGTTATGTCAGGGGTGCAGCTCTGATCTGTAGACATGGAAGCAGATGATCGAGAGGGCATGAAGAACCACTGGTAGGAAGACCCAGCAGTAGGAAGAGGAGGAGGAGAAGGAAGAGGAGAGAGGAGGAAAAAGAGGAGAAGGAAGGGAGGAGGAAGAGGAAGAGGAGAAGGAAGAAGAGGAAGAAGAGGAGGAGAAGAAAGAGGAGGAGGAGAAGGAGGAGGAGGAGAGGAGGAAAAGAAGGAGAAGAGAGGAGAAGGAGGAGGAGGAGGAAGAGGAGGAGGAGAAAAAGGAGGAGGAGGAGGAAGGAAGGAGGAGGAGGAGGAGAAGGAGGAGGAGAGAAGGAGGGAGGAGGAGGAGGAGGAGAAGGAGAAGGAGAAGAAGAAGGAGGAGGAGGAGGAGGAAGAGGAGGAGGAGGAGGAGGAGAGGAGGAAAAAGGAGCTGCTCATAAATGGTTCTGAATTCTGAGGGGATAGAGGACACTTGTGGGCATAGATAGGAGTCAGAGGCTGTGGGGGAGGGGAGGAGTGAACTCCAGAACTAATTGGATGAAGAAATGGTATCTGGTTTTCAAGGGGACCAAGTGCCTCTGCAGAGTTTCTGGGCAGGGATTGTCAGAGGCTCAGGGATGGCTTTGGTAAAGCCAGGAGTGTATGTTGTCCATCCACATTCAGCTGGCCAGGTTTACTCACAGGGTGCTTTGCCAGGCATGTGGGGGAAGGGAAAGGTGGGTAAGAGACTTGAGCGCATCTGCAAAGAAGTCAGCAGAGGGGTGGGTGCAAACTCTGGGTGGGTTGAGAGGTAAGGACGTCATATGAGCGATGGGTAGTGGAAAATAAGGGGGATGAGTCAGGCTGCAGCAATAGCTCAGCCAGAGCTTGCCTTGCAAGTGTGGGGCCTGAGTTCGATCCTCAGACACCACATGGTGAAAAGCCAGGAGAGGCAGTGCACACTTAGAAGTCCTGGGTGAACAAGGCAGAGATTCCCAGGACTTGTTGGCAGGACAGCCTAAGCTGCTTAGTGAGTTCCAGGCTAGCAAAGATTTTCATCTCCCAAGCATGGTAAAGCATGTCTTTAATTCAAGAACTCAGGAGGCAGGGACCAGAGGGGCAGGGGCCAGAGGGGCAGGGGGTGAGGGGGCAGAGGCAGATCTCTGTGAATATGAAGCCAACTTGTCCTACATAGTGAGTTTCTGGCCAGCCAGGACTGAATCAAGAAAGGAAGGAAGGAAAGAAGGAAGGAAGGAAGAAAGGAAGGAAGGAATGAAGGAAAGAAGAAAAGGAAGAAATAAGAAAAGAAAGAAGTAAGGAAAGAAATAAAGAAGGAAAGAAAGAAAAAGAAAGAAAGAAAGAGGGAGGGAGGGAGGAAGACAGGATAGAAGGAGAGGCCAAGGAATGACAACTGAACTGGTCTGGTTTCTACACCTAAGTACATAAACATGCATGCATATGAACAGGTACATACGTGCACAGAGACAGTCTGAAGGACTGGGTGGATGGGTGGTTGCGGTGACAGGACCAGAGTCCTATTGCTCCACAACAGGAAGTGGAGGCATGAAGCTGGAGGCTGAAGGGAGCCTTGAAGGTATTGGTATGAGAGAGCCTAGATCATGACCATAGACTGTGGGTCCCAGACGACACGTGAGTGACAGCTGTCCTTGACTCCCCGCCATGCAGAACTTGAGGAGTCTAAGCTGAAGTGCCCACCCTGCTTGATCAGCTTAGCTCAGAAGTATCTGATCTGGGAGTGCTGCCCCACGTGGAAGAAGTTCAAGATGGCGCTCTTTGAGCTGGTGACCGACCCCTTCGCAGAGCTCACCATTACCCTGTGCATTGTGGTGAACACCCTTTTCATGGCCATGGAACACTACCCCATGACCGACGCCTTCGATGCCATGCTCCAGGCCGGCAACATTGTGAGTGATCCCGTGGGGACGTTGGGTGCATGGCTCCACGCTTTCACTGGGCGGCGGGCTGGTGCGTCCCTGAGAGCCGAGTGGCAGAGCAGCAGTGTGGAAATGTGGAGCCTGAACTCAGGAGGTTAAAGATGGAGGAGCCAGGCTAAGCTGGAGGGAGATACTCTAATGTCACTTCCCCATCAAAGACAATCTGTAGAGGGGGTGCATGTGCATTTGTTTGTGTGTGTGTGATGCTTTCATGTGTGTATACACATGTTTGTGTTTATGGGTGTGCATGCTTGCAAGTGTGTACATATGTTTGTGCTTATGTGTGTGCATGTATGTGAGTATGTGTGGGTGTGCAATATGCATTTGTGTTCATACATGTCTGCATGGTGTGTGAAGACCAAGTAACAACCTCATACGTATGCCATTCCTCAGGATTTACCCAATTTTGTTGGTGTTGGTTTTATGTATTTATATATTCTTTAAGAATTTCATGCAGTATATTTTCGCCATGTTCTTTCCCATCCTCCGTCCTTCAAACCCCATTGTTGTGGAGACAAGAGTCTCACTGAACCTGGGTCTCATCCATTCAGGGATCCTCCTGCCTCCGCCCTTCTAGCACTGATATTCCAAGTGTGTTCCACTAGGCCAGGCTTTTGACAGGGATTGGGGGAATTAAACCCAGGTCCTCCTGCCTCTGTGGTAGCACTTGGCCAGTTGAGCCATTTTCCCGGTCCCTGGATATAGTTTTCAGTGTGGTCATTAGAGAGCAGAGGACAGAGCAGGGAACAGAAGGCATGCACACATGCATGTGTGCACACACACACATACACACAACAAACCCGTCTAGAAAGCTGACCTGCCCTGTATGATGTTGCTTGGGCAAGCCCAGAACACTCTCTCCCATTCTACTGTGTCACAGAGAGGCCAGCACCTCTTTCTAGGCTCTTGAGTGGCTTCAATAAAAAGCCTGGGAGGACCAAGTCCTGACCTCAGTCATTTTGCTTTCTCTCTCCCTTGGCTCCTTCCCTTGCTGGCTTTTATTGCCTGATGCTTAACTACCTTTAAGGTCAAAGTTCCGTTCTGGGTAAGACAACTGAAGACCTTCAATGAGAAAGGGACTCTTGGACCATAGGTCACTGATCTTGGTTACTGCTATTTATTCATGGCTTACTGCCTACTGAGAACTGCCCAAATATTTTACTCCCATTATACCCATTACGTAGATGAGGAAACGGAGGCATGAAAAGGGTGTATTGCTTATTCAAGCTTATGTAAGCTAGGACGTGGCAGAACTGTGATTTTTACATTAGTCTTGCCACACATTTTAGCTGCCGAACAGGACTGACTCTTGCTGACATAATTATATATATAGTAAAGTTCCTCCTAATGGATAAACCACTTACTCTGCGGTCACCACCACTAGAATGGAAGGACAGAGGGGAGGGGGTGACTCAGCAGGCAAAGCATTTACTATACCCAAGGACTGGAGGGAGTTCAGACCCATCACCTGAGGAAGTGTGAGCAGGTAGGTGTTGCCTCACCTATGATTCCAACACTCGGGTTGACATAGGAGATCTCTAGAGCAAGCTGGCTTGGGAGGGCAGCCAAACAGGTGAGCTCTGAGTTCACGTGAGAGACCCTGTCGCAAAGTGTAAGGTTAGGGTGGTAGAGGAAGACATTCCATGTCAACCTCTGACCTCTACATAGACTGAAGCACATACATGCACATATACAGTGCACACACACACATATACAAACACACATATACACACATGAGAGAGAAGAAGAAGAAGAAGAAGAAGAAGAAGAAGAAGAAGAAGAAGAAGAAGAAGAAGAAGAAGAAGAAGAAATGGAAACCTGAGTTCTAGTGTGTCTTCTCTGAATGTCAGTGGCTCAGAAATTCCCATTTGCGGTCCTCAAGAACAAACAAAAGTATCTACAATTTTCCTTCTCCTCCTCTTCATCCTCCTCCTCCTCTTCCTCTCCCTCTTCCTCCTCTTCCTCTTCGTCCTCCTTCTTCTCTTTCTCTTCCTCCTCCTCTTCTTTAATGTTGTTTTGAGACAGGATTTTGTTGTATAGCCAAGCCTAGTTTCAACCCTGACATCCTCCTGCCTCAGGAGGCTCTCAGGCTAGGGTAACAAGCATGTGTCACCATACCCAGAATGCTTTGCCATCATGTAAACAAGATTCTTTTCTTGCTGCCCTTGTCTTCACTGTCCCTGGGCAGAGACCTCACAGCAGTGAACATTTGTTCCCGCCCCCAGGTCTTCACCGTGTTCTTCACGATGGAGATGGCCTTCAAGATCATCGCCTTTGACCCCTACTACTACTTCCAGAAGAAGTGGAACATCTTCGACTGTGTCATTGTCACCGTGAGCCTGCTGGAGCTGACCGCATCCAAGAAGGGCAGCCTGTCTGTGCTCCGCACCTTCCGCTTGGTAACGTCTTCTCTTGGCCACCTGGGAAGCTGACCCCAGGGAACAGACACTGTGTCTTTGGGGATTCTGTCAGCCAGTTCAGCCCAACCCTTCTATTCTTGTGGGAGAGAGACGGGTCATGGTTTTAAAGAGCCTAGAAATTCAGTTTGGCAATTTCAGCTTTTCACTGATGCAAAGTAGGGTGGACCCTCTCTTTGTGCCTCAGTCTTCTTGTTTGTACCAAAAAGGGACTTTGGAACAGCGTCCCAGTCTCTTACCAAATAACAGGCCCAGCAAAGAAGTCCCAACAGCCGACATTTTCTGAAGATGTGGCTTAGCTGTAGCGTCACACTCCTGATATAATAAGAATCATTTCAGGCTCCCAACCTTGAGAGACTATTGCTTTTAAAGTCCCCAGGGTGAGAAAAACAGAGACATGCCCTCATTAAACAATGAACCCAGTGCTTCCCAGATGTCAGGACAGCAAGCTAGTGTCTGACCTGGAATTCAAATCCATGTTGCCTGACTGCTGAGTCTCAGCTCTGTCCCCTCTTCAAAAGGGCCTTCTCTTGTTTCTTGGTTGCCCAATTCAGAGCCCAATACCGCGCCCAAAAAAGCCTGCCTCCTCTTAGCCTCTGAACAGGCGCTTCTCCAAACTCAGCTCCGGGGCGCCCTCTACTGGAGACATTCCTCCAATCAATCACTGGTCTCCATGTCTGCCCTCCACTCAACACAACTGCTTCTGTCAGCCAAACCTCTAAGAGTCCCAGGAGAGTCTGAGGTCACTGATGTCCTCAAGGCACAAAGCCATTTGGAGAATTTTTGGAGTTTCACTGGCTCCTAGAAGCAAGCAAGAGACGAGCTTGAAGAACTGGGGTGGCCACCCCCAGAATATGTCATAATGTAACAGAAATGAATGAAACTTGGCATTTTGTTTTGTTTTAAACAACCAGAGCTGGTGGACACTCTGTCTTTTGGAGACTCTACTGGGTCTTCCCTTTTCTTGTGATAGGGACACAGGGGTGGGTTCCCTACCCACCTAGCTTCCGATTGTAACACTCACAATTCCCTAACGTTTGCCCCCAATCTCGAATACGGGCTCCCTTCCACGTTCTCTACAGCCTGGTGAGATTCCATGCTCTGTCAGCATCTTGACTTTGTCAACAAAAGCCCAGCCCCTTCCCTCTGCCCTGCGGTCAGAGCGGGCCCTGAACTATGTGCTTTCCTGGGTGAAAATACACAGCCGAGATGATCAATTGTGTGGTTTCAGTGAACAGAGTTTAGTCTTCAAAACTGCTTTAAATTTCAGAGAAGTCTAGCACATCGTAGTGCAGAGTTACCTCCCTGTAAGCACCCCCCAAACCAACACAGTCCCTACTCTCATGACTACCGTCGACTGGCAAGGGCCATTTGTCACAGATAGCTCCCCAGTGGAGTCCTCTTGTTCTGGGAATAAAACTTGAAGTTCTTATGGTGGTTGTGAGGCTCCAGCAAGCCCCGCCTCCTTTCTCCCAGCAATTTTTTCCTAGCCACAGGCCTGGCCACCCCTTTGCCTCAGACCCTTGTTCCCTGGCTCTTCACCTGGTTCAGCTGGTCCTGGACCTTCTGGGCTGACTCATCCTTTCTCCACAGAGGGGCCTCCCACACTCCGGTACCTGAACCCAGATTTGCTCTTCAAACCAACCTGCTCTTCTGAGGTTATAATTCCATATCCGGACAGTCCATAGGGCCAAACCCAGGGCCTTCCTTCCTGCCACCCTACCCGCCATATATAAGAAGAGACTCGGTAAAAATGTATGGCTTGGTTGGGGACAGGAAGAAGAGAATTTTTAAAAGATAGAAGATTCCATGCAGTTCTTTCTGCCCTTCCCCAAATGCTCTTAGCCATCCTGACACGATCTGAGGTAGGCTCCATCACGCGCCAGTCTATTATGCTGGTACCACACCGTCTCAATTACTGCGGCTTAGAACATGTCTGCGTCTACAAACCCAGTCGCCTGCTGTGGTGGTCTGTCTTCTTCGCCAGTTTGACTGGATTTAGAATCACCAAGTAGATACACTTCTGAGTGTGTTTGTGAGGGTGCTTCAGGGAGGTTTAGCCAGGAAGGGAGCACTTGTCCTGCCTGTGAGTGACAGGTAGAGGCGGAGCAGACAGAAAAGGAAGCTGTGCCCCTCCCCCCAGCTCTCTACCCCCTTCCCTGTCCCCCACGGCTGAGGACTCTGACATCACTGCCACTGTACCTTCCCAGCATAATGGACCGTGTTCCCTAAACTCTCTTAAGACCCTTTCTGTTAGTATTTGACGGCAGCCATGAGTCCACCCACCTGGTTTTACTCTAAGAATATCCTGGCCCCTGTACCTTTCGTTACAGCTGGAGAAACCGCTATGCCCACAGCAACACGGACACAAACTCTTGAGTCTTCTCTTTATTCAGACTGCAATAATCCAGTTGATTTAGGAAGGGATATGAGCTCTATGTTACATAATCCTCTGACCTACAGAGACAGCACCATCTCTGCCTAGCTCAGTCCCTCGAGCTTTATAATTTTTCCATCCCTTCCTCCTCACAGATCTTACATACTTTGGGATAGTCTTTGCTAATTTTAGCCAGCGTTCTGATATTCAATAGTTTTGTACCCAGAAGTCCCTTTCTTAATTTTGATGATTCATCCACGGAGTCTTTTAGATTTTTTAAAATGTGATCATATCGTGTGCAAACAATACATTTTGTTTTTCTTCTCTGACCGCCACACCACTTGGTTCTAACTGTGTGACCACACTGGCTGGGACATGTAGTACCCTACTAAAAAGAAGTCTTCATAACAGACAGCCTCGTTTTCTTGGCTGCTAAGAGATACTTTCAACATTTCAACAAGTCTGACATTTTTGCAGGTTTTTCTTTCATGAAAACCTTATCACAAATAGGTCTTTAATTTTACCAGACTATTGTTCTGCATGTAAGATAATCACATTAATAATTAGCAATGATGCATTGCATGTTTCCAAATGACACAAGGAAGAATTCTAAGCGTCGTCACCAGGAAGAAATGATGCATGTGGAAGACAGCATGCATGCCGATTACCCTAATTCCATCTTTACACAGATGGACACAAACAGAAACACTACCTCCTGTCCTATATGTCAATAAAAAAAAACCAAAACATTAGATTTATTCTACCTCTTAAAGAAAAGGAAAATCCCATTAAGATAACCATATAGGGACTGAAGAAACAGATCAATGGTTAAAAACATATGGTGCTGTTGCAGAGGACCCAAGTTCGATTCTCAGCACCTCCATTAGGTGGCTCACAACTGCCACAGAGGATCCTACATCCTCTTCTGGCCTCCTGACAACTGCACCCACATGCTCAAATGCACACACAGACACACACACACACCACACAGAGAGAGACACACACTCACTTATTCACTTATTAAAAAACAAAATTGAGTTCCGATTGCTGAACCTTTACATTCACAGAGTGGACCCAGATTGTTTGTGATGCATTTTCAAGAAAACTAATAAGTTAAATAAGTTTAAATAAGCAGATAGGGTCAATTTACTAATAATCTGTAAGATTTTTTACATCTATTTTGATGAGTTGGCCTGTAGGTTTTAAAAATTTATATAATCCTTCCCAGGTTTTAGTATCATGTCTATGCAAAAGTTGAGAAATACTCCTTTTTTATTTTATTATTTTATGCAGAATCTGGTGTGGTTTTGGAATCATTTGCTCCTTGGGAGTGTGGTAGAACTTGTAGGGAGGCCATCTGTGGGGCCAGGACTTTCTTTAGTGATGATCTTTCCCAGTGTTCTGAAACGAGTTGGACTTCTCAAGCTGGCTTTTTGTGAATTGTTTTGCCGTGGGTAATCTAGATGTTGAGCATTACTGACGTGGAGTCGTGGCTGCCTTCTTCTCTTTGGTTAAGGATCTGTGTCAGTTGCGTCTGTGGGGGTGGGGCTTTCCTTATTTCCATCAGTTTTGTCAAGAGCTGTTTTGTCAAGAGCTGATTTGCTTCTTCAAAGAAGCAGCTTGCAGCTCGCTGGTCCTCGTCACATCATTGATGTTTTCCGATTTCAATTAATCGCACGTCTTATCTTAATTACATTTGCCGATTATTTCTGTTCTTCCCTAGCTTTTTAACATACAGTTTTTGGTCTGTTTTTCTTATATAATTCACGAAGATTCCAGTTTTCTTCTAATAGCCGCTTTAATCTGTCATATTTTCCTTGTTTGATTCTAAAGGTTTTCTAACTTCACCTTTGAGTCATCCTTGGACTCCGGGGTTAATTAGGAGCACGGTCCTTCATCTCATAACGTGTGTGATTTCTAGTTTGCGTCACTGTGTTCGATCCCCATTGTACTGAACTCAAGCAATATCCGCTATAGACGTTAAGGCTTGTAGGTTTCATCCATCACTTCTCCTTGGCTCAGTATATCAGAAATGCCCCCATACACTTACCTGCGACGTGTCTGCCGCATTCGTGGGTTGCAGCGCTGCCTCCGTGCTGTGGGGAGAGGGACTTTCTGACACACTGCATTTTACATCCTGGCTTACTGTTGTTTACTGCTTATTACGGGAATTACCGAGAAAGCAGTGCTTAAAAATACCTTCGCTGTGATTATGGCATAGCTGTGGCTCTCCTGGTGCTGGCCTGAGTCTGCATTATCAAGGGCACGCACGTTTTAAGTTGTATACTGGCCTGGTGAAGCCAAACTTTTATTATTAAAAATAACCTTCTTTATGTTTGAGAAATGTGTGTACCTTCCTTTAAGAAAAAAAAAAAAAAAAAAGGTCTATTTTTCTTTGCACTCGTTAAAGAAACTGCTTTCTTCTGGTTTAGAGTTTGCACAGTACATCTGTACCCGCGGTTCTACCAGCAGTCTCCTGCAAACCACATACGGTCAAATCCGGGTCCATACGCAGCTGACAATTCGATCTTGTGCTTTAGCCAAGGCACCTGGTCGACCCATTTCAGTGTAAATACAGATATATTCGGACATCAATCATTCATTCATCTAGTGCTTGCCTTTTTAGCTTTTCTCTCTCCTCCCTTCCCTTTCCCCTACCTGTCTTTGAGTTATCTCTCCTACTTACCAATTTAGAAACTAAACATTCCGCTTTCATTCTTTGAGTGGTTAATTTAGAAATTATAACATCAAGAGTTAACTTAGTCAAGACCAGAAGTGGGCAAAGCTGTGTACTTTCTCCCTGGACAACATTATATAACAATTATCTATTTCTGATTTAACAATCATACTGGGCGTTTTAATTGTATATCTTTTTATTTTAATTGGAGGATATACTCAGTGATGGGGTTCTTTTATAGCATGTGCAAGGACCTGGAATCTACCCTAAGCTCCTTAAGAAAAAAAAAAAACATACCAATAAGTAGAGAACTGGAAACCTGTAACTGGATCCTGAGAAGCTCTGTTTCTCACCAATGGCACAGTCTGCACAAGCCTCATGCTGTGGCTGGGCTTCTGCAGAAGAGACCTTGCAGCCTTCAGAGTGCGCCTCCCACTTATGGGAGACTAGGCAGCAGGGCTGAGTCTGGAAGCTCACGGTCTTTTCCATGGCCCCTGGTTTACGACACCGTATCATTCCTTTACACACGTTACTGGCTGTGTGTCTGGCTGGCTGTGCGTCCGTAAGGGCACACCCTCGTAGCTCATTCTCCATCCTGATTCTTGGTTCTTCCCTTTCCTGCCCCAGGCTTTCCTTCCTCAAGAGTGAGAATGCTGAGTCATCACTAGTGTGGCCTTGACTTTTGTGCTTTTTCCTTAGAAAACAAAACTCACTTTCAGTTCTCAGAGACAGGATCTCATTGCCTCGGGTTGGTTATTAGGAGCAGAGGGCTTTCCCATATCCTCAAGGAGCCAGACCTCTGGATTCCGTTCCCTTCCGTTTCTTATAAACTGGTGAGCTCTTTCCAAACCACGTGCCTCTCTCGTAGAATGCGTGACAAACACAGTGAATGACAAACTGGGAAACTCATATACGAGATGTTTCCTTTTGGTTTGGTTTTTTCAGACAGCGTCTTGTGTAGAGCAGGTCTCCAGCTTGTTCTATGGTTGAAAATGACTCAGAACTTCTGACACTCCTTCCTGCACCTCCCAAGGGTCATGGGTACACTCCATCACACCTGACTCAAGAAATACTGGGGATCTAGCCTAGTGTTTTGAGCATTCTAAGCAAGTACTCTACCCACTGGCCTTCATCCTCAACCTCCTACCTCTAAGGCTTTACACGCCCTTCTCTCAGGGCTGACTTCACATCGCCCTTGACATTACTGCAAGCAGTGTGCTTCCCAACGAGTAACAGGGAAAACACTTCCCGGGCCTTTTCTATCAGTTTTCTCGTTCTCGGTATGGCCGCCAGATCCAGTGGCACACGCTCTGTGCTTTCGATGGACCAATTTTTACATCATTCAGAATAAACACCATTGGTTTCAGCAGCACCCCGTAGTCAGTGACGGGGCGTAGCGTGCTCGATACTGCTTGTGGAGTTTGCTCCAAGGGGTGGTGCAGGTTCAGGGGCTGTCCCAGCCCATCCTGTGTGTGGCTTCTGTGGTGGCGATGGAAGAGAGAGTGCAGAGGGAATTGTACCTAGGCTAGGAAGTATTAAACATTAAACTGCTTCCATTTCCAGCCCACCCTTGGGGTCCAGCAGCACAACCCCAAGTGCCAGCCAGGGACACTGGAAACTGCCCTCTTTTGCACCCGAAGGAAGACAATTGAATCTTCTCATTGATTTAGTGTTTGGATGAACTGCTCACTTTATCTCTGCATTATCAGCAGACTTAAGATTTTTATTATCCAATATTCTCTGTAATATTTGGTGGGAAACAGGCTTGAGAGAAACAGTGAGTGTTTATTTATTCATCTAGAACCTGACTAGAAGCCTCCCCCTTAACTTCCTTTCTGCTCCCCCTCTTGTTATTCTCCATCTCTCTCTCTCTCTCTCTCTCTCTCTCTCTCTATATATATATATATATATATATATATATATATGTATATATATATATATATATATATATTTCTTCTTGCTCTCTCTTCATTACTCTCTCTTTCCCCTATTGTCTTCTCTCTTCTTTTCCTCTCTCTCTCCCTCCCCACCCCTCTGGGTCTCATGTAGCTGGTCTGATCTTAAACTTACTATTTATCCAAGGAAGCCCTTGAACTTGCGTATTTACACGCCCCAGTGTTGGGATCACAGGCACCCACCCTGTTCTATGTAGTGCTGGGGATGTACCCGACACTCCATGTGTGCTAAGCAAGCACCGTCCTTCTGTAAAGAGGAGGCTTTCTTTCTAGAACAGAGCGAGAAGCAGGTCTGATCTCTGTGGGGAGGTCACCATGTGATGATGAAACAGGTCTCATGGTTGTGAAAAATACCAGAAGAGAGGAAAAGGAGAGAGAGGAGGGTAAAGAGAGGGCTATGAAGGGAGAGCAAGGAGAAATAACAAAATAGAGAGAAATGTGGAGGATGAAGAGAGGTGGAGACAGAAGGAGTTTAAGAGAGCTTGGCTTCTAGTCAGTTCTAGCTGAGTAAATACCCAGCCTCTCTCAAGCCTCTTTCCCTCCAAGTGAAGTGTTTATATTAATTCTGAGATTGATTAATTAAAGAGGTGGCATATTAGCAACAGATGAATATTCAACACCTACCAAAAATAATTGTTTGTAAATGATTGTATGAGTCTGTGAAGAGCGTCTTCAGTCGTAATGCTAAGCTAGACAAAAGCTAGACAAAGACTGCAGATGACAATTCGCTGAGGGACAAAGGTGTCGGCTGTGGGGAGTGCGGGGCACTGCTGGCCTTCTCTGCTTGCTCAGGCATCAGCAGGAGCCAGCAGGCTGTGGCTCTTCAGCCCCCAGAGTGGACAGACTCCCTAATGTGTGCTGACTGACTGGCTGACATAATGTGTGCTAACTGGCTGGTGGGAAGGCCCCGGTTGTTGTTTATTTTGTCTTTTATAAAGACAAAAGTAATAGAATATGGCTCCATTCATGTGCTAGATTGAGGAGTACATGCCGCTTGCTTCTAACCTTACAGGATATTAATGACAGCAATCACCAGTCTCGCTGAGGAGATAGATAGGTAGGTAGGTAGGTAGATAGATAGATAGATAGATAGATAGATAGATAGATAGATAGATAGATAGATAGATAGATAGAAAAATAGATAAAAATAGATTGATTATAGATAAATGATTGATAAACCGATACATAGATATAGAGGCATGCATATGTGTGTGTGTGTGTGTGTGTGTGTGTGTGTGCGTGCGCGCTCACTGTGTGTTCATGTGGGGGCAATTGTGCACATATGTGTGCTTGTGAAGGCAGAGGTCAGAGGTCAACATCACGTCTTTCTGTCCATGGCTGTGTGCTCCATATGGGGCAACTATACACATGTGTGTGCTCATGAAGGCAGAGGTCAGAGGCCAACATCACGTGTCTTCCTCCATCATTCTCCACAACTTCTGCTTTTTGTCCCTTTCATTGAAAATACATTTTCCCCCTCACATAGTATATCCCGATTAGTTTCCCCTCTCGGCTCCTCCCAGTTCCTTCCCACCTTCCCTTCCATCCAGACCCCTTTCTGTCTCTCCCTAGAAAACAAACAGACTTCTAAAGGATAATAATAAAACATAAGAAAATAAAATATAAGAATATAAAACAAAACTACCACGTAGCAGTTGGACAAGACAAACAGAAGAGCCCAAGAGATGGCACAAAAATCAGAGACCCCCTTATTCACACTCTCGGGGATCCCATTAAAAACTCTAACCTGGGACCAAGGTATACACACAGGATCTGGTGCAGACCCACGCAGGCCCTGTGCGAGCCGCCTCAGTCTCTGTGAGTTCATCTGAGCCCTGTTTTCTTGGTGCCCTCCATCCCTTCTGGCTCCTACACTTTCTGCCTCCTCTTGCACAGGCTTCCCCGAGCCCTGAAGGGAGGGATTTGATAGAGGCTCCAAGGTCTGTCTCTCTGCACGTTGTCTGTCTGTGGGTCTCTGTGTCTGTCCCCATCTGCTGTAGGAGGAAGCTTCCCTGATGGTGGCTGAGCAAGGGATTGATCTGGGAGTGTGTCAGATCCACATTGCTGTTTGATCTAGCTGAACCTGGAGTTCACCGATTCAGCTAGGCTGGCTGCTCAGCAAACCCCAAGGAACCCTCCTGCTTTTGTCTCACCACTGTACCCAGTTTTTATATGGGTGTTGGAGATTAAACCTAGTCCTTATGCTTCTAGGGCAAGCATTCACCATCTAAGCCATGACCCCATCACCTTAGCTCAGTCACAATTAGTTCCACAAGAGAAGAGACCCACCGCCTTTTTCCACATACCCCACGGACCAGTTAGGTTCCATGCCAGGCGTGACTGGACTTCAGTAAGGTAAGGGAGTTGTTCGGTCGGCCCCAGTGTGCATGCTGGATCCATGAAATCATACTTGGTGCTTCATAGTGGTAACAACAGATGCTAGCAAGTGTCCCAAAAGACAAAATGCCCTAAAACAACGACCAAACAAACACTGACAATGTGGCCCATGCAGTGGACTGGCCCTAAGCAGAGGAAGGAGTCCCTCCTCAGGTCAAGAGTGAGTCTGTTCCTATTGTGAGTCCCACTTACAGATAAACACATCAGAGGGCAGCCCTGTGCCCAGGAGAGAGCCAGTCTATGGCTATGAAGCAGATGACAGGCTGGCCTTCCTAGTGTGAGGCCCCTGGATCTGCCAGTTGGTGGAGTACATTCAACTTAGGGACCACTGGAAGGTGGCCATAGCTCTGAGTGATTTATAAAAAGAAATGTCCTTGAAAACAGCCTCTTGCGAGCCCCCCCCCCTTGTGCCCCCCAAAACGTCTTGGTGCTTATCCTACAAGCTTGGCTTAGGGGATCTGGAGAAGACCTACCAGGACCCGAGACAGTGTCTCTCTCCGCACAGCTGCGTGTCTTCAAACTGGCCAAGTCCTGGCCCACCCTGAACATACTCATCAAGATCATTGGCAATTCCGTGGGGGCCCTGGGCAACCTGACCTTCATCCTGGCCATCATCGTCTTCATCTTTGCCCTGGTTGGAAAGCAGCTTCTCTCGGAGGACTACGGGTGTCGCCGGGATGGCATCTCTGTATGGAACGGCGAGAGGCTCCGCTGGCACATGTGTGACTTCTTCCACTCCTTCCTCGTTGTCTTCCGGATCCTCTGTGGAGAGTGGATTGAGAACATGTGGGTCTGCATGGAGGTCAGCCAGAAATCCATCTGCCTCATCCTCTTCTTGACTGTGATGGTGCTGGGCAACCTGGTGGTGAGTAGTGACCCTCAGAGGCAGATCGCAGGCCGGGTAGGCAGCCCAGTCGGTGCCTGGAGCGTGTAAGCTCAGTCCTCCCCCACAAACATGTTTAAAAGGTCAGGCACGCTGGCGCCCTCTCGTAGCCCCAGTGCTGGAAAGGCAAAGGCTGATGGGTCCCTGAGACCTGCCGACCGGCCAGCCTCATCCATTTGCTCCGAGCAAAACCGAGCTGGATCGCTTCTGAGGAATGCAGGCAGAGGTGGTGCTCAGGCACATGCAGATATACACTCACACACACAGACACACACTCACACACACAGGCACACACTCACATATACAGGTACACACTTACACATGCAGTCACACACACACTCATACACACAGACACACACTCACACACACAGACACACACACATGCAGACACACACTCACACATACAGGCACACACTCACTCACACAGACACACACTCACACATGCAGACACACACTTACACATGCAGTCACATACACACTCATACACACAGACACACACTCACACATGCAGACACACACTCACACATACAGATACACACTCACACATGCAGTCAGTCACACACACACACATACAGACATACATACAGGCTCACACTCACACATACAGAAGCACACATACAGGCACACACTCATGTATACAGGCACACATTCACACATACAGATGCCCACATACAGACTCACATACAGTCTTGAATGGTCCGAGTGCCTTCAAGCTTATCAAAGCCATGTGACCGCACACTGGGAACTGTGCAGTTTCCGTGCACACTGGCTTGCTGGGAGGTTTCTGGCCTGGTCTGGATGGTATCAGATGCTCACACTCTTTCAGTTTGCTCCCAGGTTCTGGAGAAGAAGAAATCAGACGCACACCCCTCCCCACCCCAGCTAAGCCCCACCTCCACCCCCTTTACCTGGGGGTGTCTGTGCCTCCCTGTGCTAACCTTCCCTTTACCTGGGGGTGTCTGTGCCTCCCTGTGCTAACCTTCCCTTTACCTGGGGGTGTCTGTGCCTCCCTGTGCTAACCTTCCCTTTACCTGGGGGTGTCTGTGCCTCCCTGTGCTAACCTTCCCTTTACCTGGGGGTGTCTGTGCCTCCCTGTGCTAACCTTCCCTTTACCTGGGGGTGTCTGTGCCTCCCTATGCTAACCTTCCCTTTACCTGGGGGTGTCTGTGCCTCCCTGTGCTAACCTTCCCTTTACCTGGGGGTGTCTGTGCCTCCCTATGCTAACCTTCCCAGAGCCGCTTTCTTATGCGAAAGCAACAGAGGACTCCAGAAGTCAATCAGTTTGTATCTGTAGTGAAGATGGAGGAAGCTCGGCTGACAGGATCAGAACAGAGTCCCCACTTGTCTCTCCTGCCTTGGTTCCTGGGGCACAAATGCCTTCTGCTGATCCTTAATAGTAGACCCTCAAGCCCGCTGTTCCTTCAAATGTTCTTTTGCTGCCAGGATGACCCCCCACTGCGAGGGGAGAGGTATGTGCTTAGAAGCCTTAGGGTTAGGATTAGGGTCCATGTGGGCAAGGTACCCAAGACAACCCCAAAGCTCTCTCCAGCCGTGCCCAGGGTGTACATCCTGTCAAGACTCTGGTCTTTCAGGTAGGCAGGGACAGCCCAGGCAACAGTAGACCAAAGAGATCAGGACTATTCCTGTGAAGATGCTGGAGAACCTCTGTGCTGGTCCATATTGGTTGTCAACGTGGTGGCATTTAGGATCACCTAGGACACACACCTCAGGCGTGCCTGTGTGGACATTTCCAGAGAGGTTTAACCGAGGAGGGAAGAGCCCCCTGAACGTGGGTGACACCTTCCCACACGCTAGGGCCCTGCACTGAATGAAAAGGAGGAAGGCCAGCAGAGTGTCCCTCTCTTTCTCTCTGTCACTCCAGCTGCTCATGCAAAGTGGTAGACATGTCTTCCCTTCCGTGCCTTCTCTCAGGTGCTCAACCTTTTCATCGCGTTGCTGCTGAACTCCTTCAGTGCAGACAATCTCACCGCCCCGGAGGATGACGGGGAAGTGAACAACTTGCAGTTAGCACTGGCCAGGATTCAGGTCTTTGGCCATCGGGTCGGTCGGGCCGTTGCCAGTTATGTGCGCAGCCACTGCCGGCTCCGCTGGCCCAAGGTGGAGCCCCAGCTGGGGGTGAAACTCCCACTGGCCAGCTCAAAAGCCAAGAACCATATTGCTACTGACGCCGTCAACACTGCGGTGGGGAACCTGGCAAAGCCAGCTCTCGGTGGCCCCACGGAGAACCACGGGGACTTCATCACCGATCCTAACGTGTGGGTCTCTGTGCCCATTGCTGAGGGGGAGTCTGACCTCGATGAGCTTGGGGAAGATATGGAGCAGGCTTCTCAGAGCTCCTGGCAGGAAGAGAACCCCAAAGGACAGGTAAGAAGTCTCTTCAGAAGACAGGTGGCGACAGGATGGGGGAGGGGCTGCTGGGCAGAGAGTGGCTCTAGGCAGGAGAATTTGTTTTGTTTTGTTTCTGTTGGATATTCTCTGTACTTACATTTCAAATTTTATCCCCTTCCCCCCCACACACTCTCATTCCCCTCCCCCTCCACTTGCTTCCATGAAGGTGCTCCCTCTCCCAATCACCCTCTCCACCTCAGCGTCTTGGTATTTCCCTACGCTGGGAAATACACACCTTCACTGGACCAAAGGCCTTTCCTCCCATTGATGCCAAACACCATCCTCTGCTACATATGCAACTGGAGCCACGGGTCTCTCCATGTGTGCTCAGTGGTTGGTGTTTTAGTCCCTGGGAGCTCTGGGAGGTTTGGTTGATTGATAATGTTGTTCTTCCCATGAAGTTGCAAACCATTTCAGCTCCCTTTCTCTAGGTCCTGCATTGGGGTCCCTGTGTTCAGTCCAATGGTTAGCTGCAGGCATGCTCAGCTGTATCTGTATGACTCTGGCAGAGCCTCTGAGGAGGCATCCATATCTGGCTCCTGCCAGTAAGCACTTCTCAGCATCAGCAGTAGAGCTTGGGTTTGGTGGCTGCATATGGGGTGGGTCCCCAGGTGAGGCAGCCTCTGACTGATCTTTTCTCCAATCATCTGTTACTTTCCTCATCGATATGACTGCATACCTGAGAGAAGTAACTTAAGGGGGGGCTCACTTGGTTCACGGTTTGCACGTCTGTCAAGCAAGGACAACATAGACACACGGGGCCCAGTCAGAGAGCAGAGATGAATTCTGGGCTCAGCTCGCTCTCTCCTCAGTATTAAGTACAGGACACAGAGGTGTGTTTCCATGAGGATTCTACATATGACCAAGTAGACTTGCCACCAGAGAGGCGGTGTCAGAGCTGTGAGCTCCTGGCAAGCCAGGCTTAGGAAAAGCCAGCGGAAAGAAGCTGAATCCATGCCCAGCATTGGAGGGTAGCTACCTACTTCAGGAAAGCCTGAGGAGTCAGCATCCTGAAGCGGCAAACGGGGACGGACGGGGACAGCCAGCAAGCCGCAGGCCACTCCAAGGCACTTGCCCTTAAGGTCTCCTTCACACAGGTGTCACTGCTGCCACAGCCCAGGCGCTTACGTGAACCGCCAAGGGCTTGTCTCCAGTACCAGGAGGGCATCAGAAAGCAGGCTCACCTCATCTCTGCCAGAACAGGAAATGTCCTTCTCATTCTCCAACACCTTCCCCCCACCCCCAGACAAGAGGCCTCAGAAGGAAATGACATTCCCTTCAGAACCAAAGAACTGAAGGCACCCTGAAGCCTTCTGATAATGAGTCTTTTTCAACACCTTGCTTGGGTTCTTAGTGTTTTAAGCTGGTACATCAGCCCTCACAAACCTTGGTGACTCTGAGCATCCATTGTGTTCAGCAGAGGATACAGGGATCCAGAACAGTCCCTAGGGACACTCAAGGCTGCTGGTCAGGCCATAAAGCCATGCCTTGTACCCACAGCTCTCCCACCTGCCACCCTCCCTAAGCTGTCATTTGTATGCCAACAGCTGCTACTATCAACTAGCATTCTCTAGATTCCTTTGTCTGAGTGACAGCTGAGGCCAGAGTGTCACCTCCTGGGAGTAAAGAACATGAACTCTCTGATAGCTGTCTGCAACTCAGGGGCATATTCGGTTACTTCGAGGTCCTTTAGTCCAGAACCAGTATGACTTCTGCCAAGGTTCTGATGGCCGTGGCTACTACCATCTATGGTGCCAGATCTCCTGCAGTGTATTATATAAGCACTAATATCGGAAGAACAACATGAAGTAAGTTTCACCTTCCTGATTTTGCAGACAGAATGAAAAAGGAGCAGAGAGATTAGAAAGATTTCCTAAGGTCACATACCTGCAAATAGAGCCAGGAGCTGTATACAGACCAAGACCCCCATGCTTAATTCACACATATGTACATTGTATGCATGTAAGGTACATGTGTGAAGACCTTAGCTCTGGAGGCCTGTCACGTGCAAAGGCTCTTTCAATTCGGGAGTGATCAACTAAAATGGACTCAGTTACCCAAGTGGGCCCTCTTTCATCAGCAGGAGCAGCTGCCCCAAGTCCAAAAGTGTGAAAACCACCTGGCAGCCAGAAGCCCAGCCTCCGGGACGTCCTCTGAGGACCTGGCTCCATACCTTGGTGAGAGATGGAAGAGGGAGGATAGCCCTCAGGTCCCTGCTGAGGTAGGTATGTGAGCTTCCTAGAGAGGTCTAACATCTGGACGGACCCCGTCAGGAGTGTTGGTGCTGTAGGAGAGGGCAGACTGCACAAGGCTGTGCCCAACTGCAGGACCATCTCCCAACCTCTGGTGAATCACACCAGGCTATGCTGCTCCACTCAATCCTAGCTAGTTGTAAGGATGGGAAAAGAGTGTGGGTACCGCAGGCTGTAGGACCTGGGCCAGCTCCTGCTCTGGAAGCCTTTATGTCTTCATCTATAGGACTGCATACAGTGCCTATATAGCACTGTGTGTAGAGCCTATATAGAACATGTGAAGTGCCTAGATAGGACGGTGTGGGGTGCCTATATAGAATGTGTGCAGCACCTATGTAGAATGTGTGCAGTACCTATATAGAATGTGTGCAGCACCTATGTAGAATGTGTGCAGTACCTATGTAGAATGTGTGCAGTGCCTATACAGAATGTATGCAGTGCCTATACAGAATGTATGAAGTGCCTATGTAGAATGTGTGCAGTGCCTATGTAGAATGTGTGCAGTACCTATGTGGAATGTGTGCAGTACCTATATAGAATGTGTGCAGCACCTATGTAGAATGTGTGCAGCACCTATGTGGAATGTGTACAGTGCCTATACAGAATGTGTGCAGTACCTATATAGAATGTGTGCAGTGCCTATACAGAATGTGTGCAGTACCTATGTAGAACGTATGCAGTGCCTATACAGAATGTATGCAGCACCTATGTAGAACATATGCAGTGCCTATACAGAATGTGTGCAGTACCTATATAGAATGTGTGCAGCACCTATGTAGAATGTGTGCAGCACCTATGTAGAATGTGTGCAGTGCCTATACAGAATGTGTGCAGTACCTATATAGAATGTGTGCAGCACCTATGTAGAATGTGTGCAGTGCCTATTTGGTAAGGTTATTTGGAAGCCTAGATGAGAAACTGCTCGTCAAATGTTCAGTTCCTGTCTGAAATGGAGTAAGTGCCCAGAAAATGACAGCCAAGAAAAAGAGGACAAAGACAGTGAACAAAGAGAGTCAGGTAATCTTTCAGAGACAACAGTACGAGTCGGGGGTGTTCCCTAGGCGGGGGAGTCTTCCCGGGGATGCCCCCCTCTGTCTTTTGTCCACAGCATTCTCTCTAGCCAAAAGCAGCCTGGGGTGGAGGGAGGCTGTCTCCAGGTGCACAGCAGAACTGACAGCCTCACAAAACCCGAGCAGGGAGAGCACTCAGCTGCAGGATGCTGGGGGATGTAAAAATAGACCGTGGTGTCACTTACAAACCCTGGGGGAGAGTCTCTCTGCAAAGAGATGCCTATTAAGTCAGCATCTAGGGGCAAGAAAGATGGTTCAGTCGGTAAAGTGCTGGTGGGTGTGCACAGGGACCTGACTTTGTACCCCCAGCACCCAAGTCAAAAGCTGGGCTTAGTAGTGCACCCCTATCATCCCAGTGCTGTGGGGAGAGGGGCAGAGACACGGGGATCCTTGGTGCTCGGTGGCCAGTCTAGCCAAGTCTTCCATGTTCCATGTTCCAAGTCCGACCTCCACATTCAGTGGGAGACCCTGCCTTTTGTGGAGATCGACTAAGGAAGACGTCTAACTCTAACCTCAGGTATTCACCCACACATGCATGTGAGTGAACGTGCACCCTCACACAGTCACTCTCACACATGACACACACGCAATGTGCACACGTGTGCACAGGTATTTAGGGTGGTTTTTGTTGTTGTTGTTGTTTTGGGGGGGATTTTTTTTGGGGTGGGTTGCCACCACTATAAGAAACTCAGGACATTAACTTGACACCTCGGCCCCTGGGTGACAGCCACTGGACTTGGCCAAGATAAGACGAACACAGTTCACCCACACACACAGGACTTATCGAACCCTTCAGTGTGAGGAATGTCAGCTCCTGGCTTTGAGCCCAGGCGAGGCTGACCACAGCAAACTAAGATAACAGAACGGACTGAGACGAAAATTGGGTGGGGGTTGTGACATTCCGCCTGTGGTCCTGTTGTTCGATGGACCCCCTGGCTAGCCTTCCTTACTCCCTGCTTTCTGTACATAACTCCAGAGCATAGGTTTTAATTTTGTTTTTGTTTTCTTGGCCATGACCCTGGCCAAGCAGGGAGGGGTCTGTCGGTGACAGATGGGGTCCCTCCCTACCATTTGGCTCCATTAGCCAAGCGATCAGGTTCGCTAACACTGGCTCCTAATTGAATTCGTCTGGAGACATTACAGGCCAGCGCTGCCGGGAGGAGAGCAGGGCCCCACAACACAGCTCCCCGATTAAATATTCAAATGCATTGAAAGCTGAGCATCTTTATGGCTGTAATTATGGTGTCTCGGGCCACTGCCAGCTCTCCATCATGGCCTGGAGGTTTACATCCCGGCTTGGCCAAGCCGCAGGGCTCCACGGGGAGCATTCGTGTCCGGCCTTAGGTGTTGAGTCCTAAACACACGAGGATGCCAAAGCAGTGGAGAGCAGAGCCAAGGCCCTGCAGGGGCTTACCTTGCCCTTCAGGGACCCAGCACCACCAGACAGGCAGTGACCATGTACAGATGCGCCAGGTTCTTCAAAGAGCCACATTCACTGCCCCAGCCTCTGCCTGCAGGGGGTGGATGACACAAGCTCCTCCGAAGGCAGCACCGTGGACTGCCCGGACCCAGAGGAGATCCTGAAGAAGATTCCTGAGCTGGCAGATGACCTGGACGAGCCCGATGACTGTTTCGCTGAAGGTACAAGAGCAACGGACCTCCCCATGCTCATGTTAACCAGGGTCAGCATCCCGTCCAACACTTACCTAAGAACCTCTGTGTCAGGAACCATGACCCGGCATCCACAGGAACCAAACAAACAGGCTCACGACAGTTGGGACATCTGTGCCCTCCTCCCTCCTCACCCCAGGGGACGGCTTGAGAGATTATAAACCAGCCCCCTTGAGCATGAACTGGCTGGGGATGTGAAGGACCCCCAGAAGGGCCATGGGTGTCTGCTCCCTTAAATCTTTGGTGTCATCCTATACAGTGGGTCTATACTTATAATGGTAAATATTAATCAATGTAAAAAGCACCCAAGCACCATGCCACACTAGCGCCAGCTACTTTCTAGACTCATGGCATTCTTGCTGCCATGGCTAGACCCCAGCAGTGACTGTCCATCTACTTCCTATGCCCAGCCCTTGCCACACCAGCCCCAAGTAGAGACTGCCTACCTTACTATATTGCGGCTCTCTTGCTGCTGACTCTACTCACATTCCCAGCATCCCTATAAAAACCAAAACTCTAGAGGCTTGTAATTTATCAGATTTATATCAGTAAATTCTCACTCCACAAAGCGTCCACACAATGAACTCAGAGCCAATTGATATTGGTATAAATTGCCCACCTAGATTAAGACAAATTGTCCTGTAATTATCCACCCCTCATAAGATATTCATAGCTATTGTGGCTATTTAAAGCCACATGGGGGTGGTTTATCCTTCTCTTCCTCCATCTTGGTTTCTTCTCTATCTCTCCCGCCTCTCAAAAATTCTGCCCGTCTTTCTTTTTCACTGTCCAATCGCAGGTCCTGCCTTATCTTGTGCCTGCCCTCACCTGCACATAGACAGCAACCCACAGATACTGATCCACTTTTCCCCGTAGTATTTACAAAAATGAGGCACATTATGTTCTCCGTAGACACTTGTATGGTGGGTGGACAGACAAATACTTCCACTGTGATGGTGATTATGGCCTTGGTGGTGGCTTTAAATACATAGAACTTGTGGGACCAGCATTCCGCTGGGGTTCTACCTCCACTTGAATTTAGCTACGCTGGATCCAGGCCCTATCCCAGCTGTGTGGTGGTTCCCCTGTCCAGCATGGGTCAGGGCTGTAGCCTCCCAGATGCCATCAAATTCAGGGCTTAGGAGGCTCCAGAGATATAGAGGCATGAGGATGGAGACAACTAGGCTCATTTAGAGTAAAGAAGGAACCTAGGGAAGGCATTTGAACATCAATACCATGATGAGAAGTCCCCCTAATGGGCTAGATCAGAAGACATGCTCTTGGATGCCTGAAAAGGAGTCTTCCCCAATGGTGCAGAAATGCGTTTCCCAGCACAATGGTTTCTCTTCAGGCCAGAGCAACATCCTAGCACATCATTTGTCACTTTCTATTCTAGTTTACTTTCTGTCCTGCGGAAAAAAACACTATGACTAAAAGCAACCGAGGGCAGGAAAGGATTTATTTGACTTCCAAGTCACAGTCACTATTGAGAGAAGCCAACGCAGGGAGTTCAACCATGAAGGAATCATGAAGGAATACTGTTTGCGCTCGATCACAGACTCATATTTAGCTTTCTTATAGAGTCCAGGACCACCTGCCTAGGGAAGACTGCTGTCCACAGTGCTGGGTCCACCTACATCATTGATGGTGAAAGCTAACCAGGGCCCTGTCCACCATCTGTTCCCCCAGGCTGTACTCGCCGCTGTCCCTGCTGCAAAGTGAATACCAGCAAATTTCCTTGGACCACCGGCTGGCAGGTGCGCAAAACCTGCTACCGCATTGTGGAGCACAGCTGGTTCGAGAGTTTCATCATCTTTATGATTCTGCTCAGCAGTGGAGCACTGGTAAGGAGGAAGTGGGGCCCCTGCCTCAATGGCCTCCAACTGACCTGGACTTCCATCCAAAGCCATTGGCGCTAGAGCTACCTCAGTGGACTCTCAAGGCTTGAGCTGAAAGTCCCCAGCTATAGATGGGGGAGAAAAGTTTTAGCCTGCTCACCTCATGGGAGGTGCTCAGCGTCCCTCACATGGTGGTCTAAACCTACATACAAACTGTTCAAGCAATGAGGGCATGTCTCCCACTTAACAGATGGAAAAACCAAGATTCAAATGATCAGAGGACTCTCCCAATGTCACCAACTGAGCAGTAGCAAAACTTAATTTCACCCATAGTAGATCCCTAAACGCTTGGCTTTCTACCCCCTAACCTCCAGGGCACACTGCCTTTTCCTGAGGATCAAGACCATCTTCCCTTGTCTTAACCAACTGCGTGCCTGCCACATCTTCAGGTCTCACGGTTCCTTCCAGTGGCATCTCCTCGTATCTGGTTATCCAGGAATCTTGTGGAAATGCAGGCCCAGTCTGAGAGCTTGGGGACTGAGCCTGAAAGAACAAGGAAGAAAGTCTTTCTCCCATGCCCTCTTCCTCAGGGCAGTGTTGTGTGCCCATCTTACATAAACAAAGTGCACACAGACACCAGAAGGAACCTTCTGTCCCCGGCTGGTCATGCTTCATACGTGAGGACGCTGGCACCAAAGGCTTGGCTGGGGTCCAAGCTAATCTGTTTAGGGGCCTGGACTAGCACCCCACTCTCCTGCATCTCTACCCACACCCCTGTCTGTGTGTCTTGCTTTTCCTGTGTCATTTGCCCTCTAAAAGGAAAACAGTCTACTGGATGCTTGAGTCTGACTAAATGCCAGACCGCCCGGGAGAGCCAGAACTGTTCCATGTGCGGCCTCCTGGCTGTAAGGAAGGGCATTGGGAAGAGACAGGAGGGGGAAGGGAAGAGAAAGTGTCCAAAGCTGCTCAGTGGATCCCTTCCCCAGCACCCCATAGCTCCTTTCTTCTCACAGGCATTCCCCCAAAGGTTCCCCTTTTTGTTCTCTGCACCCCATTGCTGCAACCTCCTTTCTCCTCTCTCTACAGCTGGGCGCCAGCCTCCCTGTTCCCAAGGGGGTAACTCCAAACCTGAAACAGCTGTTCTGCCCCAGCCCCACCGCCAGCAGCTTCCCAGCAATCCCCGGCTCTTTTTCCTATGGGACCAAACAGACATGCACCAAATTTAGGCTTCTGTATGCTTTTACTTTGAGTGCTTGGGAAAAAAGAAAAAAGAAAAAAAAAAAACATGAATTTTCATCTGACAAAGTAAAATGAAAAGAAAAGAATTGGAAATTATAGAAAAAGGTAAAGGGGAAAAATCAGCCATTTTCCTGTCACTCAAAGAGAAACTCACTTTGAAAACAATTTGGGGTGGCTCTCCCCAGTTTTCTCATGAGTAGAATATATAAATATTATAAACGTATGCGTGCATTCTCTAATTTCTCAGGAAGTTTCCTCGGGAAATATGCTCATACAAACTCACTTAACAGCCACAGCATTATGGGAATGCGTCCCCATTTATTCGGTTAGCAGTCATATTCACACCTCACAGGGACCACACGCCTTCAGCACTGCCTCGGAGAGACCGAGTAGTCATTGGAGATTTTTGAATGGCAGTCAGAGAATGATTGCCAGAAATATGGAGTGAAACTGAATGAAGGTCAGAGATATTTAATGGCTGCCAGGGATAGCTAATGACTGTCAAGGATATTGACTAACATAGCAAGCGATGACCAAAGATGCTGAATGACTGTTGGAGATGTATGAGTGCCCGGCTGACTTAGGTTTGGTCCAAGATGCAGATGTTGAAGCCACGTCTCCCAATCCATCAGCTTACGGAGGAGTACTTGTGGATGAAGCACAGAAGGAAAGCAGGGTGGGGCAGGGGAAGGAGCTGAGAGATGGTGTCCAGCCTCAGCTGATCCCACAGGAGTCACCATCCAGGGCATCTCAGTGTTGTCCTGAATGTAGACAAGCCCAAGGCTCCCTGTGGATGCCTTGGACGGTCCAGGTGGGCATCTAACCTCTTAAATAAACACTTCCCAATGTGGATTCAATTTGATCCAAACCAGGAAGCTGCTCCCAGCAGCTGGGGACTGAAACCTCAAGTGAAGAGTCATGCAGACACCGGTAGTGCCCAGTGTCTTTAGCACAGCCTTAGAGATAAGTTGACTAGCTTCCTGACACCCATTTGGCTCCCAAAGACTGGCTGTCTTTCACTCCCATCCATCATCCCTGAGAGGGAAAACCCAACAGACAAATACGCCAGTGCTGGGACTCTCTCCGTTCTTTTTCATCTTTACCCCCCCCCCCATAAAAAGAAAAATTGGCGTCTCTCTCTTTTTAATATTTGAATTTCCTTGATTACCCGTGAAATAAAACGCTAACTTTCAGAAGTTTCCTGTCAATTTTTCCCTCTCCGGTGGACTGCCTGCGGATATCCTTCTCTGCTTTTATTTTTAAAACAAGTCGCCGTGAACATCCCTTTGGTTTGCTTCCAAAATTCAGCTTGAAGTTTCTTTTCTCACTTACACTCAGCCCTGTGAAGTATCGGGGCTAGATGTCCCTGCGGGCTGCAAAGTCTCCGTTTACAGCCCGCTGCGCCTCCTCCACTTTCCTGCTGAGGCTGTTCCCTGGAGGCTGTGGGCAGGATGGGCTGGTCCTTGCTAGGGGTCAGGACTCCTGTAATCCTGATCATTCTTCTCCCTTTCCTGCAGGCCTTTGAGGATAACTACCTGGAAGAGAAACCCCGAGTGAAGTCTGTGCTGGAGTATACAGACAGAGTGTTCACCTTCATCTTTGTATTTGAGATGTTGCTCAAGTGGGTAGCTTATGGCTTCAAAAAATATTTCACCAACGCCTGGTGCTGGCTGGACTTCCTCATCGTGAATGTGAGTGCTGTGGGGGTGGAGGTGGGAATCTCAGCAGAGGCAGGTGGCTAAGGCTAGAACAGATGCAAGGCTGACTGGTCTCCTATCAGGGGCTGCTTTGAGCACCGAGTGAGAAGTCAGGATAACATTGCATGTCAGTGAGTGGGAAGCTCCGGGAAGCTCACAGTTCAGACATGATGGTGACACTCAGGTGAGCCTTCAGGTCTCCGGCTTCTGCTGACAAAAGCTACTACGGCAAGATAACGTAGGCATCCGGGCTTTCGTCTTCCTTTACCCATCGCCAGGGATCTGGATCTCAGAGCCCTGTGGTCTTCAAACAGAACCCGTCTGCCTGCTAACTTCATGATCTCCATGACTAAGCTAAAGATACCCATGGAACTTTTACAAACCACCCTGGGCAGGCAGGACATGAGGAGAGTCTGGCCAGTCATTTCCAAGGTGCAACTATGCCTGGGAACCTCTGAGCTGAGGACACTGACTCCTCTTCTGTGGCAGAAGCAACAGAAGGTTTCGTTGGAGCTGCTATGTAGGGACTCTAACTGACTGCTAACCCCTGCCTCAGTGCACCGGCCACGAGCTCTGCACGCAATCCGCCATCAGTCCACTGCTCCGCCCCGTTGCATCCCTTCTTGGCTTTTCAATACGCCAAACCGTGCCATTTGCCCACTGCTATCTAGAGAGTTCCTGTGAGCAGAGAAAGCCGTGGGTTGTTGGTCTGTCTCCTCCTTCAGCATCCCTACCTGCACCAGGGCCTTGCACATCAGTGATATCAGGAAACATGTCTGTGTCTGGTATTTGCCTCCTGAATCTGGCTGGGCTCCAGGACAGAGCATTCTGTCTAGCCTAGGTTGGCAATACCTCTGTAACATGCAACTTCCTTCCTTCCTCATGCCAGTGAGCCAGTGGCCACCGTGCATAGAGACCCACTGAGAGGGCCAAAATCAAAGTCACAGGTGACAGTTCTGTGCATGTGAAATGATTATTCACAATAAAAAGGAACTGTTTTCTTCTGGCTTGCCACCTTCTGAGAGACCTCCATTATGTAGAGTTCATTGTTTTCCAGTCCTGGTCACCCTAAAGTCTCTTCTTAAGCTGGGTGTGGTGGCATACACCTTTACTTTTCTGTTGCTCTGTTAAAATTCCATGTCCAAAAGCAACTTGGGGAAGAAAGGGTTTATTTGAGCTTATGGTTCCAGAGGGAGAGAGTCCATTACCGCAGGGAGAGATGGCACAGGAACAGGAAACTGGATGGTCACACTCTCACTCTCACACAAGAAGCAGGGGTTGTGTTTCCAGGAGGGGAGAAACAGGAAGTGGGGCAAGGCTGTAAACCCTCAAAGCCAGCCCCCAGTAATCCAGGTGATGCATTTCCTCCGGCAAGGCTTCTCCCTTCAAAGGGTCTGTAACTGGCCCAAACAGCATCACCAGCTAGAGACAAAGTATTCAGATACATAAACCTGTGGAGGGCACTTCTCATTCCAACCACCATGATGAGCTTTACCACAGGCACAATGAAGGGACATCAGCTCCCCAGATCTCTGAAAGTCAATCAAAATGTTAAGGTTCTTAGGGCCCTTGGAGGGGAAATGACATTCAGTGGCATGTATCTAGGGATAGCGGTGATCGAGAATGAGTTTTCTTGCCCAGAACTCCATGCACTTAATGAATAGGTCTTGAGACCATCACAGAAGATGGGGCAGATAGAATGTAGATCTGGAGGAAGGGATGGCACGCTGTGGAACGCTGTCTTTTGGGCATGCTGTGGGCTTTGCTCATGAACTCCTGGCAGCAGTGATTACTTGCACACCATTGGGCCCATTGCTACCCTGTCATGATTAAGGAGGGGTTCAGGAGGCCCCACCCATCCCCAGGGATCTATAGACAACTAGTGGTTGAAGGAAGAAGGAGACACATGTTCCTGGTGGTGTAACCACAGTTAGATGCCCAAGCTCCTGTAAGCAACCGTAATGAAACTCACTGGGTGTCTTCTAAAAATAAGATATGAAAATAAAAGGGACTAATTTGATGAGGGAATGGTCAGTAGGAGGACGCGGGAGACAACAGAGAATCATGGGAGGCAAATATGATGTGTGTGTGTGTGTGTGTGTGTGTGTGTGTGTGTGTAAATATAAAATCCATCATTATGTATCATTAATAATCACTCATAGACATCTTAATTCAGTAAATGAAAAGGACATTCAGGGGTTCAGAAAAAAGGTGGGAGCCAGAACCATGGGCTAGCGAGACAGAACAGGCAGGAACCAGGAGGCTGGGCATAGAGTTGCTGTCTCTTTCCACCAGATGGCAATTCTAGAACACTAGGATAATGCTTTGGTCTCTGCCTGCACCAGATCTCTCTGACAAGCCTCATAGCAAAGATCCTTGAGTATTCTGACGTGGCATCCATCAAAGCCCTTCGGACTCTCCGCGCCCTCCGACCACTGCGGGCTCTGTCTCGATTCGAAGGCATGAGGGTAGGACCCGTTCTGGAACTTCTCTGATTGGCAGAATTTTGCAAACCTTCTCCACCTTTCCCCCAACCCCCATGCCCTCCATACTGCTGACCCAGAGTAACAGGTCCCACTTCAAGATATCAGCTCTGTGTTGTCCCTTCCTGATCAGACTCTGGCTGACGTGACGGCTAACTCTCTTGTCTCCCTCAAGCCTGATCTTAAGAACCTCTTTTCTTGTCACCCACAAACGCCACCCCTTACACCCTCAGGGAAGTGGTTCTGGTTTTTCTCTGCCTTTTGGTCTTATTCCTTAGTAAGTCCAGAGCTCCTGTTGTCCCAATTCAAGTGACTCTTTTCTCTGACAATGGAAATGTAGAGAGAACCTCTGCCTAGCACTTCATGCCAAGTCTACCTGAAGGTGTCCTGGCTCCAGACACAGCCTTTATGCCCTGTGGCTCTTTCTCCACCCACGCCGCCCTTAACTGCCCTCAGTCTCCTCCCAGTCCCACAGCCACCAGTGCCTCCAAAGCTGTCACCATAGCTTTGCAAATCACAGTGGAATTTTTAGATCATCTGTGGGCTGGAGAGATGGCTCGGTCAGCACAGAGCTCACCTTGCCAAAAAAAAAAAAAAAAAAAAAAAAGAGGATCTAACCCAAACCCCAGACCCCATGTAAAAAGCATAGTTTTGAAGGGCAAGCGTGGAGGTGCATGGGATAACCTCAGTTGGGAGGTAGAGGTGCGCGGATCCCTGGGGCTCATTGGCAGCCAGCATGAGAGACTGCCTCAGAGGAGGTGGGTGGGGTTTCTGAAGATGACACTGAAGGCTGTCTTCCAGTCTCCACATGCAGGTATGTGTGTAAGCAAAGACAAGGAACACTGGGGAATTTCAGGTCCTCTTCCATGTCCCACCAGGTAGTGGTGGATGCCTTGGTGGGCGCCATCCCCTCCATCATGAACGTCCTCCTCGTCTGCCTCATCTTCTGGCTCATCTTCAGTATCATGGGCGTGAACCTCTTTGCCGGGAAATTTTCGAAATGTGTCGACATCAGATACAACCCATTTTCCACCCTGAATTCAACAATCGTGAACAACAAGTCTGAGTGTCACAATCAAAACAACACTGGCCACTTCTTCTGGGTTAACGTCAAAGTCAACTTTGACAACGTCGCCATGGGCTACCTCGCGCTTCTCCAGGTGGTAAGTTGTCTGAGATCGGCCATGTCTGTTCCTGTAACTGCTTAGTAAATGGAGCGCCCAGATTCTTCCAGAAGGCACTGCATAGAGATCCTACAAGAGTTAGCACTGAGTGTGAGATGAAGCCGTTCTATGTTTCCACAGTTGATAGCGCTAACTGAGAAGCTCTTACTAGTGAGTGTGAGCTCACAGGGCTACCGCTGGCTGAGTCTGACTAAGATAAGAAGATGGATCATCCATGAGACTATGTTGAGAGATGGCTTATGATAGGGTGTACAGAGCAGGCATGCATACACAGCTTTACCTTTCGCTTCTTGTTATCTCCCGTATGATAATCAATCACAGCTAATTAAGTGTGTGCAATGATGGATAACTACTGGTGGCAATGGTCTAGTGTGCTCAGGCTGTACACTTGTCTATAGTCACACTTTCATTCAGTCCTGTGTTCACTGTAGTGTGGTTGCTTATAGATCTGTTACATCTATTTGCCTGTGAGTTCCTGTATTCCACCCTTTGTTCATCCACTCAAGCAACAAGTACCCTCTGTGTATCTGTGCTCTATCCGGCACTATGCTCAACCCCTGGAGATTATAGTCAGGACAGGATACAGGAGATGGGCCTTATAAGAAAACTGGACAAATACGTTATTCCAATAGCCTATCAAATGCTATAACAGGCTGGAGAGAGCAAAGTCTCTTTCATGCCTGAGATATGTTAAAAGCACATCTGCTTTTGAGGCCTCAAGGATGCTGAAACTGGGCTGGGGAGGTGGCTCGTGAGCAATTACTATGTAAGCATGAAGACCTGAGTTTAGATCCTCAGTGCCCGTGTAAAACTCTAGGCATGTCTGCACTCGCCTCTAACCCCGGTGCTGGGGGTGTAGAATCAGAAGCATCAGGAGAGCTGGTTGGCTGCCATCCTAGCTGAAGAATGAATCGTGAGCCTCGGGTTCAGTGAGAGAGCATGCCTCAAGGGAATAAGGCAGACAGCAATAGAGGAGGACGCTAGACAACTTCCTCTATCTTCTACACACACACACACACACACACACACACACACACACACACACAAATGCTATAACAGGCAGGGGGACTAGACGGGGAGGAGGGAGAAGAACTTGGGTTCAGGATGTAAGTATACAAGAGAAGAATAAATTACATTTTAAGATAAATGAATAAAAAGTAGATTTTAAAATCATTGACCTTTCCAAAAAAAAAAAAAAAATGTTAAAACTGGAGAGAAGAGATGCGGCCTTGTTCCCACTTTCAGATGCGTTTCTCATCCTTATGTCTCGTGACTTAGCGGGGAGGTGATTGAGGAAGTGTAGGCCCAGCAGAGCACGGAGCAGCCTGTAGCTGTTGTCCCTATAAGTGACAGCAGGGTCCCGGCTCAAGCTGTATTCTAGGAAGTTCCATGTCTTCTTCACTGCGCTGTCTGGATTACTTGAAGTCATGTGAAATTAGTCAAGTCACCGAAAGACTTTTCCCTCTCTTCCCTTGCTGCCCGAGCTCTCTCCTCCCCAGCCTTCTTGACTCAGTGTCTGACTCTCTCCCACTGAGCTACCGTAGAGCCAGATGGTTCCGGTTAAGCGACTGACACTGATTGTCTTCTGTCTTCTTGTTTCCAGGCAACCTTCAAAGGCTGGATGGACATTATGTATGCAGCTGTTGATTCCCGAGAGGTGAGTCCCTGCTCCCCTGCCTTCCTGTCTGTGCACCCTGCATGTCTGCTGCTCACTGTGAGAATCTGTGTAGAGGTGGTTGGATTTGTTACTTTTCTTGTTGCTATGACCAAACACCTGACAAGAAGCAATGTAAAGAAGACATTTCTTTGGCTTACAGCTCAAAGGGCATATGGTCCCCCATGGCCCGGGAGGCATGATAACAAGAGAGGGAGGCAGCGGGTCACATTTCTGTCCTAGTCAGGAAGCAGAGTAGACAGGAAATAATCCTTGTCTTCCAGCCAGTGTTTCCATCACAAACGTTCTACAACCTTCCTGAACCACCGAGGAGCCCAGTATCCAAACACTAATGAACCCCGGGGGAGACAGTTCACATTCAAACCCTAACCACGGTGCTGCTGATGGGACACAACTGATGTCTTGCCAGTGTCCCCTCGCCCCTGAGTCCTCTGGGATTCCTATCCTGTTGGAAGCCTTTCTTCACCTCATCAGATCCTCCTCGGTGGTCTCTACCAGGCACAGGGGTGGGATGTTTCTGGACAACTCTTGTTAGGGGTTCATAGACAAGCATCACAACTTCCTGACTCACTGGCAGTCCCACTGTGGGGTACGTTCTCAATCAGGGTGGAGCTACAGTGGTCTAGGGCAGCCTAGTTAAATAATTCCCCCTTCGGCCTTTCTCTTCTGCAGCTTCCTCCCAGCCCCTCATTCCCGCTTCATGGGATAAAGTACCAGGGTCTTGTCTCAGCGTTGGCTTTTAGGGAAACCTAAGCCAGGAGCCCTCCTTACATCTGTTTTGTTTGTCCGTTTTTTCGACCACAGATCAACAGCCAGCCTAATTGGGAGGAGAGCTTGTACATGTACCTATACTTCGTCGTCTTCATCATTTTCGGTGGCTTCTTCACGCTGAATCTCTTTGTTGGGGTCATAATTGACAACTTCAATCAACAGAAAAAAAAGATAAGTGGACCCCTGGTGTGTCCACAGCAGTAATGAATCTCATGCTTCCCATCCCTCGGGCAGCTGTGGCCTCATGGCTAAAAGCCAGTGATACTATATTGCAGCCCTTCCTGCTGTAGCACCAAGCTGATATTCCACCCTTGGGTTTGGTCCTCACAGCTGTCTGGTGCCTGCTGCCACTACTGCTAGGGGAGCTATATTTGCAGTGTTAGCAATGTTCCCCAAAGTTCCCATCCTCCAGTAAAGTGACCTCGGTCTCCTCAGCTGAAGCCAAATATCACAGATGAAGCCTTAAGAAGGGAGAAAGAGCTCTAGCACCTGCTGCTCTAGAGCTTTAAGTCCCCAAGGGACAGAGTCAGGACATCTCATCAAGGGCCAATGGCCTTAGGCACTCTCAGAATTCCCAACCTCCAGGAGAGAAGAACCTTCACACTTCACATAGCTTCACAGGAACCTGATCCCAATGATTTAGCTGTAGTTACAATACAAATTATGAATGTTAAATGTGTAAAATGATTTCCCATTGTGCCTGAACCTTCTCCTGGAGTCCTGTCCCCAAGCCCTCTCCACCCTCAGTACTGCAGAAGCTTTACTTGAGAAACCCGAGCTCTGGATTTTATGGGCAGAGGCTTTAGTGGGCATAGCGCTGTGGTAGAGCATTTGACTGTACAAACAAAGCCAGGCAGGGAGTCTGCAATGGGCCATTCCCTTTCAAGCCAGACATTCCCTGATCCTTCCTGCAGAAGAGATGAGAAGGCTGGAGTGATCCTTCCTATACAGAACACTCAGGTTTTGGCTTCTCTCAGGGAGGGAGGGGAATCTTGTTATTTTAATAACATCACTGTGTCCCTCTCCTCTACCTAGGGGGCCAGGACATCTTCATGACGGAGGAACAGAAGAAGTACTACAATGCCATGAAGAAGCTGGGCTCCAAGAAACCCCAGAAGCCCATTCCACGGCCCCTGGTGAGCCCCTGGGTTTCTCTCTCCCTGAGCAGGTTTGTGAATTAATTCAGCCTAAGCCTGGGCTGAATGGAAGCCGGGCCAGCACTGTATGGGGGAGATTTGGGACAAGTTTAGAGGTGGAAGCGATGAGGCTCCCAGGCCCCAAAAGTGAGAAGTTTAAAGGAAGTGAACGCAGCCCTGGTGGACACTTCCAGCAAGCTTGTCTGATGAACTCTGCATCTCCCAACAACCTCAGGCTTCAGTGGTGGCTTTGGAAACAGTAAGGGTGGCTAGATTTCTAACCCGTGGGGTGCCCCTCATACAGGTTACTCCAGAGAGTCCAGACTGTCAGGACATTTACAGGGAGGAGAAGAGCTGTCATCTTCAATACACGTGTGTCAATAATGAGATGGAACGGTTGCCGTCTAGATTCTGTTCAGAAGTGTTGGGTCAGGAATAAATGGCAGGGGTTCCAGACCCTGGAAGGGCAGGGGGTGGGGGGGGTTCCAAATCCCATAACTGGGTTTGGATGAGTCTGAACAAGAGTGTGCAGGGCTTCCTGAGGATAAACACACACATACATACACACATGCACACACACACGTACGCACACACACACAGGCATGGACACACACAGGGCTGGGGAGGTAGCTATTGCTGAAGTACTTACCATAAAAGTATAAGGACCTGAATTCAACCCCCAGAATCCACACTTATAAGGCTAGGTGTGATCATATCTCTTGTAATCCCACTGGTAGGGAAGCAAAAATGGGCAGGTCCCTGGGGGTCATTCAGCCAAGCCTGTTTCAAAAGCCCCAAGCCACGAAGAGACTCTGTTTCAAAACAAGGCAGATGGCACCTTAGAAACAATACCTGAGATTGTATACACACACACACACACACACACTCACACATACACACCACATCACATACACATGTGCACAAGCACCCCCCCACACACACACACATAAATGGGTGGGAACAGTCTCAAAGTGAAAAGATTCGGGTCAAAAGCTGAGTCCAGCCAGTGGGATTCAAGTGAGAAGAAGCAAACAGCTCAGTTCCGTGGCCTTCGCTGGCCTCGCACCATTGCTGGGCTGCGGGGGAAACCACGGTCCTGGGTTGGAGCCACTCTTTAGACTCAGCAAGCCTCTGCTGCCTCTCTCCAGCCTCTTGCCACTTACAAAGCAGCCCCAGGCCACTGGAGCTTCTTTCTCTCATTATCCCTGGGATAAAGTGGACTCCATCTCCAAACTCACCCTGCAGATATGAGGCATGGAGAGCTACTGTTGAAATGTCCAGGCAACACAGTCAGAGGGGGAACTGTAGGGGAACGCCGTTGCTTCCTGTGAAGTCTCAGCCAGGATTCTCCACATCCTTCAGCGGTGGCATAGGGTGGATATCCCTCGGCCATGAGGAGGGAAGTGGCTTCACTGCCTGGCTCCGTGCCAGGATCCTGGGATTCTCCATCTGTTTGGAGGAGAGCTTAAACTACTAATTGACTACACCGGTAATCTTAGTGGGGAGGCATGACTCTCTCCTCTTATTATGGTCCAAGGCTGGTGCACATTAGCGCTTGTGTTTCCTAATCAAGAAAAGCTGAGGCAAGGTTGGGATATTTCAACAGTGCCTTGAAATCCTAGGAATCCGTTAGAGTCGTGTCTAAGCAGAGACTGTAGATGGATGCTCTCCAGGGCCCACAGTCCACGGTCTGTGCTCTGGCAAGCATTCATAATCTGATATCACCTGCCCAACAACATAAGCCTGATCCTCCCTAATGTTTAGAACCAAGAAGGAAACACAAGGGAATTTTTTCCCCTCTACTTTATCTAATGTTGCTGGAGATTTTAGGGTTTAGTGGGGCTCGACCTCCCAGCCCAAAATGCCAAGAAACAAGTGAGACTGACAACCAGAGAAAGGATATTATTCAACATGGCCACTTGGGTAAGAGGAAGGAATAAAGAGGTTCCGGATGCCCAAGTCTATCTTCCGAGTCCCGATGCGAGCTTTAGGTTTAAATAGAGAGACAAGCTCCTGGTCAAGTGTGGTCCTGCCTGTCACTGGCCCATCATTAACTCCCCTCCAGTTTATCCTGCAGGGAGCCTGACCAGTTACCAAAACTGTGAAAAATCTCTTCCTGGGATTCAGGCTCCCCTCTGGCTGGTACGAGGCTTTAATCTTCTATTTCTTCACCCAGTGTGAGATTCCTCGGGAAATTCAGTTGTTCAGGGTCTGTTGTATCCGTAGTCTGATGGTCCAATGGCGGGGCACGAAGATCTCCACTCCTGCCAGGACAGCTGTACTAATGCTCGGTCCTCCCAGGACCAGCTTCCTTTCCATCCGGCATCTGTCCCTGGAGTGTTCCACCGATGTGTTGGGAGTCAAGCATGCACCCCCACCACTTACCTCTGGTAAAGCCCACACTTTAGATCCTGTCTTAACCGTTGGGAAAGGCTAAAGGCTCTACAAGACTGGGTGGTTTCGTTCTATAGTGCGCTCTCTCTCACAGAAGTCACTAAGAGCAGGTTTCACATATTCCACATTGTAAGAAAAATAATAGACTCCAGGTTGTCATAAAATCAGCCACCTGCACCATCTGAGGGCACAGAGGGTAATGGAGACGTGAGCCCTGCCCACAGGCTGAGCTGGGAACAGACAAAAGTTGGAATGCCTCCCCTTATCTGACACTCGCCTGGTTTGATTAGAAGTCGTGTAACCGTGAATGGGACTCTCTAGTTTTCTCTGCATTTTCAGTGATGACAGGGAGGAGCTTAGCAGCTCAACAATACCCCTCCACACAGAGCCAAGTCCTCCCTGGTCTGAGTCTCTGCTCTAACCCAGCAGGGTAGCAACCCCCCCCCCCCCAGTGAAGGATCAGTAAGGATCAGATTAGCAGCAGCCCTTCCCCCCACCCACATGAAAGCTTCTGGAAGCTTCTGGTATAACTGTGGCAGCTTCTTTTTCCAGATCCTTGTGGCCATACACGTGGGACCCTGGACACAGTATCCATCCAATATGTCCCTCAGTACAGAGTGAGGTATGATCAACGCCAGTCGGTGGCTATCAGATGTTGAGCTGTCTAACTCACAGCTGCTCATCCTACCTTCCAATTCCCTCAGGTTCCTGAGGGCCTACTGCACAGAGGGCACTGTGCAGATGCTAGGATTCAAACTGTGAGAGAGGTGGACCGGGCACAGGAACTGCTGTCAGGGAGGCTGCAGTTTGGTGACAGAGGCAAACGACTAGCAAAACCCACACACACGTCAGCTCACATGGTGGAGAGCTTGCAACGGGGGGGAAGAATGGAGGGAGGAAAGACGGGAACCTGAAGGGCCTCCAGTCATGGCTAGGAGTCAGATGCAGGAGACGGAAACAGCCGGGCCTGATGCTTCCCCTCTCTCTCTCTCAGAATAAGTACCAGGGCTTCGTGTTTGACATTGTGACCAGGCAAGCATTTGACATTGTCATCATGGTTCTCATCTGCCTCAACATGGTGACCATGATGGTGGAGACTGACAGTCAGGATGAGGACAAGACGAGGGTCCTGGGCAGAATCAACCAGTTCTTCGTGGCTGTCTTCACGGGCGAGTGTGTGATGAAGATGTTCGCCCTGCGCCAGTATTACTTCACCAACGGCTGGAATGTGTTTGACTTCATTGTGGTGATTCTGTCCATTGGGAGTAAGTGGCAATGAAATTTCCCCCACGCTTTGGGGTGTGTGTGTGTGTGTGTGTGTGTGTGTGTGTGCAGGTACATATGTACCATGATGTACATGTGGAGATCAAAAGACTTCTCTGGAACCAACCCTCATCTTCCACATTGTTTGAGCCAAAGACTCTTACTGTTCTCTGAATTTTACACCCGGCTAGCTGGCCTACAGCTTCTGGGGATTCTCCTGTCTCCACCTCCCATCTTGCTGTCAGAGCACATGATCCCAAAGCCCACTTCATAAGGAGTCTTACCCACAGAGCCACCCCCCCCCCCGGCTCAGCTCACAATTTCTAGCACACGGTCTAGGTTAGAAGAGCCCGGTGTGTGCAGCCCTCAAAGGCAGCAGACTTCAAATACCCCCTGGATGTTCCCAGAAGAAAAAGGTGCTCAGTGGGCTTCGCCTTGTTATCATGAGCGACAAGGTGGTGGATCATACATTGAGATCAATGAGAGCCATAAAGACACTGGGTGGTGGCCAAGACTACATTTTGGGTGCAATGGTATCTGGGGTTGGAATCTGATGTGAGAAATGAAGCCACTGTAACTGGCTACTTAAACTAACCTTCTTAAAAAGGGACAACATGAAGTTGGTGAGACCATAAATATACACTGATCAGTTATACCCTGGGGCCACCTGCTTCCTGTGGGTGTAATTTCCCATTGATTTGCTATCAGGACCTGGCGGCCTCTACATACAGCCGACAGCAACCCATCCGCCTCAGACTCCAGCACTAAAACAGAATCTTGGGTGACGTTTGTTTGGGATTTTAATTTTGCTTTATTTCATCCTGGTATCCCTGCTGGGTTGCTGCAGGGATTTTTAAAACTGTTGTTTAGTTAAGATCGACATACAAAAAGAAATACTACAGGAACTTAACAGACACAAGCCGTCGGCCTTGGGGTTTGTCGATCCATGAAAGCACTTCTGCAGCCCACACCGGAAGGGGACCCACGGCCTCTGAGCGTCTTCTCCCTTCTAATTAGACTGCTCAGTAGTTGTTCAGTGCTAAGATTTGCACTATTAGCTGGGTATGGCGTCCCACGCCTGTGATCCAAGCACTTGAAAAGCTGGGGCAGGAGGAATATTCTGATTTTTGAGGTCAGCCTGGGCTACAGAGAATTCATAGCCAGCCTTGGCTACAGAGTGAGATTTCCTTTAAAATAAATTATACAGCAAACTAAAGAGAACCCTCCCTCCAAGGCTTATGTGGCTTAGCACAACAGAAGATTTTGTGGTCTAATCATTGGTAGGATTGGGGGACATAACTGACCCTGAAAATGCCTGTCTCTGGGCCCTAACATAGAGTTCAAGTACAGCTGGACATGAAAGAGATCAATTAAAACCATTGTGTAGACAGCTGGCCATTCAGAACCTATCTTGTTCATCTGTCAGCAAGTTACCCAACTCCTAGCCTCCCTTATAATTAGTGTGAGTTCCATACAATTATCTGTAGGCCCGTGTGCCAGGAACTGAGTCAATCTTCACAGTAGGAGAATGAATCATAGGGGGTCCTGGCCTATGTGGAGCACAGAACCAAGAAGGAGCAGTGGGCATGGTGGTGCTGTCAAGTGGGAAGCAGAGCATTATGGGTATGTGGACTGGACTGCAGTTACTTCCAGCTGGACTTGGCTATGAAGGAGAGGGGGTTTGTTGTGATTATTGATACATATTAATTGAACAAATGATATTCCTACACAGGCTTGTAGGAAATGACTGAAGAAGACAGGGTTTTAACCAAACCATAGAGGCTAACTGTCTTAGGTAGGGTTTTACTGCTGTGAACAGACACCATGACCAAGGCAAGTCTTATAAATGACAACATTTAATTGGGGCTGGCTTACAGATTCAGAGGGTCAGTCCATTATCATCAAAGTGGGAACATGGCACCATCCAGGCAGGCATGGTGCAGGAAGAGCTGAGAGTTCTACATCTTCATCCAAAAAAAGTAAGGAACAGGCAGCTAGGAGAAGGGTCTCCAAGCCCATCCCGAGTGACACACTTCCTCCAACAACCTTCTAATAGTGCCACTCCCTGAGCCAAGCATATGCAAACCATCACACTAACTAATAAGATATTCTGGGTAGGGAGAAAGAGAAGAACATAGTAGTGAAGTAAAATAAAAACCACCGAGGGAGGAATGGTTACTGCAATGAATAGTATGTTGGACCAACTCCTAGACCAGGCTCCTAAAGCCCGACTCCTGGGATATGGATGCTTATACTGAGAAGTGTGATCACAGCCAACTTAATCAGAGCTCATGGCTTGAGACACTAATTAGATCATTCTCTGCCCTGTTTCACAGGTCTGGTGTTTTCTGCAATCCTGAAGTCACTAGAAAACTACTTCTCCCCGACACTTTTCCGGGTCATCCGTCTGGCCAGGATCGGCCGCATCCTCAGGCTGATCCGAGCAGCCAAGGGGATTCGCACGCTGCTCTTCGCCCTCATGATGTCCCTTCCGGCCCTCTTCAACATCGGCCTCCTCCTCTTCCTCGTCATGTTCATCTACTCCATTTTCGGCATGGCCAGCTTCGCTAATGTTGTGGAGGAGGCCGGCATCGACGACATGTTTAACTTCAAGACCTTTGGCAACAGCATGCTGTGCCTTTTCCAGATCACCACATCGGCTGGCTGGGACGGCCTCCTCAGCCCCATCCTCAACACAGGACCCCCCTACTGTGACCCCAACCTGCCCAGCATCAGTGGCTCCAAAGGGGATTGTGGGAGCCCAGCAGTGGGCATCATCTTCTTCACCACCTACATCATCATCTCCTTCCTCATCGTGGTGAACATGTACATTGCAGTGATTCTGGAAAACTTCAATGTGGCCACAGAGGAGAGCACGGAGCCCCTGAGCGAGGACGACTTCGACATGTTCTACGAGACCTGGGAGAAGTTCGACCCAGAGGCCACCCAGTTCATTGCGTTTTCTGCCCTCTCAGACTTTGCAGACACGCTCTCTGGCCCTCTTAGAATCCCCAAACCCAATCAGAGTATATTAATCCAGATGGACCTGCCGTTGGTCCCCGGGGATAAGATCCACTGCTTGGACATCCTTTTTGCCTTCACAAAGAATGTCTTGGGAGAATCTGGGGAGTTGGATTCTCTGAAGACTAATATGGAAGAGAAGTTTATGGCAACTAATCTTTCCAAAGCATCCTACGAACCAATAGCAACCACCCTCCGGTGGAAGCAGGAAGACATCTCAGCCACGGTCATTCAAAAGGCCTATCGGAGCTACATTTTGCAACGCTCCTTGACATCCTCCAACCCCCTGGATGTGCCCAGGGCTGAGGAGGATGGCGTGTCACTTCCCGGGGAAGGCTATGTTACATTCATGGCAAATGGTGACGGTGGGCTCCCAGACAAATCGGAAACCACTTCTGCCACATCTTTCCCACCATCCTATGACAGCGTCACCAGGGGCCTGAGTGACAGGGCCAACATTAGCACATCTAGCTCAATGCAAAATGAAGATGAGGTCACTGCTAAGGAAGGGCGCGGCCCTGGGCCTCAGTGAAGACACTCTGGCATGCATGAGGCGGGCTCTGCTGTCTTTCTCTGCTGTGCCTGCTCTTTCCCTATAGAGGTGACACCAACCCACAACCTCATTGATGCATGTCACTGGTCATGGTGTCAGACCTGAATGGGGACATCCTTGAGAAAGTCCCCAAAGGATACTGCTCCACTTTGACGTCTATTTCAGATTTCCAGAAGATGCCATTGCTCTGTTCTCTTTGTGACCAGAGATGTGATTCACCAACTTCTCAGAGCCAGAACTTCCAGAGACACATGGCAAGGACATTTCTGATAGTCTCAGGCAATCTTAGGGGTGGCACTGCTAGTTAGGGTTTGCATGACTGCATGCTCACAGCTGCCAGACTATACCTGTGAGGCTGCCATTAAAATTCATATTTTTAAAGGTATAGCAAGAGTAACATATCTTTTATGTGTGTGCGCGCATGCACACATGCGTGTCTTATGTGTACACATGTACATGTGCATTTGGAGACCAGCGGTTAATTAATCGCTGGTGTCATTCCTCAGGCTCTTCTTGAGATGAGGTCTTTCATTGGCCTGGAGCTGTCCAAATAGGTTATGCTGACAGGGCATGAGCCCCAGGGATCTACCTACCTCTGCCCTCCCCAGCTGTGAGATTACAGGCACACTCTCCAAATGCCTGGCATTTTTATATCGGTTATGGGAGGTCAAATTTAATTTCCTCATGCTTGTTTACAAACCAAGATATCGCCCAGACCCCTAGCATTATACCTTGAAGTATCATTTTACATCCCCTCCTTACATGTATGATACTGACTTCTCTTTTACTCTCAGGGCTCCTGGTGCTCTACGGTCAGAACTTGAAGATGCCGACCCAGGAGCTGGAGAGCCGAGTCCTAAATTTTTAAAGTTTTTTAAAATGTGCATATACATGGGAGTGTGTACGTGTGAGCACCAGTGCAGAGGCCAGAGATGGCACTGGGTCCCCTGCAGCTGGAGTTTACAGATGTTTGTGAGCCACCTGATGTGGGTGCTGGGAACCACATTCGAATCCTCTGCAAGACTAGAAAGTGCCCTAACTGGCTCTATCTTAACTCTGTACTGATTACCTAGCTAGAGCTAAGACCTTCCCCTGTGGACCTCAGTTTTTCCACTTTTAAAGTTTGTAGGAATCAGAGACAGATTAGGCAGCTGTCAATCCCATGCTTAAATCTCAGTGGTACTCCGACCCAGTGGATGGGGAGGATAGCATTCCCTCTATGTCTGGCCAAGGCAGATTTGAACTATGTTCTCGATTCAGTTTTATATCTCATAACAGAACTTTGAGAAGGCCTTCATAGTCCCATGGGATCAGGACTCCATAATTAGTATAACTAAAAGCAAATGGATATTTCAAGAAAATTCTGGTGGATAAAATATTATAGCCAGTAGGTTTTCATCTATCCAACGAATGTTTGGAAGTACCTGTTACATGACAAGCATTGCCCTAAGAACAAGGAATGAAACAGGAGCTAGGCTCCATAGATGAACTGCAGCTTCTTTGGTGTATATCCTGGTGTATATCCTGGTATATCAACTCGACACCACCAGGAGTATCTGGGAAGAGGAGGTCTCAACTGAGGGACTGCCCAGATCCAACTGACGTGCTGCCATGTCTGTGGGGAATTATAGTGATGGATGACTAAGAGTCCGTCCAGCCCACTGTGAACAGTGCTGTCACTGGGCAGGTGGTCCTAGGTTATGAGAAAGCTGGCTGAGCATGAGCCAGAAAGGCAATCCAGTAAAAAACATCCCTCCATGGTCTCTGCTTCAGTTCCTGACTCCTGGTCCCTGCAGTGGCTTCTCTCAATAAAGGACTATAATCTGTAAGCCGAATAAACCTTTTCATCTCCAAGTTGTTTTGGGTCATGATGTTTATCACAGCAATAGAAAGCAAACTAGGACAGTGTGTTAGACTCTTTGCTTATTGGTGTAACAAAATACCTAATAAGACCACTCAAGGAAGCACCATATGTATGTATGCATGCATGTATGTATGCATGTATTATCTGTATGCATGTATATTGGGTCACAGTTTTAGGGCACACCATCCAGGCATGGGTCACATGATATCCACAATCTGAGGCAGACCCAGGTGAATGTCGGTGCCCCACCTGGTTTCCCCACATTTGATGTGAGACTTCCCTCCTTAGTGAAACTTCTCTAGAAACATCCTCACAGGCACACTCAAGAGATGTGTTTTTATGAAGACTCTAAAACTTGTCAAGTTGACAGTGAAGATTAGCCATGGCATGTCAACATGGGACGTAAGACATAAGGAATCTTCACAGGACTCTTGAGATGTTCCCAGCCGTAATCAAAAGCTCAGGACGATTCACTGTGGCCATGTTCTGTGCAATACTATTTACAGTTGGGATACTTACAAACCACAGAGGCTGATTCACCTTACATCTCTCACAGATGCCTATCCCCCTTTTCTGACTGACACCGTTGGCCCAGCAGTGGCCAAAAACTTTTAAGGTTCTAGCAGGGGATTGCCAGCACCCACAGGTGCGTGGGAGCACCCACAGGTGTGTGGGAGCACCCACAGGTGCATGGGAGCACCGTGGTGACAGGAGAGTGGAGAACGAGCCATCCCAGCACAAGCCAGACTCTCACATCACATCTGAAAGATGAGTTCAACCCAGCGGCGCTTACTCCTGGGTGCCACTGATCGGGGGACACAGACCGCAGAGTACACTGTCAACATCTCAGCCCCATGCGGTCAAGGCCAGAAGCTATCTGAAATTACATTCGCACAAGTGTTTACAAGACAGTCGGGTAGACAGACAGCCTGGGGACTGGCTTATTTTCACAGTGTAATATGGAAGAATTAGAAGTAGCCAAAGAGCAGACTGGTTTTTATTTTTACAAAATCGATGATGTTATTCTCGGAGGTATTTGTTCTAGTTTGCGTCTCTGTTGCTATGATAAAACACTGATCAAAAAAGGCAATTTGAGGAAGAACAAAGTTATTTCGTCTTAGCCTTTCTAGTAAGTTCCATCATCAAGGGAACCAAGGCGGAAACTCAGCCTGGAAGCAGGAACTGAAGCAGAGACCATGGAGGGATTTTGCTTTATGGCTTGCTCAGCTGTCTTTCTTATACAACCCAGTCTGCCTGTGCCTACCCAGGAGCGGCACCACCCACAGTGCGCTGGATCCCCTTACGTTAACTAGCAATCTAAACAGTATCTTACAAACATGGCCACAGGCTGGTCTGATGGAGGCGGTTCCTCATTCGGCATTTCTTCTTCCCGGATATGTTGACAACTGACACACTGTCTCTGACAGTGTTTCTTATCCTACCTCCTACCCCAACCTGTAGATTGAATTGTATCCTCCCTAAAGATCTACTGAGGCCCTAACCTAGGAGATCTGTTAATATGGATTTATTTGGAAGTGGGTTCTTTGCAGGAATAACCAAATCAAGATGTGGTCATACACCAGGTCCTAACGCTGTGTCTCGTGTTGTGATAGGAGGGCGATTTGGGCATCCACAGAGGGAAGGTTCAACAGGAAAATGCACAGGAAAACTCCATGTGAAGACAGATCCAGCTGCTGGCAGAGGGTTGTAAAAACTTGCGACATTCCTCAGAAGCCCAGAGATGGTTAGAGAGACAAGGGTTCTCCCCTAGACATCGGAAAGAGTGTAGCCGATGCCTTGGTGGTTGATGTCTAGCCTCCAAAAAATGCTAGACATAGGAAATGCATGTCTGTTCTTTAAGCCACCTAACCTGTGGTACTTTGCTAGAGCATCCCTGAAAAGAAATGGACCCTGTGTTTATTCCACACAAAGGCATCTGTCAAGGTTCAGTGGGAACCATTGAAACAGGGTCACAGCATGAACTGAGTCCTTTACAGTTCTCAGGAATGTGCTCAGTGCAGATGCAGAAACATCTCTTTAAAGGTTCATGAAATCTTGCCTCAGTGAAATGGCTCTGTGCACTAAAGCACTTGCTGCCAACCCCGAGCGGCATTACCCAGGACCTACCTGGGGGAGAGAGACAACCAACTCCTGGGTTGGCCTCTGACCTCCACAGGTGTGCTATGGTACATTCACCCCCTACCCCGACCTACGAAAAATAAACCATTGTAACTTTTAAAACATCACTAAACCCATTTCTGAAGTTTTCCCAGCCGCCCTGTTACAAAATAAAAGCTAGTCTGAGCAGACAGGGAGAATGCAGACACATGGAAACCCAGCCTCACACCACACAGGAGATAGCACTAGAGCATCTTTGAACAGAGTATGCGAGGATCCCTCAACTCTGGAGGAGATCGGACAGAGCAATGGTGCTGACCATGCAAACACCCATAAAACCTGCATCTTTTTAATTTTTTTGTTTGTTTTTAAAGATTTATTTATTATATATATCTGTCTTCAGACACACCAGAAGAGGGCATCAGATCTCATGACAGATGGTTGTGAGCCACCATGTGGTTGCTGGGATTTGAACTCAGGACCTCTGCAAGAGCAGTCAGAGTTCTTAACCACTGAGCCATCTCTTTATTCCATCTTCCTGAGACACAGCTCTCGCTCTCACACAGCTCTTGCTTTGGCAGCAGGAACAGACCATTAAAAAAACCCACTAATGGCCAAAACCCAGAGAACAACTGTCGATGAGCTGTCCAATCCCAACTGATACATCTACACCTAAGGCTCAGGGAATATCTCAGATGAGGAAGTGGAAAGATTGTAAGAGCCAGACAGCCAGAGCATCTCACAAGCATGGCTGCCTAAGCAAGATTTACATAATATTAACACCAGTTGGCATGCAGGGGTGGATGGGGGAAATCTTAAAAACCTCCACCCTAGATGGAGAGCTATAGGCCATTAATGGCTGCTGGGAGCAGGAGGTACAGTCCTTTCCAGGGACACCCGCTCTTTGGTAGGTATCCAGCCCCAAAGGGGTTAGTCCTAAAAACATATATATCGATACGACACTGATTGGACTTAGCAGGATATAGTTGTGTGTGTGTGAGAGAGAGAGAGAGAGACAATGACAAAAGAACAAGACAAAGGTTAAGACACCTCCCTCCGTTCTATGGTTGCACCATCCAACAGAATCTGAGTGACTTGTTGGAACATGGGCTGAAGACTTCACACAGGCAAGTGAAAAGGCGGCTCGTAGGTTCCAGGAGGGGCGGGGCAGCATAGTTAAACACTCCTGCCCCCAGAGCGTCGGCAACACTAAACACCAGACAAGCAACAAGTTGGGAATGCCCTGAGTATCGCTCAGAAAGCCGAGTTGTTAGCCAGGAGGAAAACAGCGGTTTTTATTATGTTTAGACTCGGGGAAGTTAAGTGTGTGCGGCTTAATTACTAGAGTCACCACTAGTGAGCGGAGAGAGTATATAATTTCCAATAAGACAGGGAGGAGTACACTAAGAAACAATTAGAAAAGAAGCTAAGAGGGCTGAGGAGATGTCTCTGTGAATGGATTGCTTGCTATGTGGGTATGAGGGCCAGAGTTTGATCCCCCAAAACCTACATTAAAAAAACAAAACAAAACTCCTAGGCATGGTGGCCTATGCTTGTGACCCCAGCAATCTGGAGGGAGAGGTCGGGGACAAGGGGTGCCTGGGGCTTGCTGAGCCGCCAGCCAGCTTATCCTAATAAAACTAGTGGTAAAGGTGAGAGAGCCCGTCTCAAGCCAGAAGATGAAGAGCAACTGAGGAAGACACCCGAGATTAATCTCTGGCTTCCACATGTATGTGTACATATGTACATGTGTGCCTTCGCACACATGAACATATGTACACACACAATATGGTAAAAAGAAGAGGAGGGTTCATTAGAAACACAGATCAAGAGCAACAAGAAGAAAAGAAAGTTATGTAGTGTTGTGGTACACACGTACTGCACATGGGTGTGGGAGACAGAGGTGTTGTGGTGCACATGTATCTGCACATGCGTGTAGAGGCTGACAGAAGATGTCCTCCTGCCTTAGAGTTGCCATGCTGTGATAAAACATACTAAGGGCAACTTGGGGTTGGGAAGGGTTTATTTTATTTGCTTACAATTCTATGCCATAGTTCGTCACCGAGGGAAATCGAGGCAGGGGCTGATGCTGAGGCCAAGGGCGTGGTTTGCTGACTTTCCCCCCATGCGTTGTTCAGCTGTTTCCTTGTGGCACCCTGGACCACAGCTCAGGGGTGGTGCTGCTCACTGTGAGCTAGGCCTGCACCTACCCCCACCCCCAAAAGCAGCTTGGGTTTGTCCATGGGCCAGACTGGTGGTGGGTATTATTTTCTTAACTGAGATTACATCTTCCAAAAGAGCCATAGTTGTGTCAAGTTAACACAAAAGCAGCCAGCACACATTTTCAGCTGTCTCTACCTCATTTTTTGAAACACAGTCTCTCACTGTTTGGGGGTTATAGATACACACCGGGTGCATCTAACTCTCTCATAGGTCCTGAGGATCTCAACTTGGGTCTTAAAGTTCACACATCAAACACCTTACCAACTGAACTATTTTCTCAAACAACTACCTAGTACTTTTATATACAGATATATCAATGGTTCCATTAAATAAAAACAAGCTAACTGTTCCAGAAAATAGGCAAATAATGTCAGACAAAACCTTAACACTTCATATAAAGGAGGCTGGAGAGATGGCTCAGTGGTTAAGAGCACTGACTGCTCTTCCAGAGGTCCTGAGTTCAATTCCCAGCAACCACATGGTGGTTCACAACCATCTGTAATGGGGTCCGATGCCCTCTTCTGGTGTGTCTGAAGATAACTATAATTATACATAAAATAAATACAATCTAGGCTCAGCATGGCTTTGGCAGGCATGAACTCACAGCTATAGCCACCTGCACTGGGCCCCCACAAGACTGGCCCGGTTGACCATCAGTGGTGAAGGGGTGTGACCTGTGGGCTGTATCCTTCACTGCTGGACTATTGATAGATATTGAGAAATCATTGTCTTTTGTTGTGTATCCACCACTGAGCCCACCAAAATCCAATGATAGCTCCCAGGCTGCCCAGGCCGCCCTGTTTAAACCTAGTGGTTCATAAAACAAAACCAATACGAATGTCCAGGAGAAAGAGATGTTGAGGAAGATGAGAGAGATCTGGTGTACTAGGGAAATGGGGGAAAATGAGGGTAAGAGTGGTCAGTGTGCTTTATATACAAGTGTGATTCTGTCGATGAACAAATTTAATTAATAAAATAGAAAAAAATAGATTTGAAGAGGCCCTTCATAATAAAGGAAATCTGAATAGCTAATAAAATATATAAAAGGGTGCATAACCTAATTAGCAATCAGAAAAATATGCAAATTAAAACCACAGTAAAATTCCATCATGTGTCGACCGAGTCTACGAAAAAAATGTTAGAGTCTAATAAAAACCAAATGTTGGCAAAAACGAGAAAAGATAAGCACTCTCATGTACTTTGGGGAGCATGTAAATTGACACAGCCGGTTTCAGAAAACAGTGCCGCTTTATCTAGAGAAGTTGAAAGCATACAAGTTCATTTCTACCTTGAGATGGGCACCCAAACACATCCATAGACACACAATTCAAAAGATGTGTGCACTGTGGCAGTTTGTATATGCTTGTCCTATGGAGGTGGCACCATTAGGAAGTGTGGCCTTCTTGGAAGAAGTGAGTCACTGTGGGGGTGACCTTTGAGGTCCTGGACTTTGAGGTTCAACCCAGGGTGGAAGCCAGCTCTTCCTGGCTACCTGTAGATCAAGATGTTGAACCCTTGGCTCCTCAAGTATCATGTCTGCCTGCACACTGCCATCCTCCCTGCCATGACAGTTGTGGACTGACCCTCTGAAAGTGTAAGCCAGACTCAATTAAATGCTTACCTTTGTAAGAGTTGCCTTGGTCATGGTACCTCTTCACAGCAATGAAAGCCTAGCTAAGACACACACCAAGGTTTCTTATGAAGCCAGGCATAGTGGTACATGCCTGTAATCCCAGCACTTCTGAAGCTGAAACAGGAGGATCAGAAGTTCAAGGTCATCCTCACCTTTAAGGCTTAAGGACAAACTGATCTATATGAGATCTTGTCAAAAACACAAATAAGCTAGAGAGGTGACTCAGCAGCTAAGCCCATTGGCTGCTCTTTCAGAGGACCTGGGCTTAATTCCCAGCACCTACATGGCAGTTCACAACTGACTGTAATTCAGGCCCACCCTCTTCCAGCCCCTATAACCAGGCAGGCATACATGCGGTACAAAGATATACATGCGGTACAAAGATATACATGCAGGCAAAACATTCTACATGTAAAATTTCTTTAAAAATTAAGACAAAAAATATTTCTTGTGGATTTTAATAGACCTAAATTAGAAGTCATTCACCGTCTGTCGGCAATAGAATAATTTAATAACGTGTGTCGTTTTTAAGAGTGCAGTCTTCTGCAGCAATAAAAATGACTGAGGAGAGGCTCCCCGAAAGTCTATAGATGAATCTTCTAAGAGTAATATTGAATGAGAGAAACAAAACTATACTATACGACTCTTGGTGATTCTGGAACAGGCTGAATTAAACTGTCCTGCGTAGGAACAAATACAGAAGAAACAAAGATTAGTTATGAAAGCCAGGGAGGAGTTCCTGCCAGGAAGAGGGGTGCTGCTGATGGCTGGCAGCATTCTGATTACACCTCTCTGTGAGTGTCTTCATGTCAAGCATGTTTGTCTAGTGGGTTTTCTGTGTTTTCACCCCACAATTGCAAAAATAAGAGAGAAACTTCAAGTGGCTGGGCTTTAGCTTCTCCTCCTCCCTCTTTGCAGAAGTAATTACTGTCTACTGTTCTCTCGTGGCATTTACATCCTGGACTTAGGTTATCTGCACCTGGAGGGCGAGTTGGAGCTCAGGAGTGGGTAATTAAAACAGGAAATTCTAGGGAAAGTGAATCAGAGCTGCATTCAGCACGGGAGATGTGCAGGCAGCCGAAGCTGTTGTGAAGCAAGCCTGGCAGAGGGAGGGGGAGACTGGGTAGAATGCTTCTGGTGCGGATGAAGTTTGGTATCCCTGGGTTACTTCAAACAGCATGGCTGCCACATGAGACACCATTTACTACCCAGGATGAGATTGCAGGAGTACTTTACACAGCCCAGACATTCTCCGATGGTAACCCTCAGTTATGTGCTTGACATGGTTCTGAACCACACGGAAGAATCTCCATAAGTGATTGTCTAGACACACACACCAAAAAATAAAATAAATCCTTTAAAGACAAAATCTACCCTAAATTAGTTCATGGGGGGGGGGGAGAAAAAAAGGAAATATATTTTTCTGACTAAATAGAAAACCCAAATTAACTGATTATATTGTTCTCTCGTCTCCCATGAACTGTTTTCTTCCTTCGCTCTATCCCCGTAGCAAAGACACCCCATAAGCCCTTTGTGTCTGTGATCTCTGAATGAAAACTTGACTTTTCCCCAGTAGTCCCAACCCAAGTCTAGGGCTGGGTAGTCATCATGCACCATGAGTGAATATATCATAGCCCCCATCCTAAACAAATATTGTTCCCAACGCAGCAGCTTTCTAGGATCATGACGTCAACCTGGCAATCTGGAGCTATACTACCAACAGAAGAGTTCTATGACCATTTGAAGAAAGAATGGATACTGGGCATGTTAAAAGAATACCTACCAATCCATCCACCCATCGGCTGCCTGAGTTGGTATACAGTCTCCTCACCAGACGAGCAAATAATTTCCTAGCGTAATAAATACAGCTATTTAAGTAAAACCTCACCCACGCTCTCCTGGGAGGGAGAGACTCCTGAGCCCTGTCCAATCGCTGTGTCTTTCTTTAAAACGGGCAACTCTGTTAACCAACCACTGTTTCTTTCTTTGAGACAGGCACCTGTGCTTTCAAATTACAGGTGGGAGTCACCAGGTCCACAGCCTTTATGGAAAGTGCCAACACGATCCAAGTGGCCATCTGCTTCTATAAGTATTATTTTGATTTCTTTCCAACCAGGCCCATTTCCACTCTTGTCTCCGGTAGTCTATTTTCAAATAGGAACCCTATTCAAACCTCACTGCTGGTTCTGAGGGGCTGTCAATACAATGGCTTTACACATAATCTGTCCCTCTCTCTTCTCTGACCTTCCCCCCACGTTCTCTTCACCCTCCTCCTTGTTGGCTGCTTGCTGTTCCTTAAACCAGACATGCTCTTGCCTCAGTGCAGAGGTTCTTGAAATGCGCTACACCCTCAGCAGAACGTGGATGCCCTCCTCCCACACGGTCTGTGGTTCCTCCATGACCAACCCGTCCAAATACAGGCATCTGGCTGCGCTTACCATCTTCCCTTGAATAGCAGTTTAGCAGCCTGTCTGTCTTTCCTTTTAGGACATAAACTCTCAAGCACTCTGCCGTACTCTTAGACATATCACTAGCAATGATGCCGGAGTTAAGGTCACCGACATTTGTCAAACGGATGACAAATAGCTGGCTCATAAATAGCTCCTCACAGCCCAGTACCCCAAGGCCAGCTATCTAATCAACGTGCAAAAATATAGGAAAGATATTGGTCTTGCTGCGTGGAGGAATGTCTCCTTAACCGTCCTTCTCTTGTGAGACGAGAGCACAGAGAAGGAGTGAAGAGGTTAGGGGTGGAACCAGAGGGAAGAGGAGAGCAAACAGAAAAAGAAGGGAAGGTGAAGAGAGGGGAGGGGAGGGGAGGAGAGGGGAAGGGAGAGGAGGAGAGGGGAAGGGAGGGGAAGAGAGGGGAAGGGAGGGGAGGAGAGGGAAAGGGAGGGGAGGAGAGAGGAAGGGAGGGGAAGAGAGGGGAAGGGAGGGGAGGAGAGGGAAAGGGAGGGGAGGAGAGAGGAAGGGAGGGGAGGAGAGGGGAAGAAAGGGGAGGGGAGGGGAAGGGAGGGGAGGAGAGGGGAAGGGAAGGGAAGGGAGGAGAAGAGAGGGGAAGGGAGGGGAGGAGAGGGGAAGGAAGGGGAGGGGAGGGGAAGGGAGGGGAGGAGAGGGGAAGGGAAGGGAGGAGAGGGGAAGGAAAGGGAGGGAAGGGGGGAAGGGAAGGGAGGAGAGGGGGGAAGGGAAGGGAGGAGAGGGGGGAAGGGAAGGGAGGAGAGGGGAGAGGACAGAGGATGGAGGAGGGATCAGGGGGAAATACAGGGGGGGAGGGAAAGATAAGGGAGACTAAAAAGATAAAGAAAAGATAAAGAAAGATAAAAAATAAAAATAGAAGGGCCTGGGAAGGGAAGAGGAAGGGGAAGGGAGGGGAGGGGAAGGAGGAAGGAGAGGAAAAAGAAATTTAATGAAAGAGGGACACTGGCTAGACCCAGTTTCAGGACATTACAAGTTACCAGCTAGATTCTTGCTTCATAAGAATCTAAATTCTGGCAACCATGTAAAAGCCAAACAGATTGAACTTGGAGTGAGGGATGCTGTAAGCATTGTGCCTGTGAAGACCAGAGCTATGGCCTCTGGTTTGTTGGTTGGTTGGTTGGTTGGTTGGTTAGGGGATTTTTACAATCTCAAGCAAACTGACTAAAAATAATGAAGCCTGCTCAGAGAGGATGTTCCTGGCACAAAGCAAGGCGCCCACACCTACATTCTTCTATGGTGAAAGTCAAGTCTTTTTCTTCTGGGTAAGTGCTTCCCTGACTATCAGCAATGAACTCTGCACCAGAAGATTATTCACCCATCCCCTCAAGTGGAAATACTCTGAAGTGTGTCCTCTTGAAGCACTCTCGATGAGTCACCCCCGAGTGAGTCCAGGTAGAAAAGCAGGATTCACCTGTACGCATCAAAGATGCAGCCCAGACCGTCACGGCCACTGCTGACATTTAAACACCATTCCAACAGCACAACCAGCAGCCAAAGCTGGCCACTGCCCTTTTCTGTGAGAGAGCTGTGGAGGCTGAGGATGGAGAAAGCTCATTTCCAGAGTCAAGACTCCGTTAATTGATGATTAGAAATTTGGCTGTTCTCTCTTCCTGCTTCCAGATGTAATTATATTAGAAGGTAAACTAGAGGTGTGTGTGTGTGTGTGTGTGTGTGTGTGTGTGTGTGTGTGTGTGTATGCATTGTGTGTGTATGCAGTGTGTATGTGTATGTATGTGTATATGCAGTGTATGTATGTGTGTATGCAGTGTGTGTGTGTATGTGTGTGTGTGTTTGTGTATGCAGTGTGTGTATATGCAGTGTTTGTATATGCAGTGTGTGTGTATGCAGTGTGTGTATGTGTGTGGGTATGTGTGTGTGTGTGTGCAGTGTGTGTGTATGTGTGTGTGTGTGTACATTGGGTAGTGATGCTTCCTGTGTTTGGAACAAGGAGCCTCAGGAACACTTGGCAGCTGAAACTGTCTGAAGATGATCCTGCTCAGCTCATTGGCTAAGCCCTGTGATGCCCTGGACTCCCTCTGGGTGAGAAGGAAGAATGAGCCAGTTTGACTCTAGGCTTCAGTCAGAACCTGGACTTTCACTGGCTCTGCACTAGGAGTAAAAATGTCTGCTCTGTAAGCTTCTTCTGGTTTCTGTTTTAGTTTGCTTCTCTGCTGCTGCAAGGCAACAATGCTCAGAACCAGTTCGGGGGAGGCAAGGGTTGATTACATCTTACAGATTAAAATCCATCATCAAAGGAAGCCAGGCCGGAGCTCAAGCAGGAACCTGGAGGCAGGAACAAAAGCAAAGACCATGGAAGGATGCTGCTCACTGGCTTGCTCCTCATGACTTGCTCAGCCTGCTTTCTTATGGAACCCAGGACCACCGGCCCAGGGATGAGATGGGCTCTCTTACCTCGGTCATTAATCAACCCCCAACACCCCCCTCCCGCACACACACCTACCTACAGGCCAATCTGATGTTTGCAATTCCTCAGTTGAGGTCACTACTCTCCAAGTGACCCTAGTTTGTATCATTTCCATAAACCAAACAACATACACATCAACCCACAAAAGATTCAAGGAAAATAAAACTGCTTTATAAGTCTTATGGGGCTTGGGGTGGGGCTGGGAATGACTCCTCTGGTGAAGCAGTCACCACATGCACAGACCTGCACACAAGTTTAAGGGGGTGCTCTTTCTTTTCTTCTTTTGCATGTATCTCTGCATCATGTGCCTGCAATGCCTGCGGGGACCAGAAGAGGGACTTGAATGACCTGAGGCTGGAGTTACAGATGGTTGTGAGCTGTCCTTTGAATGCTGGGAATTAAAACCTGGGTCCTCTGGAAGAGAAACCAATACTCTTAACTACTGAGCCATCTCTCCAAACACTCTTTTTTTAATTTTGAAAATATTTATTTATTTTATTTATATGAGTACCAGAACAGGACATTGGATCCCATTATAGATGGTTATGAGCCACCATGTGGTTGCTGAGATTTGAACTCAGGACCTCTGGAAGAACAGTCAGTGCTCTTAACCACTGAGCCATCTCTCCAGCCCAAATCTCAAATGCTGTTTTTGAGCTTGCATGAGCCTGACAGGATATCCTTGAATTCATCAACATGGCGGCTCAAGGGCTTCATCTTTGTTCTGGACCCAATGGCCACAGATCCCAACACATTGGCAACGTCTGTGGATTATCAGCTGTAACAGGTGTGTTCATCAAGGCCGAGGTCTCTAGCTCACGATCCATATTTCCTAGTTTGTGGATCATTCATCCAATAGACATAGGTTCTTCACACCCAACAATTGTCCTCTGCCCAGGTCCTTGTGTCCCCTGTTTACTGGAATTGCCCATCCCATTTGACATTTATTGTCATTATTATACGTTTCAATACTAAAAGGTGTGCCACAATATGTCCATTACAGCATTAGTTTGCCCTTCCCTAACTATCAACAGTCAATATATTTTCCAGGCTGGAGAAATATCATGGCAGCTGAAAGTACTTCCAGCTCTTCTAGAGAAACTAGACTCAGTTCCTACTCCCAGCTTGGGGCCAGCCCTGGACTGCCTCTAACTTCAGCTCCAGCTGATCTGACACCCTCTTCTGGGGCCCAGGGGCATCTACACACACATGCGCATACACACCCACAGACACATGTTTGAGAATAAAAATAAATCCTTAAAAACAGTGAGCCCTTCGCCGGGCTTGCCAGAATTCGGTAAAGCCTACCCGTGTCTGCTCCACGTTGAGGTTAGACATTACTTCAGTTATAGATGGTTGCCTTTCACTCGGTAGGTGACCAGCAATAATCCCGCCTCGATCTTGTTTGCCATGTCTGCCTCTAAGCAGAGCCTCCCACAATCTCATGGCAGTGGGTACCACTTGCCAAGCTTCCCTTCTGTGGATCATGGTTTTGGCATAAAGCCTGAACCCTAAAGTTTCTCCCCTTTGCTTTTCTACATGTCTTGAGGCTTTTTGTTTTACACTAAATCATGTGGTCTTTTGAGTTCTTTTGGTTTTTGACAGCTCTGGGGATTGAGCCCAGGGCTTCTGCATGCTAGCCTCATGCATGCTAGCCTCATGCATGCTAGCCTCATGCATGCTAGCCTCACGCATGCTAGTCTCATGCATGCTAGTCTCCTGCATGCTAGTCTCATGCATGCTAGCCTGGTGCCTCGCTGTTGAAATTGTGTTTAGTGCTTCACCGTTGAAGGTGAGGCTGGGATCCTGTTCTTGCCTTTAGATACCCAGCCACTCTTCATTTTGAAACTCTTACCTGTGTCCATTAAATTGCTTTGAAGATTTTTGTAGGAATTCAGTTGGGTCTGTTCTGAGCCTCTATTCTGTTCCTTAGATCTGCCTGTGTTTTTCGTCCCTGAGGCTGTACTGTCTCAAACTCACAGCCCAGTGTCAGAAATGTTAATGTTGAGTTGAGCGATTCCTCTCAGTTCTTTCTTTATCAGAATTAACCTAGATATTTAAAAAAAAGCAGTTTTTATTGATTCTTTGTGAACTCTACATCATGCGCTCCAATCCCACCCAGCTCCCTGTCCCTTCATATCCACCACGTACCCTTGCAAGCTCCGTCCCAAAGAGAACAAAAAACTAAAAATTAAATTAAAAAATAAAAAATAAACAAAAAATAAACCAAAACAAAAAAATCTCACTGTTGAAGCTGCAGTGTGTCATGGTGCACCCTTTTTCCCAAACACACACACTCTCTCTCTCTCTCTCTCTCTCTCTCTCTCTCTCTCTATATATATATATATATATATATATATATATATATATATATATATATACACATATATAATTTATTTTTACTTTATGTGTATTAGTGTTTTGCCTACATGTGTCTGTGTGAGGGTGTCAGATCTTAGAGTTACAGACAGATATGAGCTGCCATGTAGATTCCAAATATATTGTTATACATAAATATATAGACATATATATACATATATGCATATTGAACATGTCTAAAGTACAGGTAAAGCAACTGAAATTGGGGATGGAGAGATGGTTCAGTGGATAAAGTGCTTGCTACATAGCAACAAGGGTAAAACCCAGTAATTGCCTGGTGGGAAAGGAACCAGGCCTGCAATCCCAGCCTCAGAAGGCAGAGAGAGATAGGATCTCTGAAGCAAGCTGCCAGGGAGGCTAGCCAAACCAGAGATCTCTGAGTTTAACTGAGAGACCTTATCTCAGTATGTAAGGTGAAAGAGACAGACAGAGAGCACACACGCATGCACACATGTGAGACAAACACACATAGGCTTGCACAGCACAAACACACATACCAAAAGGAAAGATCTCAGTAAATGGAGACCTATTATCATGAACCGAAAGGCTCAACACAACTAAGAAGTCAATCCTTGTCTGACATACTCTGTAGATTCAACAAACTCTCAATTAGAATCCCAGCATGAGTTTTTTTAATTGACGGAGATCCACTTGACAAAGACTGTGCATGTCCTTAACTCTAAAGCCTAGAGTCACAAGCCTCATGGGAGAACACAGCTTTTAACCTTAAATTAGGCAAAGCTCTCTTAGATGCACCATAGAAAACAATGTCCATAAACACTGGGGGCTGGAATGGCTAAGTTGCTCCTCGTTCTTGCAGAGGACCTGGGTTTTATTCCCAGCACCCACATGATGGCCCACAACATCTGTAACTCCAGTTCCAGGGGATCCAGTGCCTTCTTCTGGCCTCTGTAGGCACAAACATACATTCAGGCAGAATGCTCATACATATAAAATAAAGAAATCTAGAAGAAAAATTAAAAACACTTGATACATGGGTCTTCATTAAAAAATTAAGTGCCAGGCATGGTGACAGAGGGCTCTAAACCCAAGCGCTTAAAGGAGCCAGGCAGGAAGGTAACAATGTTAGTTCCAGTCAAGGGTATGCCTTAGAAATAAATAAATAAGAAAGTTTCTGCAAAAGGTTCTGTTAAGAAAATGGAAAAATCAGAATTGGGTGTAAGGGCTGAAGGGATGGCTCAGCAAGTAAGAACACTGGCTGCTCTTCCAGAGGTCCGGAATTCAAATCCTAGAATTGGTACACACCTGTAATTCTAGCACTTAAGAAGCTGAGCTATACAGTAAGTTCGAGACCAGTTTGGTCAAAGCTAGACTTTGACTCTTAACAGCAAGCATGTGTGAGTACAGAGAGGGAAGGAGGAAGAGAGGACAGGAAAGGGGGAGGAAGAGAAGGGGGAGGAAGAGAGGGCAGGAGAGGGGGAGGAAGGAGAGGGAAGGAGGAAGAGAGGGCAGGAGAGGGGGAGGAAGGAGAGGGAAGGGGGAAGGAAGAGAGGGCAGGAGAGGGGGAGGAAGGAGAGGGAAGGAGGAAGAGAGGGCAGGAGAGGGGGAGGAAGAGAGGGCAGGAGAGGGAAGGAGGAAGAGGGGGCAGGAGAGGGGGAGGAAGGAGAGGGAAGGAGGAAGAAAGAGCAAAAAATAAGAAGGAAGACACATCTATGGGAAACGCATTGACAAAGGATTTGAACTTGGGAAACACAGAGTGTTCCCAAAGCCTTGGGTCCATTAATGCATAGTATAGATGATATGATATAAACATGAACTATGATAAATATAAAATCTATAATGATAGGTATAGAACATAAAGTGTATAAATGATAAATACAGAAAGAGTAAGTGGGAAAAGGGTCGACATTCCATTCACTGAAAGTAAACGTGCAGAGCTAATGGCTGCATATTAACCAAGCTGCTGGACTGTGTGCGTGTGAGTGGTGTGTTAATATAATTCCAGTCCTTAATTACTGACCATAGTGGGTGTTGGGGGCAATGAAGGAGTTATCTCTGATGGTGGGAGTTACGTAACCACTTTCAAAGACACTTTGAACTGCTTTTCTTTTATATAGGGTCTCACTTAACACTTAATGACCCAGGCTGGCCTGGAACTCACAGAGATCCACCTGCCTCTGCCTCCCAAGGACTAAGACTAAAATCATACATCACCACATCCACATTTTTTGGGGGGCGGGGAGACAGGATCTCACTTTAGCCCTGGCTTTTCTGGAGCTCACTATGTCAGCCAAGCAGGCTGGTCTTGAACTCGACAAAATCTTTCTGCCCACACCTTCCAAATGCTGGGAAAAAGGCATGAGCCACCCACACCATAGTACTCAGTATGACCACGTCTTTAGACCAGACAGACATCTCTCTCCAGATCAGCCACTTGGCTGACAGGTACTCAGACAAGAGGAAAGCTTCTTCATTCAGAGACCCGAGGAGAGCTTGCTGGGAACAGAAAGTCGTTGAGGGCAGCCTGCTGGTATCCATCTGCCTGGGAGGAGCATCCTAGATTGCGAGGCTGGCTTTGGAGCGGTGGTTCTCAACCTGTGGGTCGCGACCCCACCAGAGATTGACTATTAGATATTTGGTGTCTCTGATGTTTACATTACGATTCACAGCAGTAGCAAAATTAAAGCTATGCAATAGTCTTATAGTTGAGGATCACTATAACATGAAGAACTATATTGAAAGATCTCAATATTAAAAAGGTTAAGAATCGCTGGTGGGCGCTTTTGAAAGAGCAAAAGCCATGTGCAGAGTTTCACAGAGTCCCTTGGGAAGACACGCGCGTAAGATGTGGCCCTGCGGTGGGAAATATAGTTAAGCTGGACCCCAACACTGCTTTATCAGAAACGCTGACTGCATTCAATGAAGAGTTCCAGTGTCACGCCAACCACCCCCTCCAGACCTTTCCCCAGGGTTCCCGCCACAGCACTGCCATTGAAAGGCCCTGGGCTGGCCTCGCATGGGGCGGTGGCTATGGTGTCAGCACGTCTGAGCCTAGACAGCTGCGCGGGGGAGAGTGGGAGGTAGCGCTTCTGTTCTGTCAGTGCTCACTTGAGAAGCCTGCTCTCCAGCCTCTTCTCTCATCTCCTCACAGCCCGAAGCGCTCCAAGACAAGAGGCGGCTTTTGTTATCCGATGCCAGTTCTGAGTGTTTTCTGGCTCTGAGCATTGATTTCCGGGGGTGGGGGGCAAAGTCTTCCGAATTCGCCGGTCCGGCCTGGCACCTGGCTCCCCATTCATTCCTTTAAACATGCCGGTCCAGGGTGGGAGGAGACACTCGGGACTCTGCGCTAGACTGAGATGAAGGGAGTGGTCCTGGAGCAGGGAGGGCACTGCCGAGAGGCCAGCGAGCTTCCTCCCAGTGTTAAGGCGACACTCTTCCTCAGCATTAGCTGCGAACAGCCCACCAGAGGATTTTAGAATCGATTGGATTTTTCCTTAGGCACCAGGCCACAGAGGCCCAGACCAGCCTTCCAGGGAATCAGAGAGTTGTGGAAGTTGAAGGCACATTTGTCCTTTACTGCCTGCCGTGAGGTCTAGGATTTAGAAAACATTGGGTTCTGTGCTTCTCTGAGGACCACACACCTCACCAACTTCCAACAGGGCCTCCCCAGAAAGCATGGACTTATGCACCCACACACTCTGACCAGGAGCGCCATTTCCATCCAAAAGGGCAAAGATGCTTACATGTTTTCGTTTTTTATTTATCTATATTTTAACTGACACTCAGGCAACTTTTTGTTGTTGTTTTGCATACACGCATCCGTGAGTTCCGAGAAATACTCAGCAGTGTGTTCAGCATCCAGCCCCCTGAGACGCTCCCGCCCTCAAGCCAGTGGTCCTGTTATCTTCACCGGTCCCTGGCAACCGCACAACTACTTCCTGCCTGGCAGCTCCTGAGTGCGCAGGACTGAAGCCACACACAGACAATCTTCTCATGCTGGCTTCTTTCCCCTAGACTTATATCTTTAAAGACTCCTGTGTGTTCTGCATATACAGAAAATGCTTCTCTGGGTGTGCACGTGTGCATTTGTGTTTGGAGAGGTCTACACTGGTGTGTAAATGTGTGTGTATGTGTGTGTGTGTGTGTGAGAGAGAGAGAGAGAGAGAGAGAGAGAGAGAAGTCAGTCTCTTTCGTTTTCCTTTTACCTTAAGATACCACCTCTCTCTAGATCGGACCTTGACGTATAGTTGATGTATAGGTTATCCAGCCAGCAAGCTTCCAGGACCTCTCTCTCTACCTTGCTAGTGCTGAGAGTCACCAGGTCAGGCTTTTCTAGGTGGGTTCTGGGGTCAAATCTAAGTACTTTACTGGCTGAACCATCTCCCCAGCCTCCCACCCCTTTAAAAAATGTTTCTTAAAGGTACAAAATAAAACTCTTCTGGGAACTCAATGTCCACCCAGAATTTCTAGCCTCTGGCATCCCCCTAATTTCCTCTACCTTCCAGTAATCCTCAGCCCAGCCCCATCCCTGACCCTCTTGCTCTAATTGCACATAGCCTACCCAGAGCTCCAAATCCTTCCTCCCAGGATCCACCTGCTCTGAGTACAGCTACTCCGCATGGCCACACCAGGTGCTCCAGGGTCCCCGAAGGCAGCTGGCCCCAATCCAGGTAAAAGGGTGGACATGGCCATTATGAGAGCCCACTAATAAGCAAATGCAATCTGAAGAATGCTCATTGCAGGCAGTCAGTCACATGACCATGCAATGTACCTGACACACACACCCCAGTACATCTGTGGGCTGAAGTCCGGCGCCAGCACTCCATCTGCAGTCTGACCTCTCACCCTGACCCTCTTACTCTGAAATACAGCGTTAAAGTGAAACAATACAGTGGGACCACAAGGTGACAGAACTCCGTGTTGATGGCAGAGTCCGGGGTGGCTGTGTGTCCCCACTGGAACATGGAGGACCATGGGGACACAGGTGCCTAGCATGGGCTTCTGTGGGCTGTGGTTGCTGAGAAGAAGGAACCCTGGGAGAAGCCAGCAACCTGTCCCAGCATCCAGCGCTCTCAACCACAAAGCCAAGCCTGAGAGGCATTGTGCATGCAGAACCATTTTCTGGTTCTTGTTTCTTCAGGCTGCTGCCACCAACGGCAGCTCAGTCTAACCCAGACAAGGGCTGAGGATAGGCTACTGAGAGATGCTCAGAACCCTTGTTGGCATCCAAGTGCTCTCGGTCCTCCAGCCTTTAGCTGCCGGCTTCCAGATGAACCTCTTCCTTCACAGTGCCCTTGCTTGAAACAAGACATGAACCCTGACTGACAACCCCTCCTCAAGAGCATCACAGTGCCTGCTGGCTGGCTGCAGGAGAGGTACAAAGGCAGCCCCATTCCTCTTAGGCTTCTGCTGCACTAAGGGGTCAGCTCTGGCTCACAGGGCTTCCTTGGAATCTTGGATACCGGTATAAAGAAGTGTTTGTTGGCCTCCCCCTCTTCCCAACCCTGATACCTTCTCGGTGAGTGTGCTCAGGAGACGTCTCTGTGTAACGGGTGGGGATGTAGCTCAGCTGGTGAGTGCTTGCCTAAAACAGGCACAGAGCTCTGGGTTTCTCACATCATAAACTAGCCACAACTGTGCACACCTGTAATCCCAGGACTTAAAAGGAGAAGGCAGGAAAATCAGACATTCAAGGTCTCTTACATAGGTAGTTGAAGGCCTGCCAAGGCAACATGAGATCCTGACAAGAAAGAAAGGAAGGAAGAAAAAAGAAAAGTAAAAAAGTGTGTGGTGGGGAAGAAAGCTTACAAACAAATCTCTTCCTGAGAGTCTGGGGTTTGTTTGTTTATTGAGTGAGCGGGCTTTAGGTACCAGGATGGTCAAATTTGATCTGTAAAACATGTATTCCGTCTTTAAAATATTTTGCCGTCTTACTTCATTTTCTCTCACTAACTCATGAGGCAGGTAGACAATTATCCTGTCTCCTAAGTGAATAGAAGATGCAGAAAGATCAGGCGCCTGACATAAGCTCACATACCCTGCATGAGATGAACTGATCTAAGCCCCTGTCCTTCCCCCTCAAGCTCAACACTCTGGTTACTGCAATAGACACAAGGCAGGTAAAACTGAGGCAAAAGGCAGAGCTCGCTACACTGACTGGATGGTATACTTCTGAAGTCAGAGCTTGTCTATTTTCTCTGGAGTTCACAACAGGTCACCATGGAATCTTGAGGAAGAGGCATCCTCTGGGACAAATGGACATCTGTAGACATATGTGTCTGACTTGGGTGTCTACAGGAAGTAGTGCAAGCTTCCTCCTTGATAATGGTCTCTCAGATAAAAGCATACCTGTATCTGAGAGATAGGACTAAAAGGGGGGGGATCAAATCAGCATTCCTCTCTGGTGGGGAGACATATTCTTGTCCTTGGCTGTGAATCCCAGGTCCTCTCTCCCTCCCCCTCTCCTGGCTGGGAATGAAGCAGGAGTTGGATAGCTCGAGAGGATAGCATCCACTGACTCTGTGACGTCATCTGGACAAGAGAGTGAACTGGGTGTTGCAGTAATTATTAAAAGGAATGTTTAACCTTTTATCAGCCCCCAAAACCACGGATTCTGCTCTAGTGTGGAGCCAAGCACACAGACTCTGTCACACGGTCTGCAAACCACCCTCTCCATGTGGTTCCCTTCCCAGGAGGTTCACTCCATCTACCCTGCTGCTTCTGTCCTGGGTGGTTACAACTGCCCTGGTGTGTTTCTTTCCTCCACTGCCTAGTACAAACATGACTCCAAAGCCCAGAAGCTTATCAAGCAGGTTTATATATTAAATTCTCAATCCACAAACCCTCTACACAATAAGCTTACAACCAATGGACAAAGATACAAACTGCCCTTCTGTATGAGATAAAAAGACTATAGAAACCCTTAAAATACTCATATCTACCTATCCCAATTAAGTCCACCTGGATCTAGATCCTCCTTCTCCAGCTCCATCTTGATCCCTTCTCCTATCTCCTCCTCCTGCTTCCTCCATTTTCCTACCTTTTCCCCGCCTACCTCTCCACTGTCCAATCATATATTACCTTAGCATCAACCCACAGGAGGGCAGCTTTCAAAACCAGTGGCATCCAGAAACCTCTCTAAGATGACAATGAAGTATATCAACGCCATACTAACTCTTTGTGGACAAAACAAAGTGGGGGCTGGAGAGATGGCTCAGCCTGTAAGAGCTGGCTGCTCTTCTAGAAGATGAAGGTTCAATTCCCACCACCCCCACGGCGGCTCACAACTGTCTGTAACTCCAGTTTCAGGGGATCGAATATCCTACAGATACAGGCAAAAAGACCAATGCACATGAAATAAAAATAGATCGTTTAAAAAAAAAAAAACTAATGGAAGAGAGGGCCAGAAAGATGGTCCAGAGCATAAAACACTTGCTACACAAATCTGACCACCAGAGTTCTCTACCAGGAAACCCTGGAGAAAAAGGACATAGAGAACCAACCCCACAGAGCTGACCTCTGACCTCCACACACGCACCGTAGCATGGTGCCACCCATGCACGTCACATACACAGCCCCACACACTAACAATAAACAACTTTAGAATTCTATCATGTATATGTACCATGTTGAATAAGAAGAAGAAAAAAATGGAAGAGGGACCAAGGGCAGAGGAAAAGGGAACCTTCTGGATGTTTGAATCAAAATCTCCAAGGAGGGAGAGACACTGGGTCTCTGGAATGAAGTTTGAAGCTCAGTCTCAGTGGTATCAGGGTCTTTTCCCATCGCCTGGCAGGACCTTCATGTTGGAGAGGCGTTGTCAGCTCCAAGCAGGAAGGTTGGGCAGAGGGAGGGTAACCAGCTCCACAGCTGAAGGGCTCCTCTGAGGGAAGTTTCCTTCTTGGCCAAGGTGTGCTTTGGACTCCACCCTCAAGTTCCATGCCAATACCGAATCCAGGGTGTCTAAGAGCCAAACTCCAGATGCTTCAGCCTTCGTGGGCGGCATGGGCAAGAAGGGTGTGGGTGGAGAGGGCAGCACTGAGTGTCCAGAGCGCTGCCGAGGAGAGTCACCAGCATAAGAGGTCTTTCCCCACCAGCTGAGCTCTCACTGTGCATGGGAGTACATGTTAACCAGGGGAGGTGGCTTGGCAGTTAAGAGCACTGGCTGCTCTTCCAGAGGTCCTGAGTTCAAGCCCCAGTGCCCATATGGTGGCTCACAACCATCTGCAATGGGATCTGATGCCCTCTTCTGGTGTGTCAGCAACAATATACTCATTCATAAAATTAACTAATGAATTAAAAGAACCAGGCTTCTGGGGCTGGAGAGATAACAAAGAGGGTTCTGTGCAAGCATGGGGATCTGGGGTCAATTCCTAGAACCCATGCTTAAAAACATAATAAATCCAGATGTAGAGTATTTATTTGTGAGCCTAGGACTGGGCAGGCGGGGACAGGAGGATCCCTGGGCTCACTAACCAACCAGTTTCAGGCCAGTCAAAGATTTGTCTCAAAACAACAGCAACAATTTTTAGAAGTCAGATGGCTCATGAGGAACAACACCTGAAATTGTTCCATAGCCTACACACACACACACACACACACACACACACACACACACACGGTGGAGAGTTCTGGCACCCAAGAGGAATCATGGCATTCAGAGGTCTTACTAAAACCCCTCCCTTCCAGGACAGCTCCTGCCTCTAAGATGCTGACAGCCCATCCAGAGCTCAAACCCAGCAGGCTTCATTTGGGAGAACTAGTGCCGGACATCAAGTCAGTGCAGCCACTGCCTTGTGTGGACCCTGAGCTGGCTGCCACCGTGCACTCCTTCTTCCAAAGCATCTGCTAGGGCGGTGTTCAGGGTTCTCAGACTCAGCATCCGCACTTCTTAGCCTTTCTGCACCTCTTGAATTAGCAAGGAGATGGAAACAGACACAAGACGGTTGCTGTTCTTTCATCCTTGAGACAGCCCGAGCCTTGCAGTCATGGGATGGAGAGAGAAAGGGACATAGAGGATTCGCACATTGCAGCCAAATGAGGCAAGGAGCTAGCTGCCCACACAGTGCCATGGATTGAGCTCAAAAGCAGAACACATACACACACACACACACACACACACACAGAGAGAGAGAGAGAGAGAGAGAGAGAGAGAGAGAGAGAGAGAGAGAGAGAATAGGGGTAGCTAAGAAAATAATGGAATCTTGAACAATGCCCATTTATATAAATGAAAAGTCCAAACACACAAATGGCCAACAAACCATGAAAAAGTGCTCAGTTTCATTAGTCACCAGGGAAATGTCAATTAAACCACAATTCAAAACCTCTGCACACCCACTCAAGCAACTAAAGCAAAAAAAAAAAAAAAAAAATTTACAAAAATACCCAATGCTAGAGAATGTGGATGAACCAGAATAATCACTGTGTGGTGTGGACCCCAGTAGAACAAGTTTGAGAAACTGGCAATGTCTACAAAAGGCAGTCAAGTTCAAGGGCACAGGTAGTCACCTCAATCCATGTCCCAGAATGTTCATACTAACCCTAAACTAGCAGCCACTCAAACATCCATTAGCAGTACAATGATGAATGTATTAACACCCAGGGAAGGATCGACAAGAGCAAAGACAAAATGGCAACATGGATGGTCTGACAGATACATACTGATTTCGAAAGGTGAGACATCAAAGACTTTGTACTTTGTGGTCCTTTTCAAATACAAAGTCAAAGCAAGACAACTTCCGGGGGGGGGGGGTCCTCCGGTAAAAGCCTTGCAGCTTCAGCCTGCAATCTGAGTTTGTCTCTCTGAGGCCATATGAAGGTGGAAGGAGGGAGACAACTCCATAAAGTATGCTTCTGACCTGTACAGTGGGCCACGCCCTCTTCACCATCATCAATAAACATTTTTACAGCAAACAGAACCGACAAGATGGCTGAGTAGTTAAAGCCACCTGCCTGCCACCAAGACTGGGAACCCAAGTTCAAGCCCTGGGACTCACTCACATGGTGAAAAGACAGCACTAACTCTTGCAAGTTATCCTCTGACTCTCTCTCTCTCTCTCTCTCTCACACACACACACTCATGAGAAAAATGTTTTTTAAAAATAATAAAACTAACCAAGAGAATTTGATGTAGTTAACCCTGGGGCTAGAAGTAATGACCTTAGAAGACTGTGAAGGGATTTCTGGGGTGTGGTAGTGTTTGGTCCCCATGTGCTGGTTATAAAGATTTATTTGGGGGGCCCTAATATTTAACATTTAAGGCGTGTGTACTTTACTATGTGTAGGTTTGATAGACAGGGACACAAAAGCTAGAGCCTGGGGCAGTGGGACATAAATCAGAAGCTCCTAGCGTGGGCCCTATCGAGAGAATACCTTTTGAAAGGGGCATGTGCTTTCTTGGGAACTCCCCTTTCTATTAGGGAGGATGCTTGGGGAAGGGACAGCAGTGAGCCGGTGGAAGCAGGGGAAAGGGAGGAAGCCCCTGTGTGGGTTAGTTGTCACTGTCAATGTGGCAGCACCTAGAACCACCTAGGAGACATACTTCTGCAAATGTCTATCAGTATACCTAGAAAGACCCACCCTACGTGTGGACAGCATCTTTCCCTGGGGGGAGGGGTCCTGCAGCGAACTAAGTAAAGAGAGCAAGCTGACCACCAGCCTCACTAGTCTCCGCTTCCCGACCGCAGGTGCAACATGATCAGCAGCCACCTTACACCCCTGCCCGGGCCTCCGTCATGGCGGGCAGACGCCACCCTCACACTGTCAGCCTTCCTTAAATTGCTTTTGTCTGGTGTTTTGCTTCAGCCATGAGACAAGAGACCGACACCGTCATACAAGAGAACAGTCTGGAAAGACAGTGTGTCCGATCCAGCTTTGAACCTGGGGAGGGGAAAGAGCAGGATTTTAAAAACAATGAAAAAGAAAAGGCCTTGCTGCCTCCAGGTGCTCAGCGCATAGTACTCGTTCACTAAATAGCTCTGGACAAAGAGGGGAGTGTGTCCTGGATCTGGCAGGCTTTCTGGCAGGTGATGGTGGCACCAAATACTCCAGATACCTGCTGCCCCTTCTCACGCTGTGCATCCTGTCTCAGAGGCCCAGATGTGTGTTCATGACTGAATCTCCAGTGGGTCTGTGTCTGAGTCAGGGTTTCTTTTCCTGCGCAAACATCATGACCAAGAAGCAAGTTGGGGAGGAAAGGGTTCATTCAGCTTACACTTCCACATTGCTGTTCATCACCAGAGGAAGTCAGGACTGGAACTCAAGCAGGACAGGAAGCAGGAGCTGGTGCAGAGGCTAGTTTCTTACTAGCTTGCTTCCCCTGGCTTGCTCAGCCTGCTTTCTTATAGAACCCAGGTCTACCAGCCCAGGGATGGCACCACCCACAATGAGCAAGGCCAGGGATGGCTCCACCCACAATGGGCTGGGCCCTCCCCTCTTGATCACTCGCTGAGAAAATGCCTTACAGCTGGATCTCATGGAGGCATTTCCTCAACTGAGGCTCCTTTCTCTGTGATAACTCCAGCTGTGTCAAGTTGACACAAAACCAGCCAGTAAAGTATGGATTGTCATTTTTCCTTCCACAGGCTTCACACACACACACACACACACACACACACACACACACACACTGGGGGGGGGGAGTTTAAACCTAGTGTATTGGTGTACTGTGTAGCCCACCTCTCTGGGTAACATCCCCTGGCAGGAACTGAGGAGAAAGGATAAAACTGCTCAGAGTTAGAAGGAGTAAGGGAGACTGCCCTCTAATTCCCAGTACCTTTAGTTTCAGCCTCTCTCCGTTCCGAAAGTCCGTTTGAAATTCTGAATCTGAATTCTGGATCCAGAAGCTGATGGTTAAAGATGTCAGGGAGGGCGAGTCGTTCTGGCCCTTGATTTGCCTCTCCGCTCCGCCCCTGCACCATGGGTCAGCTCCAGCCCGGTGAAGGTGAGTCCCACAGAGGGATCAGCAACGGGATCATTGAGTGCACCTCTCACTTTGACCACTAGTGGGAGCTGCTGGCCAACTTCAGGTCTGACAGGAGGAGCTAGAGGCCAGCAGCTGAGTGATGATCGATCAGTGGTCCATCTGTTAGACCCTACAGAGTCCATCCCATTCAGTCTGGACCGTCGCTGTATACTGACTTCTTATCTACCCTCCAAGGCACCAAAAACTCCTGGAGCCACAAATGGACACTCAAGTCCCAAATGGACAACACCACTAGCCCTCAATCACCTCTTCAAAATTCCAGTAAAGTTGCTGGGCAGAGAAGAGGACACAAGCTTTCAGGACTTGGGAGGTAGAGACAGGCGGGTCGCAGTGAATTCAAGTCCAGCCTGGTCCTTATATCAAATTCCAGAGTTACATGGTGAGACCCTATCTTAAATTAAGTCTGCCTCTGGTGTGTGTGTGTGTGTGTGTGTGTGTGTGTGTGCACGAGCACATGTATGTCCCATGTGTGTCCTAGCTCCAAAACTCAGAACCTCAGTCCCTTTGAAGGGCAGCACCGGCTTTACCTTCCCAAGCAGGGTATTTGTTTCCTAGAAGCCTGACTATACCGCCGAGAAAGAAAACTCTCGGGACAAAGGACAAAGTGTGTGTGTTTGTGTACACCTCTGCGTCCCTGTGATAGCCCTGGACACTGAGGCACTGTCCTTCACAATGGTCCCAGTGGGCCTTCCCCGTGGGTCTGCCTGGCTATCCGAGGAAATGTATGACTCTGCACTAACATGTATGAATCATGTATGAACGTATGGATGTGGTTCTAAGTGTTCCCGTGTCAATGTGTCGATGGCTGTGTCTCTAAGTCACATGGTAAAATTAGGTTTATCAGTATGTGTTCCTCAACGCCACTGTGTGTCAATAGTGACTATGTCCATATCTGTGTGTCAATGTCTGTATGCATGTGTGTCAATGTAGGGTACATGTATGTCTCAGCATGGATGTCAAGGCTTGCCCATGTCCACGCACGTGGATAAGTAAGTGAGATCTAGGGTAGGGTCCCCAGATCATCGAGGAGGGGCGTGTCTGTGTACTCTGGCTTGGGTGGTGTGTGCCAACGTTTGTCGGCGTGTGCCGGTCCAGGTCTGCGTGGGTGGCTTTCTGTAGCGAGGCGTCCGCAGGTCGGCGTGCGTCCGCGTGTCTGTCTGTCCCTATCCGCGTGGGCGGCCGTCTCCAGCAGGGCGCGCCCGGGGTCAGAGTGGTGGGCGTGCGCCCCGCCGGGCAGGGTGGCTCTCCCCGGGAGCCAGGCGGGCGCAGCGCCACGTGCGGAGCCCCGGGCGCGTCGCTCTGGGGCGGAGCCAGCCCGGGGCCCCGGAGCCCCAGGCCGAGCCCAGGCGGGGCCCGCCCCCGACCCCGCCCCCAGCCCGAGCCCGCGCCGCCCGCCGAGCCCGGGAGCCCGAGCCGAGCGGCGGAGCCGAGACGGCGGCGGCGCCCGTGGGATGCGGGGATCGCGCCCCCGGGGCCGCTGAGCCTGCGTCCGCTGCCCCAAGCCCTACGCCGAGCGGAGCCCGCGCCGCGCTGCAGCCGCCCACCCCGGGGCGCGGGCCGGGGACGAGCAGGTGAGCGATCACCCCCGGTGTCCCGTAGCCCCCCGCGCCCCTCCGCCCGCCGCCGCCGCCCAACTTTCCTCCCCGATGGCCCGGAGCCGCCCGGCCGGATCCCCTGCCCCCGCAGCCGCTGTCCCCGAGGGGGGAGGGGCGGGAGAGGCGCAGGTGGCCCGGGCCGGGGTTCCCTTGGTCGTCTCTGATCGCCGCGGGTCTCCTCCCGTCCCCTCTCCTTCCGGGTTCCCCGTGCGCTGTCGAGGGCCGGGGGATGGGGAGCTTCGGCCCAGATTCCGGGACCATCGCAGGCGCAGGCTCGCCGAGGGGCTGGAATTGGGACCCGGATTCCCGAGGCCGGAGACCCCAAGGTCAGAGCAGCGACAAGGCGCGCAGAGAATGTGGCTCTAGAGAGCTGAGGGTGAAAGGGCTGAGCGGGCAATGACCAGGACTAGGGAGCAGGCCGAGCGCTCGTTTTCCCTGGGCCCCAGTGGTGGAGGAACCCGGCAACCGGGTTGTGCCCTCGGTTAGACGAGATCTCTGCACCCTAGGAAGGAATCTGAGCGCTCTATTGGGGGTCAGATCTAAGAATGTGCCCTGTCTTTGGGCACTCCCACTACGCCGAGTCTTGGTGCCCCGTTGTCGTTGTCGCCTTAGAGCGGTCGAATCTCCTCTTGTCTCTCTGTGCACGCTGAGAGGGGAGAGATCTCTGGACTTGGAAATTTGGGAGAATTCTCTTTCCCTCCTTACTATGGCCTGGACAGACTCGCGCACCTGGACGGTTCTTCTGCGTTATTTGGTCGACTTTGGAGGTGCCCTGAGTGGAAATAGAGGTGCCTAGCCTCGTCTCAGTACTGGTGGGGACAGGACAGCGATGTTGTGGAGACTGCTAGTTGGATGCTCATGGTGTGAGGAAATGCTCAGGATGAGGCCTGGCTGTGGGCAGGCCTTCCAAACACCTGTTGGAGGGCAGTTTACAAGGAACTCACTCTTGTCTCCTTAGCGACTTCAGTCTAGTGGTACTGTGGGATCAGTGTGCCCTTGGGGCCCTGAGCTGCCCCTTCCAGCAGTGACCCCTAAGCACAACCCAGAGAGGCACAGAACAGGACCTCCATGAACCCCAGACAGTAGAGCCACTGTTCAGAACTAAGGCCCTGCGAAGCCCTACTGTGGACCAACCCTTCACTCCTCTACCCGCCCCTTCCCACGTAGAATTGGCCTGGTGCACGTAAATCCTGGTAATCCTCAGGAGAGGAAACTGAAGGTAGTTCAGGCGGCTGGAGCATGGGACACTGGGTCTTTTCTAGAATGTCCAAGGTTCTGAAACTTTCTGTCTTTTACCTCACTACCACCACATGTACTGAGGCCCAGAGGGGTCAAGAACTTATCCAAGGTCACACAGAATCACTGGACTGGAGGGTAGAGGGGAACCCTCAGGGTAAAAAAAAATCCCTTGGAGTCTATTTCTTGGGGTCCAGATTGGCCAAGAACTGACCTAAGCGGGTCTAAATAGCAAGAAGAGTGGCCCTCGGGTGCTAAGAACCCATCTCCAAAGCCTGATGTGACATGTGGCTGTCATCCTCTGTGTCCTGTGTGTGGTGGCCATCAGAGCTCGCCTGGAAGGAGTCCAGGGTTGACTCACTTGGCATGAAGAGCAAGCGTGGGGGTGGGGGACAGTGGGAAGTACCAGAGACAGCTGGGGATGGGAGAGTGGAGAAGGCCCAGGCAATCCACAAAGAAGAGGCTCCTAGGGCAACCTGTGTCCGTGAAAAGCCATGGCCCCTGTCACAGGAGACTCATTCCTGTCCTTGAGACAGCTTTTGGAAGAGTGCAGAGGCAGAGATGTCTCCCCAGAAACACAAATGTGGTCACAGTTTTGATTAAGAGAGTTGGGAGTGTTGTCCTAGCCTATAGAACTTTCCGCCTGGGCTTTGGCGCATGCACAGAAGTTTTCAGGTGAGGACAGTGAAGCCCTGCCCTAAGTCAAGCGGTACAAACTACAGAGGGATAAACCAACACGTAGTCTAGAGATCTGTTGGGTCCCATGTTGTGAGGAGAAGCCGTGGCCTTGGTCATGGGGGCCTTTGCAAACTCTTCTCATGAATTGGGAATTTATCCTCAGTAACGCTTCTAAAAATAGCTAGAGGCACTGAGTGCTTTCTGTAGACCAGAGCCACACCAGGTGTTTCCTAGGGTTCACCTCCCAGAGTGTCCCACATCAGCTCAAGAGTGGGGACCTCAGTCACAGCTATTCTGCAGATGATGACACTAAAGGCCAAGGAGAGAGCCCCTGGGTCATGGCACATGCCTCCCGAGTAGCCAGGCTTTGCTGCAGAGAGCCACTGGTGACACCCTGTGGTGTCCCCCACTGGGAAACGTTCCCCTGTGCCACCCATGCCTTTACCCTGTGTATACAGTGAGGGGCATGGCTGGGTGAAGTCTGGGTCGTCAATCTGAGCAACTTGACTTCAGTTGGGCATTAGAGGGAAGGACCCAGGAAAGAAACTTCCTGAAGGAGCCTGAGGCTGGAGGTAGATGCTCTGGAAAGGTAGCAGAGGCTGTCTGTTAGAGCCAGGGCCACCACCACAGGACGTCACTTCGGAAGCTTTACATAAAAACATCTGCTTGGAGCTCCGCCTCCAGGCATGCTAATTCTCCTGGTTCTGGGGTGGAGCAGGCAGTGTCCTTCTGAAAACAAGACAGGTGGTTCTGAGGGTGTTAGAGGCTGGAGCAGGATGCTCAGAGACACTGGACAAACTGGTCAAAAGGGAAGCAAGGAGGGTAGGTGGCACCGACCAAAGGCAAAAAGGGCCCCTCCCCCAGGAAAGGGAAATCCCCCATTTCTGCCGAGAGATTTTTAGAAGGTACCGTCTGCGCCGTTCATGGACAGATGAGCAAGAATGAATAATTTAGAGAGAAGTGCCCATTAGATTGAGCCGCAGCAAGGGCACTGGTGACCTCGGCAAGAGAAACAGCACTCTCTGAACCCCCAGGATGCGGTGCCCTGCGTGGATGGGTTCTGGTGAATGAACACACTGGGCATGTGAGCTGGTTTGGAATGGGTTAAGGCATGAAAAGATGATGATCTGGGGGAGCACGGTAGACAGCACCCTGGGGGGGTCGATGGTTGGAGAGGGAGCACGGGAGGGGTGGGTCCAGTTTGGCTTTAGGTAGAACCTGAGTAGATACTGTAGACTAGGCAGTCCTGCAGTGCATCATGGGCCAGGGCTTATGGAAAACATCTGAGTAAGGGACCTGTGTCTGTGTCTCAAGACTGCGCTTGAGAGGTGCACACACCACAGTCTGCCCATTGGGCCAGTCAGGAAGGCCAGGGCAGGGTGACCTCTGCAAGGAAGGTCATGGCAAGAACTGATTCCCGCCTCTACATGGAGAGTGGATCCTTTCTATCAAGGAAAAGGGGGAATCCCAAAAGCTGTGTTTAGAGACAGGGAGGCAGGATGGGCTTGCCTAGAGCAAGGTGTCCATGGCGACAGAATTTGGACGAGAGGGGCTGGAATCAAAGTTTCAGAGCTAAATCCTGGGAGGGGGGTCAGAGAGAGAGAAAAGAAGACACAGAGAAGAGAAGACATTTTGGGAGCAGGGCAGGGTCTGAGAGCCACCCCTTCTGACAGCCCGGCGAATCACACACCAGTTCAGAGGCGGTAGAAGCCAGCCTGGACAGTGGGGTGAGCGGCACAGGGAGAACATTCAGTGTCTGCTTATCTCGAAACAGGGAGAGGGTCATTTTAGGCAGTGAACCAGGATTCCTGCTGAGGGGCAGTGAGTCCATGTAGCCTAGCTGACCAGGGAGCTTCTGAAGGAGGCAGCTCATCTAGGACCAGAGTAACAAGAAAGATGTGGGGAGAGCGCGCCGAAGAGGAAGCTGTCTGTGCAAAGGTCCTGCGGCAGGAACTAGCTCAAGATGCCCTGTGGCTGGAGCCGAGATCAAGGAATGGGAATGAAGAGGAGGAGGGCTTCCCTTCTAGCCCCACCCCCTCAGTGGACTGCCCCTTCTGTGTGCCTACACCACTCTCCTTGGGCTGGCGCTGGCTGCAGTTCTTGGGAATGAAGCTATTTTTAGATACGACTCTCCTCTCCTGTGGGCCCAGAACATACCGTGTCTTTTAAAGATGATCAATATGTGCTGGCACTGTTTATAGGGACCCCATGTCAACTCCCGGGGCCTGGGACCCCCAGACTTTGGGGACAGGCATCACAGCACAACCTTAGAGACGTTGACATAGTCTTCTACTCTCAAGGGGCAGACAGGGGCACTGAGGACCTTGGAGACTCCCACTGTCACCCCTGAGCCCGAAAGACCTGTCCAGGACAGACAGGAGACAAGCTTGGAGGCCAAACTCGCCTCTCCAGAGTTGGTCAGTGTGGAACAACAGGAAGCCTGCCTGGAGGAAACAGGCCGGGAGTCTACTGGGGGAAGCTGCAAGGGAGGGCTGGGTTTAGTTCTGGCCTGTAGTCAGCGTTGGTAGGGAGAGGGTGTTTATGCTCTGGGCCCGAGTCCTTTCTCTCCTCTTCAGTGCAGTCTCATTAAATCTCCTAGGGAGTCAGTGGAAAGTGGAGTCCCCCAAGGGGTATTTGCTGATGGTAGGGGTGGAGCTCTTCCCTCAGTGTCTGTGGTCCTGTGTTTCTTTTGCCCATTCATAGAGCCCTGTGTACTGAGTACCAATGGCTACTCTTACACCCCCGGAAACAGGGACAGCATTGGCTACCCTGAGCCACCCATGGGGGACACAGTCAGGCCTTAGCTGGTCAGGACCTTGGTCCTGTTTGCCACTTTGTGAACAGCAGAGGCTCATCTCGGACGGGGAAGGTTGAGAACGCCTCTCCGGCAGGGATGGATTCTTGGAAGGACCTGGTGCTGGAGGTGGTTCTCAAAGAGATTATAAGGCAGGCAGAGGCAGCCTGGCAACAGAGTCATTTGTAGACTGTACCTGAGGCAGACTGGGTGGGGAGGGCTGATCTCGGGGCAGGGGTACCCTGCCAAGGGAGCAACCAGCCTCAACAGTCAGTCCCTCTGCCTGACATTAAAGCCCAGCCTCGGTGATCCAGGCAAGTGACTAAGGCCAACCTCTTGGGCGACCCAGCTCAGCTAAGAAGCCCAGCTTATTCCTTCCCTGACCGGGGCCCCACCCAGTTAGCACAGTAGTGCAGGGAAGAGGGACAGAGGCCAACCCACACAGCCAGAGCCCTGAGCAGAAGGCCCAGGCACCCAGCGCCCACCCCACAGCGCACTTGGGTCGGATGCAGCACAGACTGCCAGTTAAATAAAGAGACAGCTAGTTGCCAACAGCGCTGGAAACCCAGGGAAAGCCCCCACTCCCTCACTGAGCCCGAGTGCCGATTAGATGTATAATTGCTGAGCTTCCGTTTCAGAATCTGTCCAAGGCAGGGAGACAAGGGGGGAAAAAACCCTTCCTAAGGAGGCTCTGCCACCTACCATCCCCAAAGAGAGCAGACACCAGGCACCTTCTAGTCCTCCTTCTTATTTGTGCCCACATGGGTCACTTCTAGTCTCCGTGAACAGGTCGTTTACCGTGTCCTCACCCACAAATGAGACACAGCTTGCCAACAGCCCACATGTATTTGAGATGCTCTACAAGAGGCTGCGTGAATCTGTATGCCAGGCATTAAACAGCCGACTGAAAGGGTCAGAAGCAGGGACCTTAGGGGACAAGAACGTCTTAGTTGGGTAGCAGCACACACCTAACTGTGCACACTTGATGCGTGTGCTTCCTGAGTTTAAATTGTACTTGGGTTGACAAGTGCGTTCAGTGCATTCTATGGTTATAGTATGTACGCGCTAGATGCCTTTGTGGCATAGATTCGGTGTCTCCTGGGTTAGTCTATCTCTCTCTGGGCAGCAAGACACCCCAGAGGGAGAGCCTCTCAGGTTTCCCCGGGGGCAAGAATAGTTCCTTCGATGTACACAGTAGGTGCCTCATAAATGCCTCGGTTGCCATAGCATCAGTACACAGTTCCCCTGTGAAGGCTTTTTCAGCTCAGGTATCAGAAAGATGAGTTGTGAGACACTGGGCAGTCGGGATGCTGATGGCTGTCTTCTGGCAGGGTGCACTTTGAGGGTCTGCAGGGCACTGTGTGTGTGTGTGTGTGTGAGAGAGAGAGAGAGAGAGAGAGAGAGAGAAAGAGAGAGAGAGAGAGAGAGAGAGAGAGAGAGAGTGTACTTACTCTGAGTCTGGGATTGACGGCCCCTTTGTGACTAAGCCAGTCCTCTAACCCTGTCCCTTTATGGTCACAGGGTGTTAGATCATCCAGCTCCCTGCCCTGGAGATCCGGTGGCTGGACGGTGTTGGGCCCTTGGAGAACAGCACTCCGACACCTGTCTTAGAGCTCCTGTGTGCACGAGCCCATGAGAAGGCTGACAGGGAAGGCTGGGCATAGGGGTGCTGTGTTCACTGGGTGCTGCAATGTGCGTGTGTGTTTAGGGGAATTCTGCAGATTCTGTGGTACCCCAGACCCAGCATCTAGACTCTGTCAAGCAGGTGAGGGAGTGAAGGGGTCATTGCCCCATGCTTTCTGTGGGGGAGGGGGAAAGAAAAGGTAAGGTTTAGAAGGGAAACGCCTAGCTTGACTTTGGCAGGTGGGTGAATCCAAGGTAGGACCAGATGCATCAGACTCCACCTCTCGCCCAGCCCTGGACAGAGCCGGGTTCCATCCCGGCCAGGGGCTTCACTTCTGTGGAACTAAAGCTGATAGGGTTTTCCTGTCAGCAGAATTAGCTGGCTGCTGGAATAAATGAGATGTAAATGTGTGTAAATTAGGGCATCCCCATAAGCTGGGGTGGGCGTGTTCTCCTCCGGAGGGATGGGGGGTGATTGGGCAGGACTTCCCCCGAGATTTTTGGAGGTGAGGGGGAGCGGCTCTGACTTGCCCTGCTCCTCCCCGTGGCTGGACCTGACAGGGTTAATGCCTATGCTGCAGCCTCCGGAGTGGAGCCTGCATGGAGCAGGTTAGCTGAGGCTCGGGTACAAGGACCTGTCAATGCGCCTTTGATCTGGGAACAGGGACCTCTGAATGCAGAGGCCCGGGCACCAGCTGGCACCCCCGTGGAGCCTTTGTTGAAGCAGTTACCCTGGAGAGCTGGGGTTGTTCGGATAATTGCCTGGGCGGAGGGGCGGTATGAACGCTCTGTGGGCCCTTCCCCCTCCCTCCCCCACCATCCCAACCTGTGGCTTTAGCTTCCGTGACCACCTCCTAATCACTGCCAGAAACCAGGTGGCTACTCTCTGGTCTACCAGTACAAGTCTTTCTCAGCAACTTCTGTGCCTCCGTCCCCACCTCCAGGGGCCTGATGGCCAGAGCACGCGGGGCCAAAGTAGATTCACTTTGCTGAGCAGTGATGTCCTGCTGAATGGGACAGTACCCCTGGATGCCAGCCACGGATCTGGGTGGGGGAGGTCCTCTAGTATTTATTTATTTATTTATTTATTTATTTATTTATTTATTTATTTATTTATTTGCAAAGTGAAAAAAACCCAGAAGTTATTTTAACATGTTTTCTTTTGATGCAGTGTTTTATCAAATTAAATACACATTTAACAGTAATCAACATTAGAGATGATTGGTGGATGGGTCAGCATTCTTTACCTCCTGTTAACTAAGCCTTCACAGTGGGTCACACACAGGGTCTGTCCACTGTAGCCCTGTCCTCGGCCCTTAGAGCCACACACAGCGAGGGAGTGACAGTTGGGCAGTGCCAGAAGCAAAAGAACTGCCAGAGGTTCACTTAGGTCAGAGGAAGTGCCAACACTGGGCACAGGCAGAAACCGACCAAGTCTCCTTAGGTGCATCCACCCAGCCTCCTAGAAGTAAACTGGCCCTCTTTACACACACCCAGTTCCACTGATATCCCTTTCAGCTCTGGCCAAAGATGAAGGAGACGGGTAGTGCAGTGGTTAGGGGCTTTCCAATGTATGAGTATGAGATTTCTCATCTAGAAAGGAAGGATAATGCCCTCCTCCCTTTTCAAGATTGTAGTAAGAATAAAATAACCATGTTCTAAAACAGCACGTGCAGACACTAATGAACATGTGCACACTCACTCGAAAACACACATGCACAATGCCAGGCTCATAAAGAACACCAGACAGACAATTCTGGCACGACTCTTAGCCCCATGTCCACCCCCCCTCCAAAAGGGACCAGAGTCAAAGCGTGGCTTCTTGAGTGGACAGCATTTACCCAAGTACTTGTTCCTTCACCCATCCAGTTCTGTTCGCTCTTCTCCGAGAGCTTGGGTTAAATGCTGGGGGGAAGATGTGTGTAGAAATGAATTCTCTGCCAGGTGATGTAGGCAGTCAGGTGGATCAGGGACTTAAAAGGAAAGAGACAGGGTGGTCTGGTGTGGAAGGAGGCGAACATTAACTCAGCTACTTGCTGTGTAACAATGTAACACGATACTGAAGGGCCACACAGAGGACCATGGTCTCTGGAGATTCTAAGAGAGCTGCAAAATACCTTCCACCTAGCAATGCTGTAGCTATCCTAACCTCTCAGCGCAGAGCTGTGTGTGTGTGTGTGTGTGTGTGTGTGTGTGTGTGTGTGTGTGTGCTCTCGAGTGTGTGCACACGTGCTGTGGGAGTGGACCTATATTGTGAGCATAAAGTATATGTGCAATTATGAATAGTGTGTGATATTTGGCAACAGTAAGCAACTATGTTATTAGCTTGTGTGTTTTATCATTTGTACACAAGGGTATGAGCCTCTGTGAGCTTGTTTCTGTATGCAGGAGCCCAGGGAGACCAGAAGAGGGCGTCATCACATCTCCTGGAGCTGGAGTTCCAGGCAGTTGTGAGCTACCCACCATGGGTGCTGGGAACCAAATGTGGGTCTTGTGCAAGACCAGAACACGCCCTCAACCAGCTCTGCAGCTCTGCCTTGTGCACCTGCTGTGCTGTGTTCTTACTGTAACTGTGCAGTGCACTCCTGCTTACACAGCCGTGTGCATCACCGCTCCAGACCGCACCGAGGCTGCACTGAGTTTAGGGGTATTCTGCTCGGGGAGCTGTTGTGTTGCAGAGTAAGTGCTCGGCGTGGGGAGAAAGTAACCACATTAAGTGACGCATTTGCATCATATAGGACTGTGCAAATGCACACTCATGTTCACAGGACAAGTGGGCCTAAAGATGTAATTTTTGCTTTAAATGACAGCAAAGACCACAGGGACAACAGAACTAGTGACCACTGCATTTATACTGTGGCCAAGACCTGGGGCAGGAACAACGTATGTACACAGTGCAGAACAACCCTCTGAAATAGCAATGTTCTCTCCACCTCTCTCCCCTTCTCCGTCGTTACCTCTGTTTCCCTCTCATTCTCCGCCCCTTCTTGATTTTCTTTGAGACGTGGTCTTACTAAATCACTGTGTAGTCATGGAACTTCCTACGTTAACCAGGCTGGCCTCAAGCCTACAGACTGAGTTTAATTAAAGAGCTGAAACTAAAGGTGGGCACACCTGGTCTCCAGGAACAGTTTCTCCTCTCGACTTAGACATAGAGAAACAGAGAGTAACTCACCCTGGGGCATGCGGCAAGCATGTACCAGGGCCCAGGCTCACCTGCATGGGCTGACTTCCAGCCCACAGCCCTGACCACTTCCTCATCCCGTATAAGAACAAGACATCTCTAAGAAGGAAATGGGGGGGGGAGGAGCCATGGAAGAGGAGACCAAAATGGATATGTGAAAGGCTCTCTGGACAGTCTCAGCAAATCTGGAGGGGAAAATGTCCTTTTGGGTCAGCCTGGAGTCTGTGCTGGCAGACTATCCGACCACAAGCAGTTTGTTTGAGAACCATGATCTGGGGAAGAAACGTTCCCTTTAAACCATTGGGAGACCATGCATACACTGGGTGCCAAATGCGTGTTCATTGGATCAATTATCAAAATGAGCAGGCAGAGGTATTCATTAGTATGTTCTCCTGAAGGAAGAAACTAAGTTGCCTGGTGCATGCATGGGCCACAAATCTTGGGTGGGGGCTGTCACAGTGGACAGGGGGACATCCTACGTGAGTGGAAGACAAGGGTCTGGGGTGTGACTTGTCAATGAGCCACGGTGTCCTGGCCTCCCTGTCTGGGGTGTAAGTTCCTGCTCTGAGGTTACCGACACCTTTCTGTAGACATATTCTTTAGCACCTAGGGGAAGGCAGCAGGGGAGTGCCTGGATCAGGAAAGATGAGCCTGGGTAGGTAAGATGGCTGCCAGGGGTAGTGGGTCACCCAGCCAGAGGTCATGGCACTGGGAAGCAGGAGAAAGAGAATGCCAAACAGAGGAAGCAGGCAGAGGTTTCCCAGGAAGCCTGGGAGCCACTTCCACTGAGGGCTGCGCATAAATTTACATGGCAAAGAATATTCTTTGCATGCTGGGTTCCAGAGACTCTGATTCCACAAAATGCCAGACATGACTCAGGCAGGAGGCTGGAGTGAGCCTGCCTTCAGGCTCTGGGATTGAAGTAGGCAGGGAGGGGCTGCACGAAGCTGGAACCTAGAGCTGTCTCCTCCTCACCCCTCTGTGGGCATCCTGAGAGTTCACCATTAAAGCAGGCCAAGCCCCATGCATACCAGGACCCATGAAGCCACCTGACATTGCCCTCCTTCCCTGAGGACAGGGCACAGTACCCACAGCTGCATTCTAGGTTGCTAGGATGTGTGTTCACATCAGTTGTCTTTGGCCGCTGGCATGAGCTACATCCATTCGGGGAGGCTCAGGAAGCCCCACGCACAGGGTGGTCTCCCACACAGTATCTCCATCTTAAACACCGCGGGTTAGGGTGAATCCCTGCTTGGGACATCCGGGCCAACTGGGCAAGATAGACTTATGAGTGACCAGCCAGGTCTTGAAGGGGAAGGGGTCAGGCTGGAAGTGTGAAGGAGGAAGGGACGTCACATTGAACACAGGCCATGCTCGGTAATGTCCGTCACAGACTGGGATGGAAGGAGAGGACGGTGGCCGAGCAGGGACATGGCCATTGCACTGGTTAATGCGTTTGCTGCTGTGGTGGTGAGTAGGGAAGAAGCAGGGCAAGGAAGGAAAGAAGGGATAATTTTGGCTCACAGCTCATGGGATACAGCTCATTTCAGAGGGGGAAGCGCGGTCACAGAAGCAAGAGGTCACTGGTCACATTGCATCCGGAGCTGGGAAGCAGAGAGGTGGGGTTGGGGTGGAGTGGGGTTCTGGGGGATCCCCACTGGTGTTCAGCTTGCCTTTCTCCTTTTTATCTAGTCTAGAACTTTATCCCCTGGGGTGATGCCACAAGCATCCAGGGTGGGTCTCCCCGCCTCAGTTAACTCAGTGTAGAAAATCACGCGTCTCCTGGGTGATTTTAAATGCCGTCAAGTTGACAATATGAACCGTCACAGCAGCGATCCAAGCAGGGGTTAGGAGCCTGTCCAGGGCTGTGATGTCGGGGATGGAGGTGGGAACATTGAGTGAAGGTGCCTGGCATATGGCCAGAACAGACACCAGTATGAAGTAGTTGGGAGGAGGGCTGAACCATTTGCTCCTGCTAACTCCAGAGTCAGTGGGACAGAGGGAGACACGTACCCGTGACCTGAGGTAGAGGGATGTAGTTTGGATGAAGTAAACTCCTGGGGGCTGATGGGGGGCTGCCAGGACAGAAGGGGCAGCTAAAGGACTGCCCTGCTGACCAGTAGGGACCTCCATCTTAAAACCAAACCTGCCACAGCCTTCTGGCATCCGGAGTTGAACGATGGAGGCTCTGCTGTTTTCTTCCTGTCCTCCGCAGCCGTGGAGGCCCCCACAGCCTCAGCACACTCTGGTGCCCACCTCATCCGGGCAGCCTGGGATCCTGCGGCTGGGCTGCACCAGGCATCGCAGGGTGTGGCTCTGAGCTGCTGGGGGAGGGTGTGGCTCTGAGCTGCTGGGGGAGGGCGGGGCCAGAGCCAGGTGCAGACGAACTGGAGAGAAAGCCGATCCTTGCCCGCCCACCAGGAGTAGCCCAGAACACAAAGGCCACTCTTGGCAGGTTTACTTTGGAACCTGAGGCATCGAAGCTTCGTCTGGAATCTAGTTTCAGACAGGCCTCTGATGCCGAGGGCTTCCAGGCTGTGAATGCTAACTCTCCCTGGGACCCAAAACCCTTGGCCAGATTGGGGCGGAGGGGACAAGAGCAGGTGGCAATGCTTAGACACGTCCTTTAACCGTAGGCTGTTCCTGAGGTTCCCTATCTCCCCTAAAGTGCTCTGTCTCTCACTGTGGAACCAAGTTCAAGGGTGGGGGGCGGGGCTTCCCAGGCTGTCCTTGAGAGTCAGCAGAGCTGATCTCCAACCCTGTCCCCAAATCCCAGTGAGTCACAGAGAGGCTGACACTCACCATGGTGGATCCCAGGAGGACTCTCAGGGTCCTCCTGCCCACTGCAAAGGAAGCCGGACTCCAGGCTGAATCTTGGAGTTCTCCACCCACTGAGATCTCAGTTTTAAAGATGTAGCATCAAAATGGAAATCAATCGTATTGAATAAAGTTGTTGGTGGACTTAAAGACCAAATTCCAATAGTGCGTGAGCCTCTCTAACGGGATCAAGCAGGAACTGGAAGCATTATGAGGTTGAAGTCGGGGCAGCAGTGGTGTCTGACAGATGCACAGGCGCCATGTGGACCAAGGATGTGGGGACTGAGTCTCTGGGTCACTTAGTCACAGCGGTTCACGCCGCCATTACAGATAAAGGAAGTACTGCTGTCTCTCCTTCCCAAATTGTTTCTCTGTCTCTCCGAGAACCCCCAAACTCTATAAACAGGCCACCTTTGGTGTCGTCTTCTGGAGGGGCACACAGGGTGAAGGGTGTGTGAAATTTCACCCACCTGTGCAAGCCCTGGCATCTGTTTGCATTAATCCTCTATTTCAACAGAAATTACAAACACATCCTTACCGAGGCAGATGCATGAGCGGGTGCACGCTTGTACACACACAACAGTGCGTGCGCATCCCTGGGCTCCCACGTGTCTCTAGAAGCCCTGCAGGCGTGTGGACGCAGGTGGATGCCCTGATCCAGAGAACACTATTTTTAGCAAATCGTCCTAAGCTGAGGGGTGGCTCCCCGTTTACAGAAGGAGCAATTGCTCACCATGGAGAGGGTTGTCCCGCCGGTTGTCCCGCCGTCCTCGGGCTGGGCTCTTTGTTTCTCACACGAAATGAATAATGACTGTATCGTTTTGCAAGCTCATCACAGCAGATTCAAGCAAAGAGGGAAGGTGCAAAGAAAGTTTTAAAAAGGCCCAGATCCTCCTCAGCTGGGAAGGAAAACCAGCACTCACGTTTGCTCATAAGCGCTGCAGAGATGCCTTTTGCTCAGTCAGAGGTGGAGGCTAGACAGGGAAAGGCTCTCGTGAAGTGGGGACCTACTCTCGCCTGCTATTTTTAACAAAGATGGTCCTTTAGTTTCGTGTGAATCAAACACAAAGCCACAGAAGGACAGGGAGGCTGGAAAGGGCATCTCTGTCTTTCTGGTTCTATGGCATTTATTTCATACTGTACTTGCCCGGTACACACACATGTGCAGACCACATGTGCACACACACCAGCATACACATGCACATATGCCACGCACATAGATACATATACACCATACACATGAACAATACCACACACAAAAACATAAACTACACACACACACCAGCATGCATACCCTTGCACACACATTGTACACACACTGTACACACACACACTATACACACACACACATATGCACCATACACACATACCATACACCCACACACCATACACCATACACACACAAAGACCCCATATACACATGCACACACAAACCACACACACTAGCAAGCACACCCATATACACTCACATACATCATACACATAGATACATACACACCATACACATGCACATACACCATACACACACACACACACACCATACACATGCACATACACCATATACACCATATACGCACACATATATACCACACACACACACAAACACACACACACACCATACACACTGTACGTTCCTGTCTGTGTGTGTGTCCCAGTGCAGAGACACATATGTGCCAGCATGTGAGACCGAAGGTCAACTTGCAGTGTCATTCCTCGGGAGCTGTCCAACTTGTTTTCTGAGACAAGATTTTTCTCACTAGGACCTGGGGCTATGATGGTGACCCAGCGGACCCCAGGAATCTCCCTGCCTCTGCTTCCCCCCGAACTAGAACCACAGGCAGGCACTCCCTCGTGCAGCCTTTCAACTGAGATCTTCACACTGACGGCAAACACTGTACCAACTGAGCCACCTCCCCAGTCCCTAGAGGTCTCCTCTCTATTTTCTTCGTTTATTTACATTCTCATGTGTTCTCCCCCCACCTGCCTCATGTGTGTGCATGTATCTCCAAACATGTGGAGGTCAGAACAACCTCAGGAGTTATATCGTTCTCTGCTTCCACTAATCTTGTGGGGATCCAAGGATTGAACTCGGGTCGTCGGGCTTGGCAGTGAGGGTTGGAGCATCTCGGCAGCCTGTGCCGTGTTTGCTCATTCTCTCCCTGGTGTTCGGGCACCTGAGTCGGGGGTGCTTGTTGGCCATGTGCTGGTATAGGTGCTTCTAGGGGTCATTGATGACATGTTCCATGGAGTGAGATCAGGGCAAAGCCCTTGGCTGACAGGAAGGGAGTGTGTCCCTGGCAGACATCTCTAGCAGGTGTCCAGTCTGCCCTCTTGAGCCGGTGCCCAGCCATTCCAGGGTTTGATGTGGTAATTAGCGGTGCAGCCTCCTGGCTTGGTGTCATAGTCAGGAGCCCTCTGGCCACATCCTGTTTTGGTGAGCCCGACAGAAATGCATTCTTCTGCCTTGCTGTCATAGACAAAGTGTGTTTGCACCAGGTTCTGAATCCTTTGAGGCCACCAGGGGCCACATTCTCCCTATTTGACGTCACACACATGTGCCTGTTGGAAGTCCTCTTCAGCCGTGGTCACCGTCTTCCGGTGCTGCTGTCCCCTTGGGGTTTGCGCTTGTTTGTCCCCTTTTATGGGAGAAGAGGGGACAGTGTGATGAGCCAGAGACCCACCTGTCACATTTCCCATCTTTAGAATTACTCTAGCTAGGGATGGCGCTGCACCCAGAGGATTCCTTTGAGGTCCTCAGCAGGAGGTCTGCACAGTTGGGCACACCAGATACCAACATCTGGATGCCAACTCCTGTGTTCCTGTCGGGCCGTCCAGCCATTTCTGAAAACCCTGCGTCCCTCCAGTTGCCGCCTCCTATGCCTCAGGTTTGGTTTGCTTCTCTTGTATGAGGGCACGGGGATTGTGGGGAGACTGGACACCACTCGGGCTGGGAATGTTCTCTGGAGAGGAGGGGTAAGACCCTGTCCCATGCAGGGCCAACTCCTGACATATACGTGTTTCAACTTTTATTTGGTCAGGTCTGGATAAAATGAATGTCATCTCTTTCCTGCCCTGTGGAGGCCAGGGAGCCAGATGTGGTAGAATGTCTTAAAGGGGGATCAGCTGAAGTGTTTTCTTTGGAGTGAGCAGGGTAACCCCATCATGATGGTACAGTTTTTCTTGACCACTGATGTTCATACGCACACACATTGGGACAGGAGTGCTCTCTCTCTCTCTCTCTCTCTTTCTCTCTCTCTCTCTCTCTCTCACACACACACACACACACACACACACACACTCTTTCACACACACACACACACACACACACACACACACACACACACACACACCTCAGTGGAGGAGAGCATGAGGGTTTACCCCAGCTGCTGTCAATCATGTGTGCCTGTGCAGTGATTGGCAACAGGGGTAACTGTACACTTTTGTGTGTCTTTTTTTTCTGCCCCAGCCTAGCTGCCTGACTACCCTGCCCTCTGACTGTGGCACCCCATCATACCCCCCTGTCTTTGTTTTCCAGCTTCCTTCCAGGCAGCCTGAGGAGAGCCTGTGCCCCCAGAAGCAGGATGAGAAGATGGCAAACTTCCTGTTACCTCGGGGCACCAGCAGCTTCCGTAGGTTCACCCGGGAGTCACTGGCGGCCATCGAGAAGCGCATGGCTGAAAAACAAGCCCGAGGTTCGGCCACCTCACAGGAGAGCCGTGAGGGCCTGCCAGAGGAGGAGGCTCCCCGGCCCCAGCTGGACCTGCAAGCTTCCAAAAAGCTGCCAGATCTCTATGGCAACCCACCCCGAGAGCTCATTGGGGAGCCCCTGGAAGACCTGGACCCTTTCTATAGTACTCAGAAGGTGACTGCCACCCCCTCATCACCCTCCCCACCCTTTTAGGTAGCTCCTAGGAAGCCAGCAGACAGATGGAGCTTTGCTTATGTGGAGCCAGCTCCCCTGAGCCTTGCGGGAATGATTCACCATTAATCTGTATTCTAGTCGCCTTAATTTTGGAGTTCTGGGGTAAAGACATAAATCATGCTGTTTGAACCCCTAACTTGGGGGTGGGAGGACTACTGATAGGTTGTCTTCATTTGTAATCCTCTGGTACACACCTCTAGGGGATTCCCCTGGGTGGTCCCCTCCTACTAAATGTAGCATGGGTTCCTCCAGTCCCTCTGGCAGCTCAGAGAATTAGCCAGGCATCATCCTCAGAGCCCGCTGCCTCAAGCTGAGCCACAGTAGTAGTTTCCTGGGCCTTATGGCCTTCCCTGAACCACAGAGGTCATGGGAAGGCTGAGAGGGTGAAGAGGCCCTGACTGCGAAGGCATGGAGTGTGAGGAAGACACAGGTCTCCCACGGAGGGACAGGTTGCCCACAGAGCTGTCCACACTTCTGGGCCTTTCCAGGAAGACAAGGCACCAGAGACCAGGGTGGCCACTGGAGTTCCCGTGGCCAGCTCCAAGCTGAACTCAGGGCAACAGGAGGACCAGAAGGATAAGTACAGTCAGTATATTCTTTTTGTCAGTGTGTCTGTCCATCGCCATGATGGTTAGAGGCAATGTTCAGGAGACTAAGAGTCTGAGGCGCATGTGTGATTAGCTATATGTGTGAAGGGACACACACACACATTCTGTCTACACAGACAGCAGGAGAGCTGACCTGCTGACCTGAACTCTGAGGGACACACATACATCCCCCCCCCCCCTCTCTCTCTCTCTCTCTCTCTCTCTCTCTCTCTCCCCCCCCCCCCCCACGGTCAGGAGAGGTCCTGGGTCTGGGTCCTGAAGGACACACACACACTCCATCTACACAGACAGCAGGAGAGCCTATGTGAGCCCTGAGGGACACACATGCACACACACACACACACACACACAATCTACACAGACACAGAACAAGATTGCTGATCTGGTCCCTGCTCTTAGTCTGAGGATCCAGAACTTCTCCCTGGATCAGGTGACTGGAGTAGGGTCAGGGTGGGGTGTGGTTTGAGTTGTGTAGGTTTAGGTCATGCTTGTTCGGAGCTGACAGAATTGGGAGGAGGGTTAGGGACACGGCTGAGGGTGAGTCTAGATCATGGAAGGGAACAGAAAGGACTAGGTAGGACTCAGATGAGACCAGTAGTTAGCACAGCAGGTGGATCGAAGGACCGAGTCCAGGCTTAGATGCCTTGCCCCGAACTGAGCACAGGTCATTTGGGTGGAACCAAGGGCACCATCTTTTCTGTCTGTATATCCGGGATGCTTTGTTTGCAGAGTGCCCTGAGTTGCATCCTGTTTCCCTTGCTCTCCCTGCTGGCACCACATGGGACTTCTAGTTCTGATGTGTCTGAGCACTTTGTCCCACCAGCCAAGGTTAAATCCACTCAGCCCGTGCAGATGAGTGCTCTCAGAGCCTGTGGCCGCCATGCCTCTGGTGTGCAGCTTCCTTTGGCTCTGACTCCCACTCTGCAGTCTCACAGGAGATCTTACAGCTCCCCTGCCCCTTCATGCCAGACACGCATATCTTCTAGAAGCGAAGGGAGATCCCCAAACCCCAGGTCATGAGTACCATTCGATTCGGACAGAGGCTGACCTTTGACCTTAGGCAGGCAAGGTCCCAGGGAAAGCCTTGGGTGGGTGGCTCTTTAGCTTTCCCTCCTCAGCCAGAAGTCTCTGCTGACCTAGCTGTGAGCAGGACTCTGTTACAGTTCTATGCAGGGAGGGAGAAGGGGTGGGAGAAGAGGTGGGAGAAGGGGAGGGAAAAGGGGAGGGAGAAGGGGAGGGAGAAGAGGTGGGAGAAGGGGAGGGAGAAGGGGAGGGAGAAGGGGAGGGAGAAGGGGAGGGAGAAGGGGAGGGAGAAGGCCTCCCTGGGCCTGACAGACTTCTGCTGCAGAAGCAGCAGGCACAGAACTGGGGAGTCTTCTTGCCTCAGCCTCCCAGGGGCTGGCGAAAGGTCCCTCGTTGAGAGGTAATCCTGAAACTAGACCAAATATAAGCCAACCTGACATCAGCCAGACTCCACCTCCCCGTTCTGCACTCATAGCCCAAGCATGGGTATCCCTCTCCCTTCCCTCCTTCCTCATCCTGTAGCCGTGTCCTGCGGGCTCTAAGATGACAGCTGTCTCCAGACCTAACAGTCCCCTCTGTCCACAGACCTTCATCGTGCTGAATAAGGGCAAAACAATCTTCCGGTTCAGTGCCACCAACGCCTTGTATGTCCTCAGCCCCTTCCACCCGGTGCGCAGAGCGGCCGTGAAGATCCTGGTACACTCATATCCTTTGCCTGTACCCCCTTTTGTCTTGGGGTGCACACAGGTGCAGAGCTCAGGCCAGGGTGGTGCGGGGTCCCCTCACTGCTCCCACGACCAGCGGCCATTAGAAAAACAGAGCCCTGACCTCCACCCTAGACACGCTGAGTCAGCGCCTGCATTTTAACAAGATCCCTAAAGGGTTCTCGGGGTGTAGAGAAGTTTGAGAAGCCCTCATACCTCCTCTGCTTCTTCAGGAGGAAAAATAGCCTTGAAGCCAAGGAACTGGGGTTTAGAAGAATTGATTTCCCCAGCATTCCCTAGTCTCTGGTGGCTCCAAAATGTCCCACCCACCACCACCCCTGGGCTCTTGCCTCCTGCTGCCCCTTGCAGAGACTCAGCCAAGGAAAAGCCATTTCTTGTTTTTTCTTTTTTTTCTTTTCTTTTCTTTTTTTTTTTTTTAATGTCTCTAGTTTTTTTCTCATGGGGGCATCTTTCGAAGGAGGCAGCACTTTGCTTCTGAACTAGGTGTTGACAAATGTTTGCAGCTTGAGAGCTTCTCAAAGAACTCTGGTTAGCGTCCAATTACATAAACTGCGGCCCAAAAATGCTTCCCGCCTGCTGACAGGGCTGTTGGGATGAAACAGCAGGAAAACAGTGCAGAGCCAGGGAGCCAGCACCGGGGTCCTAGTTCAGGCAGCACCTGAAGAGGGTACCGCCTTCTCTGGGTCTCAGTTTTAAGATTTTGTGTGTGTGTGTGTGTGTGTGTGAGTGTGAGTGTGAGGACAGGGGTCAGAGGGCAAGCTGCAGAACTCAGTTGTCTCCTTTTGCCATGTGGGTTCCAGGGTGGTCAGGCTTGACAGCAAGTGCCTTTGCCACTGAGCCAACTCACTGGTCCAGTCATCTCTGGATATCAGAGAGGCAGACAGACAGACAGACAGAGTCACAGAGAAGGATGGTACAGTCCACCAAGGCAGAGGACCTGGAAAACCCTTTCTGTGGCCACCAGTGACCTGAATGAGGGCATGCTTGTAGAACGTGCCCATTGTCCTTCGTTCTTTGATTTTAGTTCTCTGATGTTTTTTTTTTAATTTTGTATTGCTTTATGCCATTATTTATGTGTGTATTCACTTATATACTTGTGTTGTTGGGGGAAGTATGTACAGATCATGGTGTGTATGTGGAGGTCAGGAGGCAGAAGTCTTCTTTCCTTCGTGTGGATCGAGGGATCGAACTCAGGTCATCAGACTTGGCAGCAAGCACCCTAACCCGCTGAGCCAACCCCAAGAGCCAGAAGTACCACCGCTAATCTCAGTCATGTTGCTGAGCTTCAGACGATGCTTGGTACTAGTTGTGGGCATAGTGGATGGGCTGGACAGAGCTCCTGAAGCCCTTCCCAACCACCTCCACACCCACTCTGAACGGGCACTTCCCCTTCAGAGAGCCCCCTAAGAGTGATAAGTCAGCTACTGAGTTGTCGTTCCCTCCAGAGTGTGGTCACAGCTTTGTAGAAAGAACGGAGCTGAAGCAGGAGGGAAATGGTTTCCTTAGTGCTCCGAGCTGGTCTCTAGCCTGCTGCAGGGGTGTGGCCACCCTGAAAGCATCCTCCGCCCACATTCAGGGCTGCTTCTCCAGGTATCTAACCAACCCAGCGCTGTTTGGCAGCCACAGAACTCCCCGGAGAGACTCTCTCCAGATGCTGGCTGTGACTTACTAGGCAGATGAGAGGCTGGGAAGCATGTGGATGAGGATGACAGTGGGACATTGGGGTCCTCAGCCCAGCCAGGGGTGCATTGAGGGTGACCTCTGAGGCTGTGACTTTCTGGCCCTGTCTGGTAAGACCAGCCTTGAGGGCCCTGAGCTGCCTGCCTGCCTCCCCCAGGGCAGCCACCCCAGGGAAGTGATCAGGTCTGTGAGGCCCTACCCTAGGCTTCGTGGCTGCCACAGCACTTCTTTACCTGGGGATGGGCGGATGGCCCCAACGGCGCCACCTAGTGGAAGAAGGGGCTGAGATTGTGGTCTTTGGAAGCCCAGCTCCCAGTGTCCCCAGTCCCCTCAGTGTGGTGGAGCACCAGGCCTCCAGCATCACTAGGATTTTGTAGAAAGTGGGAACCTACATTTAGTTGTTCCACCTGTCACCTCTGGGCCCTTAAAGTTTATTTAAAAGTAAGATGCTTAGGGTTTCCTAGAGCAGAATCACCGCCGAAGACCCAGGCATCTGCAAGCTGTCTGGTGACTCCTGGTAGGCTGGTGTCTGCCTCACATGCCAAAGACATTGCACATTTGTTTTTATTATTTTTAAAATTTTCTGTTCCTATCTCCATCTCTCAGTTCCTTGCTCTCTATTGTGTGTGTGTGTGTGTGTGTTGTGAATATGTGTGTGAGAAAGAGTGTGAGTGTGTTTGTGTGTGTATGTTGTGAGTATGCGTGTGAGAATGTGTGATTGTGTCTGTGTGAATGTATGTATGTGAGTGTATGTGAGTATGTGTCTATATGAGAGTGTGAGTGTGTATATGTGTATATATTGTGAGTACATGTGTGAAAGTGTGTGTGTGATTGTATGTGTGAGTATGTATATTGTGTGAGTGTGTATGAGTGTATATGTATGTGTGTGATGTTAGAGTGCATATGTGTGTGAGAATGTTGTGAATATTTGTATGAGAGTGTGAGTGTGTGAATGTGTATGAGTGTGTATATGTGAGTGTGTGTATGTGTGTGAGTATGTGTATGTGATTGTGTGTGTATGTGAGTGTGTGTATGAGTGTGTGTATATATGAGTGTGTATGTATGTGATTATATGCATATGTGTGTGGGTGAGTGTGTATATGTGTATGAGTGTGTGCGTATGTGAGTGTGTGAGTGTGTATATGTGAGTGTGTGTGTATGTGAGTGTGTAGGTGTGGGTGTGAGAGTGTGTCCTGAGTATATGTGCATGTGAGAGAGTGCATGTGAGTCTGCAATATGGGGGTAAGTGCTTATGGATGTCAGATCTCCATGGAGCTGCAGTGACAGATGGTTGTGTGCTCACCAGTGTGAGCACTGTGAAATGAACACAGGTTCTTTGCAAGGACACTATTCATTCTTAATTGCTGAGCCATCTCTCCAACCCATAAAACTTACTGTAAAGTATGTGATTCAGTGATTTTTAAAATGTATTTCTAAGGCTGCACAACCATTACTGCTACATATTTCTAGAAGATTCCATCAGCCCCCCAAACTGGGCTGAGACTGTGCCCCTTAGCAACCACACTAAAGTTCTTTATGAGACAGGGACTCATTAGGTAGACTAGACTGGCGTCGAATTCATAGACATGCACCTGCTGTGATTAAAGGTGTGCATGCCACTCCCTACAACACAAAGAACTTCTGCTGGGTTTTTAACTTTATGTTGAGGGTTTTACCCTCTAACCCAGGTTGGCCCAGAACTCAGAGTGTCCTCCAGCCTCCACATCTAGAGTACCAGGAGGAGGTCGTGGGTCAATGTGCCGGGCTCAGCGTGAAGTCTGGACTCATGTTTTCAATGGTAAAATTTCACTGTGTTTAATTTTCACATCCATTCAGAAACCCACTAAGTTTCTACATGTGCAGAGCTGTATGTGATAGGTAATTTAAAGAGAAACAAGAACGCATCCCGCTCTCCTGTGACAGTTAGGCTCCTGGTGTGACATGCAAGTGCCAGCATTGTTTGGCTCTGGTCTTTGTCTTGAGCTTGTGGTGTGGCCCTGGAGAATGGCTGGGAAAGTAAACATGGGCATGTAGAACTGACTTGTCCCTGTGTATTCTTGTCATAGTTCTGCAGAATGTGCTCCTGCCATGATTAAATCAAAGAGCCCAACGGACTCCGAGTTCCCTCGCAGTCACATTCAGAGACCTAGTGTTCATGCCAAGAAGCAGTTTGTCTTCTTTGGAGCCCGGGAGCTCACAAAACCCTCCCACGTTTCTCTACCAGATTCAAATGGGCAATCAAATTAAGTGTGTGTGTGTGTGTGTGTGTGTGTGTGTGTGTGTGTGTGTGTGTGTATACACGTGTTCACTGAACAGCAGAAACCATGACAGTACCCACCCATGTCTAATTACCTTCTCTTTAGGAGACTTAGTAGCCCAAGTGTCAGCAGTCTCTGTGGTTGCACACAGTCTCCGTGGTTGCACACAGTCTCTGTGGTTGCACACAGTCTCCTTGGTTGCACACAGTCTCTGTGGTTGCACACAGTCTCCGTGGTTGCACACAGTCTCCGTGGTTGCACACAGTCTCCGTGGTTGCACACAGTCTCCGTGGTTGCACACAGTCTCCGTGGTTGCACACAGTCTCCGTGGTTGCACACAGTCTCCGTGGTTGCACAGGCAGTATCTGGTGGCATTTTAATTGAGGCTGGCAGTGGGTGTTCGGTACAATGATGTGAAAGGGTTGAAGATGTTCTGCTGTGCACAGGGCTATAGAGCTGACCTTTGCCTCTGCCCACACAAAGGACCAGCTTGATGTTGGTCTGAAACTAGCAAGCAGCACAAACAGATATGTCCTGGCTGAGAGTTCAGGTGACCCCTAAGTCTGGTATTGGCCCATGTTGAGTTCCTTGGGGTCTTGGAGTATTTAGTGGAGGCTGAAGACCAGGAGTTTGGACTAGGTAAGAGAGATATCTCTGGTCGTACACAGAGGACTAGTGTCAGAGCAACCCCTAAAGCCAGGGAAGCCAGGTAACACTTCTAAGGTGCCAGATGCAAGGACATGAGCCTGGTTCACCGCAGCTCATCTGCAGACCTGGGAGACCCAGACAGTGTCCCACAACTTCCCTCATGTTCATGTTTAAGTTTGAGTTCATCTCTCTAGCTGCATCCTCGGGAGTCCGGCCACTCTCTGGAGAGAAGTCTTTTTCCCACTCTGCAAAATTGTCAGTGGTCCACGCAGAGTAGAAAAGTCCTGGCTTTAACACAGAAGGGTGTGTCCCTGGGACAGTCTGGGCTGACCGGTGGCTGGAACAGCCATGAGTGACCTTAAATATCTCTTCCAGGAAGCCCTCCCGCTCAGCCCGACTGGAGGCACAATCTCCCAATTTACTGTGTGTCAAGGACAGGGCTCTGCTGTCATGCATCCATGGCCTGGTGACATTTGCTCTTTAAAAGACACATAAAGGCTGCAGAGGCGGCTCAGTCGTACTCGCTTGCAAGCATGGGACCAGAATCCGTGTAAACAAGCCATGCACGGTGGCACACAATTGCAGTCTCTGCACCAGGGAGGCGGAGACAGGAGGATTCCTGGAACTCTCTGGTCAGCCAACCTAGTCCGCTTGGCAAGCTCCGGGCCAGGGAGATTCTTTCTCCAAAAGAAAAGGTGGAAGTTCCTGAGGAATGATGCCCAAAATTGTCCCCTGGTCCACCATGCATCATGCATACCTTCACACATATATGCACGCACAGGATGACGCCGTGTCCTTTGCTGTGTGACACCCTCCTGGTCTGATTTCCATCCAGTACCATGGGTGGTAAGGAACAGTATGCTTGTTGTCAAAGGAAGGTCAAGACGCTGTGACTAACATCAAGTTCTCCATTCTGGAGGCAGGAGAGCCGACTAGATGGTAACTGAGTTCCTCCTAAGAGAGAATGCCACAGAGGGCTCCTGAACCCGGGAGGGGTACACATGGGGCCAGCTCCACTCTCCATCAGTATTGTCCCTTGGGTAACTCCTGGTGCCACCGAGACGCACGGCCACAGGCACACTAGCTTGGAGGAGTGCGTATCTATCATTTTACAGTTCCGGAGGCTCCCACCGGGTGGAAATGAAGGTACCTGCAGGGCTTCGCTCCTTTCTGGACGCTCCAGGGGTGAGACGTGTTTCTAGGGTTTTTTTCTCTTTTTGCAGTACCGTCTCACACTCCTGAGCTTGTGCGTTGTCTGTAAAGGAGCAGTGACCCGGTCAGGAGCCCCAGACTCTCCTGCCTGTCTCTGGCATAAAGACCCTGTGCTAACCACCTCAAGTATTCAAGCAGGTCGCATTTGCAATGCAATGGTATCACGTTTACCGTTCAAACGCACAGTGATGGTTGCCTGCTGCAGTGACCTTCAACTTGACCGACATGTATACTCATTTTCTTATCTCTTGGACGGAAGCAAAGCTCAGGATTCTTAGGGTTATTCAGAGAGTCAGGTTGGTTCATGCACTGCCTGGCTTCTAGGAGGGACTCGGCAGATACGTGCTACAGGCACCTGTACATACTTCAGAAACGTTTTGAGATTCTCTACAGTTCAGCAGTGGATCCACACAAGTGGAGGAAGCCAGCTGAGGGGCTGGTAACTGGTTCACCCAGTGAGAGAAGTTTTATCCCAGAGTCTGGCTGTGAAGAGGCATCGGGGATGGGGTGAGATCCTTCAGTGAGTGTCTGAGCCCTGGAAGACAACACAGGATGGTAGGCCTGGTGACTGTCTGACCAAACACAGTATACAGGAGGAAAGGGTTTATTTCAGCTTATGCGTCATTGAGGGAAGTCAGGGCAGGAACTTAAAGGCCTACAGAATGCTGCTTGCTGGTTGGCATACAGGCTCTCACTTAGCAGCTCTCTTATTTAATCTGGGACCAGCGCCTGCCTAGGGGATGGTGCTACCCACAGTGGACTGGGCCCTCCAAAATCACTGATCCATTCACTGGCCCATAGGTCACTCTGATCTTGGTAGTCCCTTAATTAAGGCTTTCCTTTCATGACTTGGCTGTGTTAGGTTGGCAACTAAAGCTAACCGGGACCCTGCTGTATGGCACAGGGAAGTAAAGACCCCCCCAGGTCCTGGAGTGGTGCCCTCCCTAACTGGGCAGGGCACCACTGTAGGCCAGCCCTGAGTTGATGAAACAGCCTAATCACCTCTCTTTTTTATGAAAAACTGGGGGATTAATTATAAATGAGGCTGCTTTTCTAATTAACTGGGTTATCTAGGAGTCTGGAGGTAGAATGGATATTCACCTGGCTTGACTCCTCATACACATCCCAGAGCAGGCGCTGGTAAGTGGCAGCCTGGCATCAGGAGAATGGAATTGTATAAGGAGGGAAAAGGAGGTCCCGGGAGCTGGGACCACCCTTGGGAGTCACCTTTGGCAGCCATGTGCTCAGGGCTGAGGCTGGGCTGGGGTGTCTCGAAACCTGGAGGCAGCCACAGGGAGTGGTCAGTGCAGGTAGGGAGGGGGATCAGTGAATGTAGCCAGGTCCCTGGGGCACCTCAGCCCCTAGGAGGCCCAGAGTCTGATTCTTCCTCTACAGAAGCAAAGGAAAGAGTGAAGGAAGTCAGTTAGAGCTTTGTCCGGCCTGAAGCAACAGCTAAGATGCAGCCAGAGTCGGGGATGGTAGTTTAGCTAATACCTGAGATCCACAAAGATACCCAGGACACAATGCTAGTGTTTGCAGAGTCCCCTTTCTGGCAAGCAGACTGACGGGTTGACATTCACTGGGGAGCCACAGGCTAGAAGGGGGATGTCTGGCCTGTGGGGGTATGAAGCAGCAACAACCAAGGAGCTGAGGTGGTCTTCAGGGGGAGGGGGGCTAGGAATGGAACTAGGGTGAGAGCCAGCGTACAGGACAGAAGCACACCGGAAATGCCCCCCTCCGACCTGGCAGCTCCTCTCCAGGTGTGTTCGAAGCTAAAGACTGGGAAAGGGAACTTAGGACCTTGCCTAGCTTCTTGGCCTTGACTCCATCCCATGTGACTGCAGGCAGGAGTCAACCCTAAGGTCTACAGTGTCCCTTCATTCCACACTGGGTCCCCCAGAAAGCCCTGCGGAATATGTGGTCTCCAGTTTGTCTGGTGTCTGCTAAGCGATGGAACAGGCCGGGCTCCGGCAGCAAATGCCTGGATGGCGCAGAGAGCAGACCGCTTGGACTCACGTACTGGGACTGTACTGATCTGGCAACATTTGTCCTGCAGTGACATCAGGCCCAGCCCCTTGGCAGCTACAGTGGCTTAGCTGACCTCCTCCCGTGGATTTGTGTGGCCCTTCGTGGCTTTCCGAGGAAGGCCCCTTTGTGGCTACATGGGTAGAGTTTTCTAATGGTTTCTTGTGCCCTCCCCCCATAGCTTTCTGAGAGATTGTGGGTAAGCCCCTCCCACGGCTTCCTCTGTGGATCCCCTATGTAGGTTTGTCGCCAGCCCCTCCCACGGCTTCCTTAACTCCAGTGTCACGCTCTTTAGCATGCTTATCATGTGCACCATCCTGACCAACTGTGTGTTCATGGCCCAGCACGACCCTCCGCCTTGGACCAAATATGTTGAGTGAGTATCCCTGGGGCCTTTCTTCCTGCCCCATCCCTCCTTTCTGTCCCACGCCACGGCCCTGGAGTTGCCTGAGACAAAGGCTGTGCCCATGCCTGGAGTCCTGCCGGGGAGGGTCGCCTTTGTCAAGCCTATTGGAGCCCAAATGACCTGACATTGAGCTGGGGGACACAGCAAGAGGAAGACAAGGGTGGTTGCCTCCCCCACTCTGGTACTGTTGCCTTGGCCCCAACCCGAGTCCTCCCTCCTACAACTCTTTTTGTAGAACCCTGCCTCTGAGTCTCCCCTTCCTGAAGAAATGTCTAATTCCTCCAGGGTCTAAGCAGACTTGGTGGATCCTTACCATACTCAGCTCCCAGTTTCTGGAAACCTCTAGAAGTTACAGCAGCCTCTCTTATCAGAGAACCAGCGCTGATATCGCTGTGGCTGTGCCTGGCTGCTCTGAAGAGTAGGTTACTGCCCTTTCTATGGGCCAGTCATGGGAACAGAGGCATTTTGGATTCCTCAGGCTGCTGTAGGCAGAAAGAACCCAGCAGCCTCACACGCAAGAAGATCTGCATTCCCTCTAGCCCAGGGTAGACAGCTAGGACCCTGGCCCTGTAAGTACTCGAGAGTGTCCCTGCTCCCCACTACCAGTGGCTGGAAGCCCACAAACATGACTAATGGTCACTGAGTCTTTCTATCCATGGGTCCCACTGTGTAGACTCAAAGTCACCATATGCATGTGGACATACCCTCCAGGGCTGTACTGAGGGGGTAGGTGCAAAGGGCTCTTCTAGCAAGGGTGAAAGTGGAGAGTTCCCCAGACTCGTGACAGCCTCTGTGAAGCAAGGGGACAGGTGGAATTGTTAGAAGTTTGACACAGACCTGCAGCTCCTATTAAAGCCTTATCACAGGGCATGGGTCATTGGTGGGGTGAGGAGCTGCCCCGGGCCCACACACAAACCCAGCCCGTAGGCTCCAGTCCCACTCACAGCCCCCGATGGCCTCTCCTCAGGTACACCTTCACTGCCATCTACACCTTTGAGTCTCTGGTCAAGATTCTGGCTCGAGGCTTCTGCCTGCATGCCTTCACCTTCCTGCGGGACCCGTGGAACTGGCTAGACTTCAGTGTGATTGTCATGGCGTAAGTACATGGCTCCTCGCCCCGGGCTGCATCACGCTAGCTATGCAGGGTCGGGGGCAGGGTTTCCCTGCTGTGGTTCACATAAGTTGTAGTATGTCACAAAGGAGTGCCTGCCTTACTCTGTGCATGGCAAGGAGAGGACAGGGTAGACTTAGACCTCATTCTAGCAAGGTGAAGCAGCCCACCAGAGACTCAAAGTGCTTGAGAATCCTGGCTTCACCTGGAGACCATGACAGCCCTATGTTAAAGGGACGTTGTTAATATTAATATTCTGTACCTTGGTATTTGGGCTACGGTCAAGTCAACACTTGGGAGGCTAAGGCTGAAAGTTTGCTGTGAGTTTGAGGCCAACCTAGGCTGCATAGTAGGTGCATATGAGGTGGGCCTGGTTTAACAAGATCTGACCTCAGAAGATGGACAGGGCGGGGTGGATTGATTCTGCTTTAGCAGCCTCTGAGCTATCTGCCGAGAAATCCAGTCCCAGATCCCACGGAGACCAATGGCCTGGCATCCAAAGTAATTAATAGTGAGACTTCAGTAGAGAAGCCTGGGGAAGCAGCCAGCTTGCCCTAGAACTTATGCCAGGAGACCTCCTGTTTGGCATTTCTTAAAAAAAACCACTGACCCAGTTCAAAGGATCCTCACCCCAACCGAGGAGGTGTGCTGGAGGCAGCCAGCCATGCCCGGTCCTTTGACATTGCAGGATGATACAATCATCTATAACGCACGTGTCCCGATCCACACAGTCTTGATAGTTTCAGCAAGTTGACAATTTTCTGCTGAGCCTGGGCCATGTGCATCCACGTGCAGGCCTCTGGGGCTGCAGGTTAGATGTATCCCTTAGTCATGTTTTACCAGCAGGAAAGCTAGTGCCTGGAACAGGACACTCGGGGGCCCACCACAAAGTGACCATTTCCCGAGGCCCCACTGTGGCCCCAGATACAGTTTTAATCCCTTTCCTACGGGACTGTTGCAGAGCACTAGGGTTGAGCTGCTCCCCACACTAATGTCAGGAGCCAGATACCTGTCTCTGTTGCCATAGCTGACTAGGGCAGAAGTCCTGGTCAAGAACTGACCTAGCATCCCCTTTGTTCAAGCGAGGACCCAGTATTGCTGGACTGAGTTCTGCGCCTCAGCAAAGAGCATGCTGGGAGTAGAGCCCATTCCCGTGCCCAACCTGGCCTCCCCGGATACAGAAGAGACTGGTGGGATTGAGACTCAGTTCAGTTCCTACTTCCCTGAACTCTTGGTTGATGTGCCTGAGCTATGCTGTGGAGGAGGGAAACTAGGGGAGGAGCTGGGCTCTCAGGATGCTCTTAGGACACTCTCAGGCTAGACAGAGAGCTTGGTGGATGGTTGGTTTACCCAAAGCTGTTTCTAGGTATTTGCAAACTGACTTCTAGGCCTCCTGTTTTCCAGATGGAGAAACAGGCTCAGAGACAATGCACTACCTACACACCGGGCGTTTAGACCCGCACCTGGGTGGAGCTGAATGATAGGTCATGAAGTTGAAGAGCAATAGCTGGGACTAGACCATACTGTCTGTCCACCAAGGACATGTCAGAGCCGGGCAGGATGAGAACCACTAGGGGAGGGGAGCTGTCAGAGCTGAGAGATGATTGAGCTACTGTGTGGACCACAGACTGGGGATAAGATGCGGAGAGACAGACAGGAGCTAGTGGGGGAGGTGGGCAGTGGCTAAGCAGAGTAGAGGAGCCCTGGTCAGTGCTGGTCGGGCTTTGCTTGTAACAGATGGGTGGGCAGCAGTACCATTGTGGAGAGGGAGGCTCAGAGAGTCACAAGTACAGCTGGGGATGTTCTAAGTTTGGAAGGGTGAAATACGGGGCAGGATCTTCCAGTCTGGCAGAACACATCTGTGGAACACACCAACATCCTGAGGTCGAGAGATAGGGTGGGGGGTGCTCAGTTGTTAAGAGCATTACCTCTCTTCAAAAGGAAGAGCCGGGTTCAATTCCCAGCACCCATTTTGAGTGGCTTACAACCACCTGCAGCTCTAGTTCCAGGAAACCCGGTGCCCTCTCCTGGTGCCCACAGGTACTGCACACACATGGTGCCCATTCACACACCCAGGCGCACACATATCCATGACATGAGTACCCTCTTTTAAGGAGCAGAGGATGGGTGAGATAGCTTAGTGGTTAGAACACTGGCTGCTCTGCCGGAAGACCTAGGTTCAGTTGCCAACACTCGGATGGTGGCTCCCAACTGTCTGTAACTCCAGTTCCAGGAATCAGATATCCCTGGCCTTTGTGGGCATCAGACACACAAGTGGTACACAGACACTCTTATAAGCAAAATACCTATACACATAAAATAAGAAAGGAGGGAACAGGCCAGCAGAGAAGACACCCAGGAGAGTGGTACCCAGAAGCCAGCAAGAAAGACTGTTCAGTGTAGAACATGCCGGGAGGGAGCTGATGACAGGCAATGGCTCGTTAGACTTCGGATGGTCACTGGTGTCCCTGCCAAGGGGTCACAATGGAGCAGTAGGCTCCATATCCAAGTAGGGAGAGTCTGGGTTGGGGGGAAGGGGTTGTGAAATGCAGGCATCTAATTCTTGAAGTTCCTGCGGAAACAAGACAGAAACTGGCAATGTGGCCAGAGGGAAATAGGGGTCAGGGAGGGCCTTTCAGAGAAGAGAGACTAATGGAAATGATCCTGGGGTGAGGGGACCTGTGATGAAGGCAGGGGGGCTGAGGAATTGCAGGAACAAAGCCCTTGAACATCCTGACAGAGTGGGGCTCAGGGCACTAAGGTGAAGAACTGACCTTCAGCTCAGGGAAGGTGGAGTTCTGGCTGGAGGTGGAGGTAGGGCTGACAGAGCTGATGAAGAGCAAAGGGGGAATTTCTCTCCTGATTGCCTCTATTTTCTCCGTGAAATAAGAAACGGGATCATCAGGGAGAATGGGGTGGGGAGACGAGCCTGGGTCTGAGAGGAAGAACTTGCCAGAGACCGGAGACTGTGCTGGCGTGGAGGTCGGTGAGGTGGCAAGCAAGGCTCTGGGTCTGGGGTCTCTGTGGACTGCAGGGGTAAGCAGGAATCTACCGACCATGAAGAGATTCAGGCAGGAGAGTGGCCAGCATCTGCCTGGACCTCGTCTGACTTCTGCATCCTGGACCTACAGAAAGTTACCATGGAAATGCTCCTATTCTCAGGGGAAAGCCATCACCAGGACCAGCTCAGCCCTGGTGCACAGAGAGAGCACCCTCTGTGGCCTCGTGGCTGCCAAGTCTTACAGGGTCCTGTCCCCTTCCTCCATGGCCAACTATTCCTACTCAGAAGCACAAAGAAAATGTGATGGCATCTTCCTAATGAGCCCAGCCACACCTGGGCTGAGAACGGGCATGACGGGGCAGCCAGACTCCCTTCTTGGACAGTCACTGCATTTCTGAGCATCTAGAGAAATGGTCCGTCCACTTCTGCCAGGACAAAATGGACTGCTGTGCAGTGCCAGCCTCCTGCCACAAGTTAGACCTGCCCCACGGTGTTCACTGATCCACTCTGCCTGGTGAAAACCAGCTAGCTCCCACCTCTGAGAAATATTCTGTTATCGTGAAATGGGTCTCGAGGATGCTCCAGGGAGTCTTGGGTGGGGCAAAGTTGGATGAAGTGAAACTCAGCATCCAGCCTTCTCTTTTACCTCCGGGGAAACTGAGGTTCTGAGAGAACTGACCTACCCATGACGATAGACAGTCAGCAACTATGTTGGGACTGAAAGTGTCCTGGCTCCTAGACGGGGATGGATGGGAGAGGCTCCTCCACAGCTCACTTCTGGCCAGATTTCCCTCTCACGCCCCACCCAGTTTAGAAGCTGCTGCAAGGGGTGCTGGGAATCTAAACAGACTCAGATCACAGCCCAACACCCAGAGATTCTTCATACCCCAAACTGGGCATTACCTGCCAATTAACACAGCCTCCCACCTTCTGGGGTTGTTATGGAAACAAGACCTGGAGGGAAAGGAGGGAAGGCACAGAGGAGGGGCCAGCCACCACAGGAGCTAACAGCGTGGGCTCCACCGTCTCAGGATAAGGGTGGAGCAGGGAGAAGGTCAGCAGGTGACATTCCTTGGAGTTTTACAGCTGCTAGAAAGCTGTGTGTGTGTGTGTGTGTGTGTGTGTGTGTGTGTGTGTGTGTGTGTGTGTGTGTGCTGGAGCTGGTATGACAGTGTAGGATTCTCACCCATCACCCTCTGCTCTTTCACAGCAAGCCCATGATCTTACCCAGCTGCCTACCACCAGCCAGCCACTTGGCCAAACTGAGAGGTGGATTGGCTTGTGGGGGAGTTGTGCCCACCCTCACCCTGTCTAACCATGTCGCCTCTGAAGCCAGTACTGCCATCAAAGGGTCTCCTTCGTTCTGCCACATTTGCCCCTCCCCCCAAACGAGGCCTTAGTGGAAGTCTGGTGTTCCCCTGTAGGAGGTAGACAAGTTCTATCTAGGTGTAGCACCTTGTCTTGTCTCACCATGGTCCCAGGCTTCCTGTCCCTCAGCGCTGGCTCCTCCTAGACTTCCTCCAGCCCCCAAGCTGGATTTCCAGCCAAATCCCACCAGCACCCAAGTTTCATTTCCAGCCACATGGAGGTGCGTCCCCTATGCTGTCACCAGCCTGCCCTTATTTCTTGGGGTGCTGGCTCCTTTGCAGAGAAGAGGCAGAACCATTTGCCCAGATTCTTGAAGGCAGGTCAGGCAGGTCTTCCCCGAGACACCAGCAGACAAACCAGGCTATCGGGGAGTAGGAGGGGAAAGCAGGGTGGTCCGTTCCCTTTCTTTCCTATACCTTGTGCTGCTGGAGACATAGCCTAGAGAACATTGAGGGGGGGTGGAGAGCAGGCATCACAGGCCACACCAGGAGACCAGTGATGGGGATCTGAGCTGTGCCTTCCATCAAAGAGCAATGTCAGCTATATTTCAGACTCAACTGCACAGTCTGTGGCAGTGTAGACCAGAGACTGGGAACAGGGATGGGGACAGAGGACGGGGGTGTCTGAGCCATCCAGGAGAAAAGAGGAACTGTAACATTGGAAGAACTTGCATCAAATTAACCATCGTCTGTGAGCCAGAACAAGGGAGGCGGTTTCTGCTCCTCACAGAGGGCAATGGGTCCGACTGTTGCACCGGAATTTATAAACTGAGGCAAGTCTCCAGGGTGGAAGAGAAATCACTGAAAGGCCTTGGTTGGCCAGAGAAGGAAGACGTTGGGAATAAAACATGCCTAAGAAGGGAGCAGACACATCCACAGGACCGTGGGTGGACCCCAAGAGTGAACACAGCCAGGCCAAGCTGGCTCTGCTGGTCCTGGGATATGGTGTCCTTTGACAACCTTACTGGTAGACACCAACAGCCCATGGAGGGATTCCGAAGTCCTGAGCAGTGTGAACAGAGAGAACCATGGTGTTCTTTTCGGGTCTGGACTGTTGAGTGGACCAAGCTATGCAGGACTGATGACCCGACCTGACACCACCCAGACACCTGGGCCAGACACACTTGGTTAAACATCAGACACCCCAGGTTCGACATCCTTTGTTAAACATCAGATTTCTTCAGCTAAATGTCAGATGTCCTGCATGTGAGGCCTCTGGTTAAATATCACAGATCACTTGCCATTGTCCCGATGGCCTTGTTCAAGTTCTGTGCCTTCGTCTCCCCAGTACTTTATGGTCACGTGGCCTTCCCAGTGCATGCATGACCTCACGTTCCACTTGGGCAGATCCCTGCCCCTTCTCCAGACAGCTGCCTTCTATGCCCATAGACATCAGAGACAGACCGCTGCCCAAGTCCAAGATGGGAGTCTCATAGCCACTCAGCCCCGCCAAGCCTCCGTCGGTCAATGCAGGACAGAGCCGGTAGAAAAACTTCCCTACCCTCTTCTAAACCATCTCAGGACCCATTTTCCCCCCATGGATTCTCATGACGTCTCTTGTGAGATCGTAGCCCACGATCGCTCCCTGCATAGAGAGAGCTGTGGTAAGGGAGAGCAAGTGGGGCAGTCCTCAGAGATCCAGCAGCCTCAGCCAAGAGCACAGTGACCACAGATGTTGGAAGATGCAGAGAAACCCTGGGAAAACAGAAGCCTATGTACTTCCAGCATTGCCTCCTGGAGCCGTTTCCCTCTCCACACTAATGTGCCCCCAGCCTCAGACCTAGTTTTGGGGTTTTATGTTCAGTTCTCAGAGTAGTTCCCTTCTAGTGCCCATTGATCTTGGGGCCATCATGGAGAGCGCCATCTGGGAGCTTGCTGTGTGCGTCCTTAAGACTGAGGTCATGTGTCCAGAGGATGGGTCAGGAGGAAGGCCAGGGGAGGGCCCAAGTCTGCCACCTTACCCCACAATGGAACCAGGGAGAGGGGTAGGGGTGTGCACACAGCCAGAGAAGGGAGAGGGGCGGGGCGGGCGCTGTGTAACTTTCGGTAACTGTGGTTTGGTCCCACAGGTATGTATCAGAGAATATAAGGCTAGGCAATTTGTCGGCTCTTCGAACTTTCAGAGTCCTGAGAGCTCTGAAAACGATTTCAGTTATTCCAGGTAAGGCCAGGTCTGCCTGCCGACCTCAGCAAGTGACTCTCTCTCTGTTTCCCTGCCCTCTCCTCCTGTGACCGTGTGTCTCCTGTTGCTGTGCTGTCACTGTGTCCTGTGTATGTGTGTGTGTGTGTGTGTGTGTGTGTGTGTGTGTGTGTGTGTGTGTGTGTGTGGATCTCCCTTGTTACAGATACACAACTGAATTTGTGGACCTGGGCAATGTCTCAGCCTTGCGCACCTTCCGAGTCCTCCGGGCCCTGAAAACTATATCAGTCATTTCAGGTGAAAAAATCAGGTTGAACGCCAAGGCTGGAGGGACACGCCTGGGCCTTTCCAGCCACCTGGGAGCCAAAGCTGTCTCCCAGAAGGCCCTTTAGATGTGCCTGTCACCAGAGTATCTTTGCCAGAGCTGGGGGGCAGTGGAAGAATCTCTCTCCCTGGAACCTCAGAATGGGCTCTAGGCTGTCCACCCCAGCCAAGCCCACTCTCAGACACCAGGAGTTCAGACTAACACACGGCAAGTAGGAACTGATCCCCAATGCTTCCCCAAAATGTGCAGTTCTCTCTCCAACCTGAACTCTGTTTGAGGGAACCTGGCACACCTCTAGCAGTCTTTGGTGACAGCTCCAGAGCCCAGCCTCACGTCCCATATAGTGATCCGTGCCAGCCTCAGCCCCCATCCCATGACACAAAGCATACTCTGTTGACAGGCATCATCAGGGCTTGGCGTCTACCACCCCTCACTGCATGGCGCAGTAGAGGTTTAGTAAATCATGCATGGTAGCCTCGGGAAGAAATCCTCCTTGACAGATGTTGGCAACTGTTCCCGGGAAGCCTCAGCCTCGGCAGTAACCATTTCTCATGTCCACACAGGAAAATACCCAGAAGCCCATCTGTGTGCAGTTTGGTGCTTAAGGGGATACCACTCACCCTGGCCCCAACCCCCCCCCCACACACACACTGTTTATCTCACCCTCCCCAGGTTAGCACTAGCTCGGAATCCCCTATTTTATGAACTTGTTCTAGAAGAGCAGGAGCCAGAACCCAAGAGCCCCCTGTGAGTAGACAGTCCTCAGAATGTGCAAATCACTTAGAAAGGTGGCTGGCTAGAAGGCTGGAAGGTAGCGTGTGGCTCAATGCTTATAGCTCAACCTTGAGGACCTGCCTGTAGATCCCCAGAAGCCACATTTTAAAAGCTGGTCCTGGTGGCATGTTCCTGTGATCTCAGGCTGGGGAGGCAGAGATAGGAGGATCTTGGGGACTCACTAGCTAGCCAGTCTAGCAGAAAATGGCGGACTTGAGGTTCATGTGGGATGCTGTCTCAGAACGTAAGGTGTAGATAGAGCAATAGAGGAAGACGCCAGATCACCTTAGGTACGTTGGTGCCTCAGAGCTGAAGAACTCCCTGGACCAATGATAGCCTCTGCTCCTAGAGCAAAATTCTGCTGACTTCCAGGCCTGTTACTATTCCCTGGCCACAGGTTAATTTTATAATCGTAACTCCTGGCCATTTTCTACTTAGACTAAACCTCAAAATGTCTCTCCTGACCTCGGAACCCACTTAGCATGTCCAGAGTGAGACCATGTCTTCCCAGTGTGCCACTGTGCCCCAGTGTCCCATGGCTGGAACAACCCCTCAGTAACCCCCCATGAAACAGATGTCACCAACTGAGAGTAGTCTGCAGTTGATTTCCGCTGCCTGGAAGGCCGACAGAGTAGACGGAGCCTGCCTGAGCAGGTTCAAGGCCAGACAAGAACCTTGGCTCAGGTTTTTCTAATATGTGAAAGGACTGAAGTATAGATAAGTATAAAAGGTTTGCTTAGGGTGTCCAAGACCTAGTATTCAGAAGACACAAGAAAGACATTAAGAAGCCTTTCGAGGTCACCAGCGGCTAAGAGAGGCCACAGGAAGCAGCCCCCAGGGTGGCTGTAGTAAGTGGTGTCTGCAGCCAATGCAGTGCTGCCTGCAGGAGTCCCCAGAGAGAAGTCAGAGGGGACAGACTCCAAACACTTGCAGCTTGTCTGAAACCTTTTTGACACCAGTGAACTCATCCTTTGTTATGAGAGAAGGGTGACCTTCGCTGCTGTCTCCACGGGCCCAAGCAGGGTTGCTTAGACAGTTCTGAATAGAGTATTTTGGGGCAGAGATCCTTAAGCCTGGCTGTTGGGGTACAGTCCAATGTGGGCGTCCAAGCTCCAGCCACATCCCTGTCACGTACCCCTGAGATACATCTGTCTCCCAGATGGAGGCCCAGCCCCACACCCGTGTCTCTCAGTAGGCGCTCAGCGTGCCGAACGGTAACGGACACGTGGCTCCCTACCTGACTCCCACCCACTGGGCAGTTGTCAACATGTGCCGGATGATTTCCATGGAGTCCCAAGTGCCAGAGTCCTTGGCAGGCAGCAGTGGCGGCATCATTGTGAGGGAACCGTCCGATTCTCTCTTGTCTGTCCATCACTGCTTCTCTGTCTCTGGGCCAAGGACACAATAGTCACAGGCGCTCCTAACACCTTAACTGGCTGGACAGTGGATGGATGGAGCTTAACCTGAGATCTGGCTGCTTTGGGGCTGAGGCTGGGGGCCCGGCTGCTGGCAGCGGAGCCCCTTGCCTCTCTTGCTCTTGCTCGCTCTTGCCCTAGGACAGCGGCTGAGGGTCAGACGGGATGTGTGCACACATGCTTCTGTCACTCCGCTGTATGGGGCTGGCTTCTGCAAGGAGTTGAACTAACAGATCACGGCCACTCCGCTTTGGGAAAATGGGAGGGATGGGGAGGGCCCCAAGGGTCAGCAAACGAGAAAGAGGGGGTGCGGGGGTGTAGCTCAACCTAATCCCTGCTCATAACCCTCACCAAAGATGGTTCTACACTCTGAGGACATCACCCAACCCTGCCACACCTTCCCCCAGAGCCCCATATCTTCCCTTTACACTGGCCAGCCCCAGCCCAAGAACAGACCCTGGCTTCCTTAGTTTTGTTCAAGTAACTGAAACCCCCAGAGTCTCCAAGCAGCAGGAAGACCCTTCCCCACCAGGAGCAGCTGTGTCTCTCCCATTTCCAGATCAAAGTGAGGTCCCAGTCATTGACCTAGAATGGGTCTGGACCTCAGCTTCCTCTGCCATGGCCTATCAGACTGGCATGCTTTAGGATGTAGCAGACACAGCGAGACCTTAAGACATTTTCTATTCCCTCTATCCATGTATACCTCTGCTGGGCTGATGGAGAATAAAGAGTTCTGATCCCCAAAAACACGAAGACGGGCTGGGCTCTTTGCCCTTGGTAGTCAGTAGAGACTCTGCTGATCTTAAAGGCCCAGGAAGCCTCCTTCACTATAAGGCCTTACGGTTGCCATTCCTAGCCACAGCCTATTCAGTGCAGGACTTGGAGAGGCCCAGTACCCTTTCCCAGGCCTAGCCTCCATCCAGAAAACCATAGAGCAGATTATCTGTGGCTCACCCCATGCTCTGTCTCGCTTTCCCAGGCCTGAAGACAATCGTGGGAGCCCTGATCCAGTCTGTGAAGAAGCTGGCCGATGTAATGGTCCTTACCGTCTTCTGCCTCAGTGTCTTTGCCCTCATCGGCCTGCAGCTCTTCATGGGCAACCTGAGGCACAAGTGTGTGCGTAACTTTACCGAGCTCAATGGCACCAATGGCTCCGTGGAGGCCAATGGCCTAGTCTGGAACTCTTTAGACGTCTACCTCAATGACCCAGGTATGGACTCACTATGCCTCTGGAGAGAGGACTGGGAGACCATCAGAGCTGGGTGCCTCCCACCCAGGCTTCACTAGTGGTTAGCAGGCAGGTCTCAGGGACCATCCAACCATGGCTGGGACCCAAGGCAGGCTAGGGGTGTACCCTCCTGGGTTCCCAAGCTATCTGGAGAAATGTCATTCAAAGGATGGGATGAGGGGACAGGGAGATGGTTCTGTCATCAATGTGTTTGCTATAAGCATGAAGACCTGATTTCAACTCCCAATGCCTGCATCATAAAGCAATGTGTGGTGGATGGATGGATGGATGGATGGATGGATGGATGGATGGATGGATGGATAGTGGTATAGACCTACCATTGGGGAGATGTGGGACAGTCACAGAGGCTAACTTACCAACCAGACTGTCCAAATCAGCAAGATCCAGGTTCAGAAAAAGACCGTGATACAGTTTGGGGATAGGCTGAGTTCAGACAGCTGGGGACGGTGAGGAGACCAGCTTCCCCGGAGCCTGTGAGGCTTGAGTGACGTCATGCCTAAGTAAGAGCTTTCACCTCAGTGTCAGCACTGAGTGCCCAGGCTGCTACTCCGATGTGCACACACCCTAGAACCCTTCGAGAAGGGTGTGGCTTGTATGGGCATGTGCACCTTTCATCCCATCTCCTCTCCAGACTGCTGGTCACTTCCTCTTTCAGTGAGTGCCATCCATCCAGATGAAAGGAAGATCCTGGGGCAAGGCCAGATGCCATGCTACAAGGATGCAGAGGGGTCTTCCCAAGTCAGGGCCTCCTTACATACATGAACTAGCAGCACCCACTGGAAAACAAGCAGACAAAGATTGTGGGTGGGTGTGGGTCTGCTTCTGAATCAAGTGTAGCTCGCGTCTGGGAAGCTATGGCTCAACCGGTTCCCAGACACTAACATTGCCCATCTGGACCACACTTAGAGAAATGCTACCCAAGAAAAAGGTGGATCATGGTGACTGATGGAGAGATGGCAAGGCAGGTGGGCCACAGTGTTACCATGGTGATCGGCAGGCATCTCTTCCACAGGTTTATGTCACGGCAGTGGGCCACACAGCAGCCAAGTTGGAGCTCTGCCCAGACCCTTTCCTCCGGCCCAGGGCTTTCTGTGTCTTCAAGTGTGTGTTGCACTTGGTGGACATAGGTGAAGATAAGAACAGTGGCCAAGGAAAGTGAACAGTAATGATGTCTTTTCCAGAAGCCAGTGCAAGGCAGGGCACCCCGAACTGGACCTCCCAAGCCACTCACACCCAGACTTTTTCTTGCAGCCAATTACCTACTCAAGAATGGCACCACAGACGTGTTACTGTGTGGGAACAGCTCTGACGCCGGGTAGGTGGGACAGTCCTCCCAATGGCTTTTGGTACTTCCCCGCTGCTCTGTCTAGCGACACCTCAGTCGTATGACTTTCCCGCCCAGAACCCTGGAAGTTCCTGTATCTCTCCCGGGTCACACAGAGACCAGGAACAATTCTTGAGGGGCAGGAGAGGCCTAGAGATGGGTTGTGGTAAGGAAGTCACTGAGGGTACCCCACAGGGTTCTAACTGGACCTTGGCTCCATCTCTACTGTTCTGCCCTTCCGGGGTGAGTGTGGTCTCAGTCTCCTCAGCAGCTGGACTTTGTTCATGCCAAGCAGAACATGAGCTCGCAGCCTCACATGCCCTGTCTCCAGGTGAAATGTCTAGGGCTCTGTGCATGGTAGTCTGGGATGGGAATGAAAGGTCACAGGCTCACCATGTGGCAGTTGGTTCTGGTGTGAGGTTCCAGGCTCACTTTGGGGGAGATGTCTGCAGTGTCTTGGGTTTGAGGCACCCTTAGGAATATCCTCAAACTTGCCAAGTTTCTCCAACCAGATTTCTCTTCCCTGTCTTTCTCTTCCCCCACATACACACCCTGTCAAGGAGAGAGACTGAACAAGGTGTGTGTGTGTGTGTGTGTGTGTGTGTGTGTGTGTGTGTGTGTTTGTGTGTGTGTGTGTGTGTTTGTGTGTGTGTGTGTGTGTGTGCCTATGTGTCTTTGTGCACACACATGAGCACATGCAGTGGATTAAATAGACACTTTTCCAGGTGCAACCCAGTCAAGCCCTTTACCTGCCTCTGCCTACACTTAGCTAAGCCTTGCCAGTGCTCCTCTCCCTCCAGAGCTCGAATGTTCAGCTCCCCGGGGGTGGACAAGCTAAGGAAGGAACATGGGCTTCCTCTGGAGAGGGGGCACCATCGAAACAGCAGCAGCCACCAGGGAGGGTGTGTCATGTGGACGGAGGGAGACTGGATGTGGGCCTTGGAAATTCTAAGTAGGTCCAGGAAAAAAGAGGATGGTGACCTGGCCAGTCATGAACGTGGCAAGGACAAGATCATGGGTACAGAACTGGAGAAAGTCTGGCACTGTGTTGGTGACGCAGCCTCAGAGCCGTTGCTCATAGGCTGGTCTGCCCAGGGAAAAACCAGAATCTTTCACAGCATGGGACAGAGTGTGTGTGTGTGTCTGGCTATAGGACATGTCCTGAGGGCTATCGGTGCCTGAAGGCAGGTGAGAACCCAGACCACGGTTACACCAGCTTCGACTCCTTCGCCTGGGCCTTCCTTGCGCTCTTCCGCCTGATGACACAGGACTGCTGGGAACGCCTATACCAGCAGGTGCACGGGAGCCTGGGCCAGCAGAGGGGCGCTAGGCAGAGACTCCAGGGCAGGTGGCACAAATGGCTAGCCAGAAATGCCCCCAGTAGCTTTGCGCTGGTGAGGGTTATGGAGAGGGCAGGGGAAAGGGCTGGTGACTAAGTTTCAGTCCCTTACAGAGGACTCTCTATTCTGAGAATGGGATATTCCTTCACCCTGTACAACAGAGCATTCTCTGTAGGTAACAGCAGTTTTCCCGTTAGGTGAGATACCTGCCTCCTTCTAGGTGGGACACTCTCCTGTGTTAGCACGTGACCTTCTACAGGTGGGACATACTCCAGTTCCGAGCTTTAGGACACTGAGCCCTTGGCATAGCCAGACTGATGACTTAGAAATACCGTGACGTGGAACCTCAGTGAGGGTGACCTCTGGCCCCTTGCTTCTCCAGACCCTGAGGTCTGCAGGAAAGATCTACATGATCTTCTTCATGCTTGTCATCTTTCTGGGCTCCTTCTACCTGGTGAACTTGATCCTGGCCGTGGTGGCCATGGCCTACGAGGAGCAAAACCAAGCCACCATCGCCGAGACGGAGGAGAAGGAGAAGCGCTTCCAGGAGGCTATGGAGATGCTCAAGAAGGAACACGAGGTGAGTAGGCAGTGGCTGGAGGTGTGGTGCATGCTGGGTAAGGCTGGTAGGTGGTGCGTTCTGAGGGGAAGGCAATGCCTGCTAAGCAAAGTGGGCCTGTTGGTGTGGTGTGCAGTGGATAAGTTTGGCTCCCCATGGCACTGTGTTTTCTAGGCAAAGGTAATACAGAATGGGTGGGGTGCAGGTGATTGTGTCTCCATAAGTATGGTCTCTGTGGGCACAGCTGGTGCCTGGTACAAGGTTCGTGTCCGTGAGTGTAGCCTTCTCTGGTCAAGGGATACTTCCTGATAGGCTAGTGAGGACAATCCAAGGCTGGACCAGCATGGGCCACTTCGACCTGGCTCCCCACATCCATCTTCCCTCGAGGTAGCTATCGGAAACTGAAGGGGCTGGGGGAATAACTCAGTTATTAAAGTGCTTGCCATGTGGGCATGAGAATCTGAGTTCAGCCCCCAGGACCCCCATTAAAAAGCGCTGTGTGACTTGTAACCCTATCACTGGGGAGGTAGAAAAGGGGAAAACCCTGGCGCTCATTGGCCAGTCAACCCAGACTAAATCAGTAAGTCCTGGGTCCCAGTGAGATATGCCTTAAACACCAAGGTGAGTGGCCCTGAGGAATGGCACGCGGGACTCACCTCTGGCTTACACACAGAAAAAGTAAGAACAAAGAAGCCTGTATGGAGGTATCTGTGTGTGCTTTCTGCCTCCATGCCCCCCAACTGCCCTTCTGGCCAGGTGGACCTGCTAGAAGACCCCTGACCCTTATTCTTCTGTACCTCCTGTTCGCCAACATCCCTCTCTCACCTGTCCCCCACCCCCCCGACTCAGATACTTGCTCTCCCTTCTAGGTTCTTTGCCTTTCTCAAAGCATTGTGGGTCTGCCCGGAATCCCCATGACTGCTACACTCCGAGTCAAGGGTGAAGTCTGATGGGGCAAGCCTGAGGATAGCCAGAGTTCCTCCATGAACAAAACAACCTTTTCCCCATCCTTTTCCAGGCTCTCACCATCAGGGCTGTGGATACCGTGTCCCGTAGCTCTCTGGAGATGTCTCCTTTGGCCCCAGTAACCAACCACGAGAGAAGGAGCAAGAGGAAGAAACGACTGTCTTCGGGAACGGAGGATGGTGGGAATGACAGGCTCCCCAAGTCGGACTCAGAAGATGGTCCCAGAGCATTGGTAATCCCAATGTGGTTCTGGCCTCTGCAAAGCCCGTCATGGTGGCCCCCAGTGCCCCACAGCCCTGAGCTTAGTCTCCAAGACTAAGGGATGGACCCCTCCCATCCCTTCCAGTTTCCCGTAGTCATTCTTAAAGTGAGAGAGAGATAGGGTGGATTTGTGTGTTAATGTTGCCTCCTGCCTGGAACTAGTTCTCAAGTGTGGGGACCAGCACTGGGCGGTCTTGGTGTGGGATGACAGGGGCCCAAGTGCTGGTCATAGCTCTTGCTGCCCAGCCAAGCACCAAGGTCCAGAGCAGCTTCAGAGTCAAACCCAGAGATACAGGGATGGAGTGAGTAGAGACCCCTGAAGATGCAGGGGACACCCCATCTCTTCCTAAACTCCCACCTCAGCCTGCCCAGCCCCCTGTGGCCAGCAGAAGCCTCAGTGCTCTCGGGAGTGAGCTGAGCTGACACCGTGACAGTTTGGCTGAAGCAGAGGCCGAACCCTGTGGGTCACACACCCTCCCTGTGCCCTCAGAATCAGCTCAGCCTTACCCATGGGCTCAGCCGGACATCCATGAGGGCCCGCTCCAGCCGAGGAAGCATTTTCACGTTCCGAAGGCGGGACCAAGGCTCGGAGGCCGACTTTGCGGACGATGAGAACAGTACTGCTGGGGAGAGCGAGAGCCACCGCACATCACTGCAGGTGCCATGGCCCTTACGCCGTCCCAGTTCCCAGGGACAGCCTGGCCTTGGAACCTCAGCTCCTGGTCACGTCCTCAATGGCAAAAGAAACAGCACCGTGGACTGCAATGGGGTGGTTTCCTTGCTGGGGGCAGGTGATGCTGAGGCCACCTCCCCAGGGAGCCATCTTCTCCGCCCTGTGGTGCTGGACCGACCCCCAGACACGGTGAGCCAGCCCCCAGCCTATAAGCACCAGCCCAGATCTGTCTCCCAAACTGGTGGTACCAGGCTCAAAACTACTTGCTGAATGTTGATCAAGCACCTACTGTGTGCCCCATTCCTAGAACATCTCTTCCCTTAAAGTTTCCATGCCAGCTGAGCAGGCAGACAAGTCAAGAGAAGACAGGACAATGTCTGTGTAAACATTGTCTGGAGTAGTAGTGAGGGAGAGAGGGAGGCAGAGATTTCACACCTGATGCAGTGTCCGTGCTGAGGTGTCACCGTTGACCAGTGTACCGGAGGCCATGTGCCAGAGCCATCCAGGCAAGCCTAGGACCAGGACTAGGTGGCAAAAGAGCCCTCAGAGGATGCTAGACCACACTCAGTGAGTAAAGAACAGTCCAGTACTTTACCAACTCGTAACTCAGAGCCCGCCAAGGTAAGTGCTGGGAGTGGGGAGCAGGAAGAGTAGAGGCATTTAAGCAGCAACCACAAGAAGAGGAGCCAGGTTGTTTTCTCCATTGGGGAGAGCAGGTGAGCAGAGTGGTTAGTGCCCAAGCTCTCGCGATTAGTCTGGGTTTGGATTCTAGATCGCAGCTTACCAGCTAGCAAGTCTCTTTGCTCCTGACGCCTTAAGTACCTCATCTGTATAATGGGCAGAAAATACCCAAAGTATAATATAGACAGGACCAAGGACATACAGAAACATGATCAGCATCATTAAAATGTCACAGTACCATGTGTGTCACACGCAGCCTGGGGAAGAGCCTGTCTGGCTTGTGGCACCATGGAGTCAGTGAGGCTGGAACAGAGGCAGCCCACTGGTGACTGCCCAGTTGGCCCCTGCAAGTCCACATACTAGTGCCTGAACTGCCCGCTCAGGAAAGGGCTGAATGTGTGGCTCACACATATACAGACAGGACAGTACCAATGGGAAAACCACTAGACAATGGGAACTTGGTCAAGAAGGTAGAGGCGGTGTGAGAAGGGAGGGCCCGGGCCACATGGCCACTAGCTGTGGGTCTTTATACTGGTTAATCATCTGAGCCTCAATTTCCTGCAAAGTGGAAATCAGATTTAACACGTACGTCAGCAGGTGGTAGTGGGACCCAGGGAGCTGAAACCAGTCCAGGGCTTAGGCCAGATCTCACTGCCTGAGCATGTTACTGGTTACTGTTACTATGTGCTGCTGACTTGAGTGAGCAAAGGCTTCTGGGATGCACTGCCAAGAGTCCAAGTCCTGTATAGGGAGTGAAGGGAAGGAACTTCAAGACCCCTAAGGGCTGTAGAATCATCTGTGTCCTTCAGGACCGGTCACCTGGAGGGTGGGGTATCTGGTTCCAGTCGGGCTCTGGAGCCCGGCCTCAGGCAGGCAGAGCCAGAGAGCTAATAGAATTTCCTAATCCCATTAGGGAGAAAATCATCTCATTGCGCTGTACATGTCGGGAGGAATCCAAGTTCACACACTTCATTACCGGGAACCTTCACCCATTCTCACTTCTGCAGGGCCCATTTGTAACTTTAAAGGGATTAGCAGGCCGAGGCGGAGTCGTTTGTAAGGTTAAAGGAATTAGCATCCAAGATGGAGACATTCGAAAAGTCAAAGAGATTAGCCGGCAGAAGCCCCTGGGAGTGCCTTCCCCAGCCCTGCTGGTCCCCTGTGGGCCCATTTCTAGTCTGCAAACAGAGCCCTGTGTTGGATACATAGGACCACAGTCAGCATGAGGGTGGAGGGTGGGGAGAGGGGGTAGAAGGAGGCTGGAGAGAGTGCCCTCCTGCCCAGCCCACCACCGCCTTCAAGGGAAGCTCATAAAGTGAGCAGGGACCTGTCCCTTCCCACTGTGCCCCGACCCAGTTCCACAAGTCTGGCACGTTGACAGTTGGGTGTTCATTGTCCAGATCCTTGTCTCGCTCTTACATCTAACCCTGTCTTGGAGATGCGCTCGTGGGAGTGAACCCGGGTCAGCTTCTCACTGCTGTCTGCATCAGAGCTCAAGGTTGGGCTGGAGCCATGATTGATTTTAATAATCTTCCCATCGGCCAGTCAGTTCGTTTAGTTACTAGGAACAGTGCCGCCAAGGACAGTGTCTCTCTGCATTTTTGGTGTGTGTGTAAAGTGTTTCTGAGAGTAGGCTGCAAGACAAGGAATCTCGGGACCATTTAAAAATTCTAAGTAAGGGCTGGAGAGATGAGTCAGTGGTTATGGGCACTAGCTGCTCTTCCAGAGGACCAGAGTTTGATTTCCAGCACCCATGTGGAGACTCACAGCTGTCTGCAACCTCAGTTCCAGGAACCCAATGTCTTCTAGCCTTTATGTGCACCAAGCACACACACGGTGCACTGACACATACACTCAGGCAACACACATACACGCAGGCAAGACACAAGTGCATATAAAACATAATCATTAAAAAATTAAAATTTCCTGATTTAGACCCAAGCATGCCTCCTCTGTATGACATGGTCTGCCACCAGCCTCGTCTAAGCACCATACTGATTTTGTGTTTCTAGGAATGTCATCCTAGAGCATGTCAGACCCTTTCGGTCTCTTTGTCACCTTGACAATGCAGAGCTTTGGTTAGGATCACTGTTGTGTGTACTAACGTATGTGGTACTGGTGGGGCCTGAGAACGGGGAAGGAAGGGGATGGTGGTGGACGGGAGGAGCAAGGATCAGGGAGTTGTCAGCTGGAGAAGGGTTGGTTCTCCAAGTCCAGCATCCTTGGAACCCCATCCTTGGGGCTATGATGTTGCTCCGTAGGGAGAGCGGTCAGAATGCTTGCCTGGCACCCATGAAGTCCTGGGTTTGATCCCCAGCAGAGCATAATCTAGACATGGTGGCACACACCTGTGTAACCCTACCTTGGGAGGTAAGGACACAAGGATCAGGAGCTCAAGGACATCCTCAGATACATGAGACCCTGCCTCAAAAAGTAGGGGCTAGTGGGATGGTTCCATGGGCAAAGGTTGCAGCTGCCCACCAACCTCTACAACCTGAGTTCAAAAATCCCCGAGGCACACATAGCAGGGGAGACAGCTGACGCCCACTGGTCGACCTCTGACCTCTGCATGTGCACACACCCACAAGAATGAATGGATAAGTGAGTGGATGTTGTTTTGAAACTAAAGAGCAAAACACAGAAACAAGACTGCCACTCTGTCCTCCCGAGTCCTCCCCAGCCCGAGCCCTGCCCGGGCTGATGCATGTCTCCTGGTTGCACGCAGACCACGCCATCAGAGGAGCCGGGTGGGCCCCAGATGCTAACACCGCAGGCTCCGTGTGCAGATGGTTTTGAGGAACCCGGAGCACGGCAACGGGCACTCAGCGCTGTCAGTGTCCTCACCAGTGCCCTGGAAGGTCGGTGTCCCCCACTCTCCCCTCCCCCTTTAACCTCCATTCTGCCCCCTCAGTGTCTTGTCTACCTGGACCCCCCCCCATACCTCTCCCAGACGTCTCTTCTGGCTGTGAGTGCCCTTTCCTGTCGTCTGGTCTCTTCTCTGTTCTGTGACTTCTTTCCTGGGTACCCCACACCCATCCTGGACTGCTCAGACCCTTTCCCACCTCATCCACCCATCTCCCAAGCCACCCTGTGTCCTGCCTGCCCTTCCTGTTCTAGTCTATTGTCAGACATTCCCATATCCACATACAGCAGTCCTGGATCCATACCAGCCGGCCCCACCTTAGGCAACTCCACACGCCTTCCAAGCCAAACTGGGCACCCTGTCTTGTGCTAGCCTGCCCCAGATGTAGACCCTTTTCTTTAGACCCTATGCCAGCACATCCCAGTCTCCCCTTGTGTACCTTCATATCAGACATGGCTGTTCTTCCTGCCCTCACCTGCCCTGCTCTGAAAACACCCATATGCGTGGGACAGAGTTGTCCTTACATAGACCTACACTCGCCTGATCTGCCATACCCTTGTCTCCCCATATCCAGCTTAGTCTCTTATTTTTGCAGTCCTTACCTCCCACATTTCCAGAGTAACGAGCCAAGGCACAGGCCGTCCACCTCCCTAACCTTCCCTCAGTGTACTGTAGCCACCTAGCACCCTGCTAACCCCCAGCCACCCCCCCCCCTCGAGTCACAAGACCTTTCTAGAATGCCACCAGATGCAGATGACCTGGTGAATAAACCGAGTGAACTCCCTGGCTGTCCCCAGAGTTGGAGGAGTCCCACCGTAAGTGTCCGCCATGTTGGAACCGCTTTGCCCAGCACTACCTCATCTGGGAGTGCTGCCCACTCTGGATGTCCATCAAGCAGAAGGTGAAGTTCGTGGTCATGGACCCATTTGCTGACCTCACTATCACCATGTGCATTGTGCTCAACACGCTCTTCATGGCTCTGGAGCATTACAACATGACAGCCGAGTTTGAGGAGATGCTGCAGGTCGGGAACCTGGTAAGGACCGCCTGTCGTCGGCTCTTAAGTGGGCATCCCTGAAGGCCTTAGCTCTCACGGGGAAGGGATTCTGAACATCAAAGGGGCTTTTTAAGGGGTCGGTCTCTGGAGACACCTTGAAGAAGGGAGTTTTGGAGTCTGGTTTTAAGGAGCAAAGGTGTAGATTTGAGTGGGAGGGTGGAGCTGAAGCTTGTGAAAATGCTCAAATGCTACCAACAAAAGTGAGTGGGCGTGTATGAAATGCGTGGAGAACAGCCTGTGATGAGCAAACACGGGAGGGAAGCACAGGAGGGAAGCGGCTGCTCTGTAGGGCAGGGATCGCACAGATGAGCATCCACTGCTACTGAATGGGAAAGGAGGGGTGAGTGGGTGGGCAGAAGAGAGGAGAGAAGAATAGACAGATGAGTGGATTATTGGAAGTCCTGAAAGATAAAGGGATGGATGATTCAATAAAGAATAGAACAAAAGAGGAAGTGGGGAGATGGTGGCTGTATAAGTATGGAGAAGAGTGAGAGACAAATGGGTGGGTGGGTGGGAGGATGAATGGATGGGAAGATGGATGGGAGGGTGGATGGATGGGTGGATGGATGGGAGGATGGATGGATGGATGGGAGAATGGATGGATGGGTGGATGGGAGGATGAATGGTTGGATGAATGATGGGAGGATGGAGAGATGGATGATGAAAGGATGGGAAGATGGATGGGAGGGTGGATGGATGGGTGGATGGGTGGATGGGAGAATGGATGGATGGGTGGATGATGGATAGATGGATGGATGGAGGAGGGAGGGAGGGATGGATGGATCAACTGATGGATGAGAGGATGATTAGAGAGGAGTGAGTAAGACTAGAAGGATAGACAGATGGATAATTGAAGAGAGAAGAAAGAAAGGATAAGAAGATAGACAAATGATTAGAGATAATGGGATGAGAGCCGGGTGGGTGCGCGCATCAATAATTAGATTGGGAGAGAGACAGAGTAGCACGAAAGGAAAGATGGTTGGATCTGTAGGTGATGGTGAGCAGATAATTAGAGAGCAGCAGAAGTGGGAGCAGGATGGGTGGGTGGCTGGCTATATAGAGAAGGAAGAGAAGAGTATGGATGTGAGGTTAGACATGGTGGCCCGTGGGCGGGTAGAGAGGATGGACAACGGAGTGTGCTTAGTCAGTCACGGACATGCAGAGCCGGGTTTGAATTCTGACTCAGCTCTTGCTGACTGTGAACCTCAAGTGAATTACTTAATCCTGGTAATTGGCACCGTGAGTATTTGCTGAATTTAATAAATGCAAGAATCAGACGATATGAACCTCACTGGAAGCTAATGAGGCTGAATAAGATAATGGCTGTAACCTGCTTCCCTCCAGCCTGCACGAACAACAAGCCATCAGCATACATGATGGCTGGAGTCACTGTTATTAGACAGACTGACCCACATCTTCACTTTACAGAGGGAGAAACTGAGGCGGAGGGTGGCATGGGGGTAGTAGAATCAGCCGTGCATTCGCTGTATCCCTGGCATGTGAACACAGCCTCTTTCGTGGTCCTCAGCAGAGCTGGCCAGAGCCCTGCTCCAGTGGGGGAGGACCCTGGTTGGGTCTCAGGTCTGTCTCACAGCAGACCTGGCCCTCTCTCAGACCCAGCTGCTCCGGCGGCTCTCGCTGGCAGGTAGACGTCACACACACTGTGAGCTGTGGATATTTTCTTCCTTAACTGCTTTATAAACCTGGGACTTTAAGTGGTCATTTGCAGAATTTATTCAACATTTTTCCAGTCATTTAAACCCATTTGGCTATTCTTGTGTTTTCCTTCTTGTAAATCAAGGGAGGTACAGCTAACTCACGCTGTCTCGTGGTGCAGCCGGGGGTATTTATTGAGTGGCCTTTTGGTACATCTCGGCGTGCGGTCTCCTGGTACCTCCGCAGATGTTAGGTGCCCATCGGATGGCCATTGCAGGATGTAAGGGTAGTTTGCTGGATTGGACTGGACGGCGGTTGGGTGTGATTGAGAACCAGCCTGCTCTCCCCAGCTGCCAGCTTGTGACTAACAGCTGCACTAACCAGCAACAGTTGCGTTTCGTGCTGTTTGGGTAGCGTTATTGCTAATATGAACGGCTCGGGTTTCCTTGGATTGAATATAGTCCAAGTGGCTTAAATATTAATGTAGAGAAACAAGATCACCAAAATAAACATAGGTAGGTAACCTTGGGGTGGTGGCAGAATCTTCAGGCAGATTCCATAAAAGAGGAGACTGGCAGATTAAACTCTCAGCCCCTTACATAATGAAAGGCAACATGGGTGAGAAGATAGCCTGGAAAGTCTCCCTTTGCGAGGGGTTGGACAGATGGCTCAGTGGTTAAGAGCACTTGCTGTTCTTGCAGAGGTCCTGGGTTCAGTTCCCACATGGTAGCTCACTAATGTCTGAAGCGGCAGACTCTTCCTGCCCTCTCTCCACAGGTACCTGCATGCACATGTTTTCTCTCTCTCTCTCTCTCTCTCTCTCTCTCTCTCTCTCTCTCTCTCTGTGTGTGTGTGTGTGTGTGTGTGTGTGTGAGAGAGAGAGAGAGAGAGAGAGAGAGAGATACTTGGGGGAAGGGGCAATATTAAGATATAAAACCCAAAGAGTTATGGCCTCTACAAATGTGATCAGTGCTGTAAGACCGCAGATTGGGAATAAGCAGCCCTGTTGAAGAATTAGCTACTGTACTGCAAACCAATGAGCAAAGGCTGAGCTGCTCCACAGAGGATCCTGGGAGGAATGGGTAATCTACATGGGGGAAACCTGACCTGGGCCCCTCTGTCGGGCAATACTCGCTAACTGGATGCGGAGGAGTTGGTTTTGACAGTTAACTGTGATTAAAGAAAAGTTCTTTAGTTTACAGCATGGACAATCACAGTCTCACTCTGTGACCGTGGAAACCGCTGGGAGTTAGTTTGGGCTTACGGTTCCTGTTTACAGTTCCTGCTTACGGTTCCTGCGGGCTAGGTGTTCATAAAGGCAGGGAAGGCCTGGTGGCAGGAGCTGAGAGATCCCATTTCTACCCCAAAATAGGAAGTAGTGCAAGTGGGGCCATGTGACAAGCCCTCAAAGCCCACCCCAACGGATGTGTCTCCTAACCTCACCAAAGAGCCCCACCCACTGAGGACCAAACATTTAAATACAGGAGCTTGTGAGGGACATTCCTCTTTTAAACTACCACAGGAAGAAAAGGGTTTCTTTAACGTATGCTTCCAAGTCACAGTCCATTGTCAAGGGAGGTCAGACAAATGTGCTATATCGTTATTTAATATATTGTTATATTTAATATGCAAGGACACGGATGGATGATACACATCAGATTCAGGGTGGTGATCACCTTGAAGGGATTTTGTGAGTCACCTGTGGTGGGAGATGGGAGCCAAAACCTCAGTGGGAGCTGCCATTTCGGCTGACGGCTTAACCTCTCTGGATCCGTTTGCTTGTGTATGTAGTGGAAATGATAAACATTACATATGACATAGGGTTCCTGTGAGGACGTATGGTGGACAGTAAGAGGAACACCAGAGAATGCCCACTGTGGTGTACGGCAAATGTAGGTTCAGTCTACTACTGCTACTGCTGGTTGCGTGTGATCGTGAATCAAACATCGGCTCTGCTTTGATTCCAGCATGCGGGAGACAGAGGCAGGCGGATCTCGGAGTCGGAGGCCAGCCTGGTCTACAGAGTGAGTTCCAGGACAGCCAGGGCTACATAGAGAAACCCTGTCTCACAAAAACAGACAAAAACCCAGCACATGAAGCAAATAAGGAAGATATTAACATTTTATTGTTTTGTTTTGCTCCAGGTAGGGTCTCATCTTCCCAGGCTGGCCTTGAACTCACTATAAAGCTAAGGATGACCTTGAACACCAGCTCCTCCTCCTGCTTCCGCTCCCCGTTCTGGGATTATGGGAATGGACCATTGTGCCCAGCTCTGAAATTCCTTAACTTATAAAAAAATAAAAACAAATGACAAGTCTGGGAAGTAACAGCAGACTGGGAGATAACGTTCCTAATCTAAAAGGTATATTCGTATACCATTCAGAAATAAGACAGTCAGCGATGACTGTGAACAACAGTTTGTCGAAGGAAGATACAGAGAGATAAAGGAATGGCTGACAAAAACAGCTGCGTGTGAGGAGCAGATTAGCATTAGAGGAAGGCAGTTGTCACACGCCGCTCGTGGGGTTGGTTAGAACCCGTCTCTGAGGACCAGTTAACCATATCAGAATCCCCACCGACGGTCATTGACACCATTCCAAATTGAACAATCCGTCTGCAAAATGGTGCTTGTTATGACAGTCTTTCTAGCGAAGATTGTCTACCGTAGAGAATTACTTGGAATAGTATGGTGCATCTCTGCAGTAGGACCTGTCACAGATGCTAATAATAATATAGAAGAGCAAAGGGAGCTGTAAATTGTACTTAATTAGTCTGGGAAGGAGTCGCGTGTCACCCGCTCAGCTCGGGTTTACGCTGTGCATCATGTGGTCTCACAAAAGGTAAACATCCAGGTCAAGAAGAGTCAACCTTGAGACCCGTCCTGGCCCCATGAAACCTTGTCTCAAAAGGACCCCCCTCTTGTAAAGAATATTCTTTGTGTATGAGTGTTTTGTCTGTATGTATGTGTGCCTTGTGTGTGTGTGTGTGTGTGTGTGTGTGTGTGTGTGTGTGTGTGTGCAGTGCCCAAGGAGGCCACAAGAGGGCGTCAGATCCCTGACCTCAGCCGGTTGTGAGCTGCCATGTGGGTGCTGGGAATTGAACTGGATGCTCTGGAAGAGTAATCTGTGCTTTTAACTATAAAGTCATCTCTCAAACTCCAAACCCCACTGTCTGAGGTTCCCCAAAAGTCCCCCACTTGCTGGGAAGTCTTCATCCACGCTGATAGGGAAGCCTCTTGCTGAGGACTCATAGGAGAAAGAAAGCCATTCTCAGAACCCACTGAACATTCAGGGCTCTCTTTCTGTATCTGAAGCAGCCCTTGCTCAGGTCTGGTGCTCTAAGCTCCGCTCAGGAATTTTGGTACATGCTGCTGACGGTAACTATCGTGGTCCCTCGCCACTCCACACGGAGCATCCATTTTCTATTTCTTAACCCCAACTCTTGGATACATTTGTCCCATCTTATATATGGGCCACTCGAGGCTCAGATAGATGGAGAAGCTGGTCTCAGGTCACAGGGCATCAGAGCCTTCTCTGTATCACACATCTGGTTAGTATTCTGTGTTTCTGTGCACATCATACACCAACATCTGGGGGCTTCCTTAAGGCAGAGTGCAAGAGCCTTTGCTGGGCACTGCCCCCTGAACTGAGGAATAACCCCCACAAGCCCATCTGATAGGCCTTAGAAACATACTCACTCTCACATGCCCAGGGGAAGTCCATGCCTGTGTCCTGAAGGAGGAGTAGCCAGTGGCCTCTCTTAGGGACTCTCGGGGATGCTGAGTGCTTTACAGGGGTCTGAGTAAGGGCTCGGGCTGGGCGCATAAGGTCCCCATGAGACATTGAAACCATGGTACCAGATGGGGGCACGGTAGTCTGCAGGTTAGAGTCTAACTGCTACTTATTCCAGAGAGGGAAGAGTCGATACACAGGCCTGGACGGTGCTGTGAAGGGGGGAGGGGCTGAGGAATGTGCTGGAAGGGCCTTGTAGACCTGTCAGGAAGCACACAGACTCAGTGCTTTTGAACAGACCTGAAGGCAGCGAGTCTTGTGAGCGGAGCGAATGGATGAGGAGAGGCCTGAGGAGATGGGGTCTGTGACGTGGAGGAACTATGGGAACAGGTTTGTGTGCTAGGGATGGGCAGAGGACAGCCCTTATATTTGGGTGGAGCCTGGAGGATTTTGAGGTCCCCTCTGAGAAACAATTCTTTCTAGCCAGTGAGGATGGGGCTGCACGGAGCCTGTGTGCCACGTCTTCCCACAGCCCACTTCCTCAGAGCCCCATTGAACAGAGACGAAAAGCCATGTGGTCTCTGCTTTGGCAGAGTTCCTGAGGGTACCCGGGCCAGCTCACCGCCCTGCTGGATGCTGACCCCAGTGGTGTGTCTTCAACTCCCATGTCTCCATGCCAGGGTGTGCTACCTAACACCCTCCCCTTCCAGAAGCTCCCCAGTGCCTCCTTGGACCAACCACCAGCTCCTTACCATGGTAGAGCTTCCAGCTACAACCTCAGCAGGCATTCCCTGGGGGTCATGCCGGTCAGGGCCTTGGGTTGTGTCATGGCTGCCTGCCAACACCGCAGGCTCTGTATTTCAAGTTCCACAAGCCAAAGTTTTGTCACAAGTCAGGAAACCTGGGAAAGCAGCCATGTTCCTTCCCTCGGGGATGTCTCTGGGAGAGCGTGTCCAGCCTTGGTATTGTCATCTAGGAAGCTCACACTCAAGAATGAGGAAATTGTATTTTTTAATCCTGACTTTTAAGTTTCCTTGTGGTGTTGGGCCTCAGCCACATGTGGGCTACAAGCCATGGGTTGGGCCAACCTGTAACTATGTCCTTCAACAGGCTCTTGAGATTTCTAGCTGTGTGACCCTAGACAGCTACATGGTCTCTCGGTGCTTCAGTTTCCTTACCTGTGAAATGGGGACAGTGATACTCTCCTCCTTTGGCTTTTGGATGAGTGTTCTTAAACACACATGAGCTGGGGAGATGGCTCAGTGGGTAAGAGTGCTTTCTAAGGAGAAAGGTTACGGAAACCTAGGGAGAGGCAGAAGCAAAGGCCGGGAGCTCTGGAGTGTTATAAGGATGCCGGAGCTAGCCTAGCTGCCCCTGTAACTGTAGGTGGCTGTTAGACTCACACGCACATCTGCAGAGCCTGTGATGAATGTGGTTGCTTCTGAGCCAATGAGCCTGGCCAGTCGCCAAGAGACCTCGGGGAAGACACTGGCAGGACAGGAGTCAAGAAGCAGGTGCTGGCTGGCCAGGGTCTTCAGGACCTGCTGATCCCTGCTTTGTCTTCAGGTCTTCACGGGAATCTTCACAGCGGAGATGACCTTCAAGATCATCGCCCTTGACCCCTACTACTACTTCCAGCAGGGATGGAACATCTTCGACAGCATCATCGTCATCCTCAGTCTCATGGAGCTGGGCCTGTCCCGCATGGGCAACCTGTCTGTGCTACGTTCCTTCCGTCTGGTATCTTCCTGGACCCACTGCAGAGGGGGGTGGGGGCTTGGAACCCCTCTCTACAGCTACAGTCCAGATACTCTTGCTTTGCTCTGTCATGTCCTGATGATGTCGAGACACTGTTAAGTGCGCCTGGGTGCCTGCCCCAGTGTGGGAATGTCAGGTGGAGGTGGGCCTTCCTTGGGGAGACAGCCGACAGTTGCATAGCCTTTTGTGTACCTCTTTAGTCCCAACAGGAACCAGGACTGGGGTGCATGTAAAGGCATCCCCAACTCACAGGCGAGAGACAAAACTCAGGAGATAAAGTCCTCCAAAGCCAAAAGCTAATAGGCGCAGCCAGGTCTCTGGGTGGCTTACTTGGGACATTGCTTTTCTTTCTTTTTTTTAACTCGAAGGTGTTTAAGATTACCCAGGATCTTTTGACACTGCAGAGGCAGATTCGGTGGCTCTCAGATGTCACCAAGTTTGCTCTGTGGATTTGGAGCTCAGAATGCCTGAGGTCCACTTGGGATTGGTGGTATGATCAGGAACAGTGTCCTAGAGGACTGTGGTGGTGCCTGTGGAGTATGTGGGAGCAGCAGGCAAAGCCAGGGCTCTGAGCTCTAAGCTTGGCCCCATTCCTGTGAGCCAAAGAACTTTACAGAAGTCACTTCTTCTTTGAGGACCAAAAGAGGGCAGTGACCATGCCAACTTACATGGTTATCTGGAATTCAGATTGAGTCAATCCATTCTAAGCATGGGCCTGGGACAGCCTGGGTGCCTGATAAATACAAATTAGCTGCCATCTTTCTCTGTGCTTACTGAGAAGAAAGATGATGGTGTCTGGGTGAGTCAGATGGTTCGTGCTGGCCTAAAGTATCTGATGGGAACAGTTCTGAGAGAAGGGCACACTAGGCCGGGAGAATCCACTAGGAAGCTCCCAGAAATGAGAGTAACAGGTAGGAGGTTACTGTGGGGCAGAGAAAGGGTTAAGTCGGAGAGATGGGCTCCCAATGGAGCCCAGCAGGCTTTTCACAGACTGTGCCCAAAACTAGAAGGAATCCCGGAAAAGAAACTAGTTGGGGTGTACATTAGAGAAACAGACCTCCTAGGGCTTTTGGTCAAGAGCTGGGGAACAGAACAGTGTCCATGAGAAACAGGAACTCAGATCCACCACAAATGTGCCTCCTCTCCCTCCTTCCTCAGCTACGGGTCTTCAAGCTGGCCAAATCATGGCCCACCCTGAACACGCTCATCAAGATCATCGGGAACTCTGTTGGCGCCCTAGGGAACCTGACCCTGGTGCTGGCCATCATCGTCTTCATATTCGCCGTGGTGGGCATGCAGCTCTTTGGCAAGAACTACTCGGAGCTGAGGCACCGCATCAGCGACTCTGGCCTGCTGCCCCGCTGGCACATGATGGACTTCTTCCACGCCTTCCTCATCATATTCCGCATCCTCTGTGGGGAGTGGATCGAGACCATGTGGGACTGCATGGAGGTGTCTGGGCAGTCGCTGTGCTTGTTGGTTTTTCTACTCGTCATGGTCATTGGCAACCTTGTGGTGAGTCAGCCACGGGCCTCAGAATGCACCCTGAGCCCCCCCCCCCATCTATCCATCCCATCATCCATTTACCTCTGTTTTTTCTCTCTGGCCAGTCACCTAGTTGTCCGATAAACCATCCACCTTCCCATAAGTCTCTGCTCCATCTACCCCTTCATTCTTCTGCTTGCTCGTTTACCCATCTCTTCCTTTCTACTCAACTATCCACCCTCATGCCTGAGCACACACTTAGCCATCCACCTGTGCAGTTATCATGAGCATACCAATTCACAACTCACTTTTGTCTGCCTACATGTCAGAATGTTCACCTGTGTAGCCATCTACCCATGTAGTCACGCATGCACCATCCACCGTCTCATCCATCATCTACCCATCATCCATCCATCCATCATCCATCCATCATCTATCCATCCATCATCCATCATCCATCATCTATCCATCATCCATCCATCATCCATCATCCATCATCTACCCATCATCCATCGTCCATCCATCATCCATCCATCATCCATCCATCATCTATCCATCCATCATCCATCATCCATCATCTATCCATCCATCATCCATCATCCATCCATCATCTATCCATCCATCATCCATCCATCCATCATCTATCCATCCATCATCCATCCATCATCATTCATCATCTATCCATCCATCATCCATCCATCCATCATCTATCCATCCATCATCCATCCATCATCATCCATCCATCCATCCATCCATCATCATCCATCATCCACCATCCATCCATCATCCATCATCCATCCATCCATCCATCATCCATCCATCATCATCCATCCATCATCATCCATCCATCATCCATCATCCATCATCCATCATCCATCATCCATCATCCATCATCCATCCATCATCATCCATCATCATCCATCATCATCCATCCATTCATCCATCCATCCATCCATTTGCCACATCCACTCATTCAGTCATCTGTCTGCTAACTTCCCATTGGCACACACATTCATGCCCACTCATTGACCCACCCACCCATTCATCCCTCACACATCTCTCTCTCCTCTACCTTCCACTCATTCCTTCACAGAACCCATACCTGTTCCTTATTCATCCTTTTCCATTCATTCCTTAATCAGCCTACCCACACCCCCCTCACTCACTGCCCCCATTCATTCATTGATCCATCCAGCAAGCATTTCACACTGACTTGGTCACCCTTCTTTGCAGTTTATTCATGAATTCATCTGCACACCGTGTACACGTGTGCCTGTTATTCGCTTGTTTTCAATTCATCCACTTGCCTATTGATTTGTCCTCCATTGCCAGTGAATTGCCACATGGTTTTTAACTTAGAGTTTCAAGTCTTGTTAAGCATGTCTTGCGGGCCAAACGTTATGGTGGTTGTTGATGAGCTTACAGAGGGAAGCGTGACCTAACCCAAACACTCTTGGCTCTCAGCCAACTTGAGAGATGTGGGGAAATAACCCTCAGACAGAAATAACTGGTCAGTGCTCATAAGGAAGAGTCTGTGGGAGCCATTCCTCCCCCGCCAGGGAAGTTAAGGCTTCGGACTCAGAAGACACAAAGTTAGTCGTCAGCTCAGGATGGGAACCACCTCATTAGATACATGGGTGACCAACACATGACACTTGCATAGTCTGTCCCCACTGTGACTACCATGTCCCTTCTGGGCAGCACAGTGTCTTACCAGCACATAGGCACATGGGGTGTTTAGATCCATTTTCCAGCCTCCTGTGGAACTGGAACTATGGAGCCAGTCCCCAAACCTGCCTGGTTTTAGTGTCCAGGCACCTCAGCCAGGCCAGGTCAGGACCCAACAGATCCTCCTCAGACGTGAAGCTCAAGGTCCCACTGTCCTTGTTTGTCCCCTCAAAAGCTGCCTCTTGGGGCGAGAGCTGCCAGACTCTTTTCTGTTCCAAAAAGAAAGCAAAAGCAAAATGTGCCCAGCGCTCAGGCCGATGCCCGGCTGAGCCGCCCCTCACACAGAGCCCTGCCATTTCTGAGCGGATCTGACTGGGGACAAGAAGATTAGAGGCTCTGGAGGAGGGACGCTACTGCCAGCCCACGCTGCCGCCTCGGGAACTGGGCCGCTGCTGGGGCCAGCCGTGTGGGTGGAAGCGAGCTCGCTGCTGAAATGGGAAGGGACCAGGCAAGGCTGGGAGCCACACATGATTGACAGGGAAGCCCTGGAAGAAACCAAATCTCGGAAGCTGGAGACAGGAGGCCCTCAGGTCCCGAGTGGGTGGACAAGAACTCCTACCTTGCCTGAAGCTTGGATCCAGGACTCCCTAGGAAATCGGGATTTGTGGGTTCAGGAATGGGTGAGGGATGTGAGCCACAAGGAGGAGCAGGAACATGCAGCCTGCACTTAGGCCCAGAAGCCAAAAGCCAGAGGCCAGGCTGGAGGTCAGCGCTGGTAGCAGTTTTGATTAATATTGAATCCTGAGTCCCCAGGGAAGGACATGAAAAAGCTGACCAGGTGTCAGAAGTGGTCACCTCTCTGTAGAGTTGGCCCAGAAGCACCTTTAGCCTTTGCTGGCTGTGGAAATGTGTGTTACTTTATAATCAATGGCTTCTTACTGAGGCCCGGTCTTCACCACCCTCACCAGGATGCTCACCCACGGTTTCCTGGCAGATAGAGGTGGTGGGATGCCTCCCTGAGGGGCTTAAGAGACGTAGGGGCTCGGAGATGCGTGTGGCCACCTGGCCACAGAGCCCCTTCAGCTGAACTCTTTCCTGGGGACTGTCAGGAGACACCTGGTGCCAGTGAATGCTTTTCCAGGCCTGCTGCCATCCTCATTCCCCCCATGGGGCCAGGCGACATACTTGTCCCACAACATCCATCCAGGTGTGCCACACGCCACACTCAGTCAGACACGTGTGTTCCACATCTCCTTTCCCACCGCTGTCCCTTCTCCGCTGGCTTCCCTGTGGCCCTCACGTGGAAGGGTGACAAGACCATCTTAAGACAGGCAGAATGCTCTGTCAGCAGCCACAGATGCCCAACAGGTAACCCACCTTTGTGGGGAGCCAGAGCTAATGACTCCCTTTTTACCCAGGGACTCGCCAGCCCTTTCAAAGCTCTTTGAGTTGGGAGTGGTTTGTCCGAGGACCTTCTGCCTTGTCTCCCCACTTCCCAGGTGGATGCCTGGGGGATTCCTTCCCACTGTGTCCACTGCCTCATTAGTCCAGAGGGGCTGTGGGAGAAAAGGGAAGGTCAGAGTATTGTAGTGCTGGTTAAGGCTTTTCTCCATCTCCCTGTGTAACCCTAGCCGAGCCCCTCACTGTCTGGTCATCTGTAGCCCTCGACACTGGATGGTAGAGGCTCTCCCTGTGACCCTGAGCTGAGATACGAGGGACCTGAATCCGCACTCTGGCTGCCTGAGCCTTCCGGAGAAAGAATTTTAACTCATTTCTCTTTTGTAGACGGAGGAGGAGGAGAGGGGTGGGTGAGAGCCCAGAGGCCTGGGCTCTGTACTTCTGAGCTTTGTCATCAGGAGTATTCAACTCTCTTAGGGCCTCAGTTTCCCCTCCAGACTCCAGCAGTGACTGGGTGAACTTGACCTGTTGCCTCAACAGGTCCTGAATCTCTTCTTGGCCTTGCTGCTCAGCTCCTTCAGCGCAGACAACCTCACAGCCCCTGACGAGGATGGAGAGATGAACAACCTCCAGCTGGCCCTGGCGCGCATCCAAAGGGGCCTGCGCTTTGTCAAGCGGACCACCTGGGACTTCTGCTGTGGGATCCTGCGGCGGCGACCTAAGAAGCCTGCAGCTCTGGCCACCCACAGCCAGCTGCCCAGCTGTATTACCGCCCCCAGGTCCCCACCACCCCCAGAGGTGGAAAAGGTGCCCCCAGCCCGTAAAGAAACACGGTTCGAGGAAGACAAGCGACCGGGCCAGGGCACCCCTGAGGATACCGAGCCCGTGTGCGTGCCCATCGCCTTGGCTGAGTCAGACTCTGACGACCAGGAAGAGGATGAAGAGAACAGCCTTGGCACAGAGGAAGAGTCCAGCAAACAGGTCAGCCACCCCTCCACCCTGTCCTGATGGGACGGCCACCTGCTTGTATGGAGTCCAGAGCACAGCTCCTAGCCTCAAGCAAACTACCTCAGCAGTGGCACAGGAGGGGAGAAGAAACCCCACAGCAGCTGGCCCCTCAGAACGGTGCCAACCCCAGCTTGCCCGTTTATCCTGCTAATCAGTACTCATCCCTGGCTGACCTTACACACAGGGAGCGTGAGGCATGGTTAAGCATTCCTGATGAATACCTCTACCCCTCACCCCACCCCCCAACGCTGCCCATTGTCCCAGCACCAGGACCAACAGAGACAGATGTCCCTGTGGGAGAGGGCTACGGTTTAGTGACCTCTCGATTATCTCTGCCCCGCCTCCCATGCCCTGAGGCAAATTCTGAGATTTAAAAATAAGCATCCCTGAGATGGAGGCGTCAGAGACACAAGCTGTCTTATCTCTCAACCTGTTATTTTTAACACTTGGGACCAGAGTCTGGCCAAAGCAGAGTGTCTGCCCCTCAGGTTTCCCTTGACCTGACCTGGGCTGCATGCAGCCGCTCCTTAGGCCCCTGGGTCGAGGGTAACCGGATTCCCCTCCATGTTGGTGGCCCTTCCTGGATGCTTCTTTGGCTGGTAGTAGCTGGACCCGGCCCCAGGGTCCTGCCTTCTCCTGCCTCAGTTGGCCTCACAGTGCAGCCTTGGCCCTTTTACTCAAGGTGTAGGGCTCTAACAGGGGCAGTTGGGGGAGGGGAGGGTTACTAGGACCAACAGCTTCTAGTGTCTCCTGCACAGGAGATGAGAGTTGAATTCTGGCTGTTCCTTCCTCTCCCCTTCCGCTGGGACCAGGACAAACGTGTGTGTGTGTGTGTGTGTGTGTGTGTGTGTGTGTGTGTGTGTGTGTGTTGTGGAAATCTGTGCAGGCTAACTGCAGTATCTTCAGAACTTGAGAAGTCAGTGCACCCTCCTGAGTAGCGTTGATAGCATTCTTAAGATGAGCATCGTGGCTCAGTTACACCCTCCCAGGGTGTCTTAAATACGCTGGGCTTTGGCTACGGGTCCTTTGCCTATACTTACCCGGAACCTCTTCATTTACTGACCTAAGTCAGCAGAGGAAGGGTCTTTAGTAGACGGAAGTTCATGAAGAGGCCAGGAAGCAGTGGGCAGGGGCTGCAGCCCACAAGGCCAGGGCCCTGGAGACCCTCTGCCTGGGTGTTTGGGCTCTGCTCATGGGGTCTTTTCAGCAGGAATCCCAAGTTGTGTCTGGTGACCACGAGCTCAGGGCCTGGAGCCAGGTGTCAGAGACCTCGTCCTCTGAAGCCGAGGCCAGTACGTCTCAGGCAGACTGGCAGCAAGAGCGGAAAGCGGAGCCCCGGGCCCCGGGGTGTGGTGAGGTAACGGTGGGTCTGCTGCTGGGGCCAGGGCCAGGCCGTGAGAGGCCGCAGCACAGGCGACGTTTGCTAAGGGTGTGTCACGAGTGTGCCACAGACAGCCCGGAGACATGTTCCAGAGAGGAGGGTGGGAGACCAGTGTCCTGAGAGGGAGAGATGGCACCCACACCACGGCCACAAGGAAATTGTGAAATCAATCAGCTCAGGACCCTGAAGCCCGACTAGGCCAGTCCTTCCGCGTGTCTACCCTTCTCCTCACGCTTTGCCCTTGTGTTGTCGTGCTGATCGGCAAGCATCTGTCCTGTGACTCCCCGTACCCAAGGAGTACTTGAATAATCATAAGTCCTCACCACATCAGGCGGCTTATGCCTCCTCCTGTCTTCCCTGCAAAACTTTAAAAAAGGAGCTGGGGCACCTCAGCCTGTCATCAGGATTTACCGTGACCACAAAAAGGCTTCTCTTTGAATTAACTGCCACACACTTGGGAGCTTTTATGTTTAAAAAAAAAATCCACATTTCTTGTTTCTCTCGAAAGCTTGAGAATGGTACTACAGCTGTAGACAGGAGGTAGCCGTTCCCCGGCCTCCCGCTGTAGCTCTCCAGTCTGCTGCAACACCACCTGCCCGGTTACATGTGTGACCTGTCTGGCTCCTCTGCATAGCTGAGTTTTAAGCCCCCGAAAGCCATGGGCTAACCAGTCACCCCGTTCAGCCTCACTTGCCTCAGGCGTGTGGGAAGGAAGTTGTGTACTCAGAGTGCCAGGTGACCTCACTCCTCAGCCCAGGGCTTGTGACTTTGGTCCTGTAAGACAGGCCCTAGGACACTCCACCATCGGGGCTGACCTTGAAGCACGAGGCCCTGGTGGCTCCGTTCTCACCTCACCGTGTGGGTCAGCCTTCTCCCTGGGAGGGAGTGTGAGCTCTGCAGCTTCTTCCCTTCAGCTGCTTGTGGTCCTGGGACAGGAGGCGAGAGAGGTGCTGTGTTGTCCCCAGGGAAAAGATTTCTTACAGGCTGGGCCTGTATCTGGGTTGATGGAATGCTTGCCTACTGCACAAAACCCTCCCTGGGTTCCATCCCCTACATCAACGGGGAGTGTCAGCCCACAGCTGCAGTCCCTGTGCTTGGGAAGTGGAGGCAGGAGGATCAGAAGTTCAAGGTCTACAGCGGCTGCAGTGAATCCCTGTCTCAGACAGAAAGGAGGAGAGAGAGAAAGGAAGGAGCTGCTTCTCTCCTGCAGTACGATCCTAAGAACCCCTTGACTGCCCTCTGGCTCTCCCTCAGCTCTGCAAAACCCCTTCTGGGATAGCCAGCCTCAAGAGCAGGGGCCATCAGACAGAGCCCCACCCCTCTAGCCACTCCAAGCAGGCTGTCCCCTTCCCTGAGACCTAGTCCCTGAGACGACCAGCCTCAGAGTTCAGGAGGTACAGACTCGGGCATGGTGGTTCATTCCAGGAAGGGCAAAGGCAGCAGGAGCCCCAGGGCCGTGCCAGCAGTCAGTCAGAGCCTAGACTGGCCTCAGGCAGCTAGCTGTGAGGAAAGCGGACCGGATGGAAGCAGATGGGAGGGGGGTAGGAGAGTGGGGGTGGGACAGGAGGTTGGGGGAGTCCTTTCTCTACAGAGGCCCTCCTGACTTTCTGCTTGATGCTCTCTGTGCTATTTGGGAGCTACAGAGAGCATCAAGCCGGACCCCTGCGCTGCCCCCTCATTAAGGTGACCAACCCAGCTGGCTAAACTGCTCTGAAAGAGGGGCCAGCTAAGCCGCAGATCTCACAGCGGCAGGACAGGGTGTTCCCCCGACCCACAGATGTGGCATTCCCCACAGCCACTGGGTGCAGGCACTCCCAGGCTATCGACGTCCTACAACAGCGGTCCTCAGCCTGCGACACTCTGATACAGTTTCCCATGTCGTGCGACCCACAGATATAGAATCATTTTGCTGTCATCTTGCTACAGTTATCCATCGTGATGTAAATTTAGGGAGATAGGGGTTTGCCGAAGGGGTTGCAACCCAAAAGATTGAAAACCACTGACCTAGAACTTCCCTGGAAACCAAGCAAGTTATCAAGGTCTAGGACCAGGAAGGACAGGTTCCAGCACTTTCTCTGCCCCAGTTCTAACACCCATGTGGGCTGTGTGGGAAGCATGGTCTGCTGCTAGCATGTTCTCTGCATGTCTGACCTGCTGCTGTGTGCCTGTGTCTTGGTTTTGATGCTGCTCTGGGTGTCTGTGTACCAGTGGATGCTCCCATAGTCCCCCACTTTGTCTGTCTTGTTCAAGAAAGATGTATTTCTCACCCAGAGTTCTCCCAAATCCCCTCACTCCAACACACCCCAGCCCTAAACCCCACAGAGCCACAGGCCCAGGAATCCTGAAGCCCAGTCTCTGCTCCTCCCTTCTTAAGTGGCTCTGTGGCAGGCACAGAGCCATTTCCACCTCAGAGTCACGGGTATGCAAAGAGGCAGCCATCTGGACTTACCCTAGCCTTCCCCCAGATGCTAGGCTGGTTCTGGAGGCTGGTCCTCAGCCCACGCCATCCCTCCCCTCCCCCACAGACCCATGAGGACAGTTACTCGGAGGGCAGCACCGCTGATGTGACCAACACCGCTGACCTCCTGGAGCAAATCCCAGACCTCGGTGAGGACGTCAAGGACCCAGAGGACTGCTTTACTGAAGGTACTGGGCAGCCCTCAGCCACACCCAGAGGGGACAGGAGAACCAAGAGTTCCTCGGCACCTGGGCCGTGCCATGCCTCACCCTGAGATGGAGTCCAGTTTCCTTTACCATTCTCCTGTGACATGGGTCATAATGGGTCTGCCCACGGTGCAGGGCTGGACAAGTTCACTAAGGGATGATAGCCCCGTGCTTGTGGCGTGGCAAGCAGGTGTGAGGAGCCAGCTTAACCCAGGTCTGCCACATCCTGCACGTAGGGTCTTTCCCTCTCTACCCAAGTGCCTGTGGTACACAGCCATGTTGGTGACTGACACCCGCATCTTTGTACATGGGTATATTTAGACAGTAGCTGTGGTTTTCCATCACACAGCCACTGCAGTGCTGGCGGCAGCTTAGGGTTCCGCCATTCCCCAAGGGATCATGGGAAATAAGGATTCCCAGAGTTAGTTGTCAAAGGGTTGGTACCCGTGCCATCCCCAGCCCTGCCCCCTACTCAGTCCAGCCAGCATCCTCTGGAGTGTGTGGCTCTGCAGAGAGTGCCCACAGACCTCCTGCACTCTGACCCCACACCATGTACCCCATCATCCCCACCTTTTGGGCATTCCCCTAAACAGGCGGCCTTTTGCCTTCAGACCGAAGTGTTCACAGGTCCGTCCCCCTCCCCCACAGGTTGCGTCCGGCGCTGTCCCTGTTGCACGGTAGACACAACGCAGGCCCCAGGGAAGGTCTGGTGGCGATTGCGCAAGACCTGCTACCGCATAGTGGAGCACAGCTGGTTCGAGACCTTCATCATCTTCATGATTCTGCTCAGCAGCGGAGCACTGGTACCCACTGGGGATGCAGGGGCGGACAGGGAGGGCTACAGGAGGAAAGGAAGGCAGGAACAGGAGGGAGACATCTACAGCTAGAGCACCTGGTTGGAAAGTGACCATCGTCTCTGCTGATGTGCTCCACCTTGGAGCAGAGCAGGTTCAGAAACCCAACACCCACAGCAGCTACGCAGGTCGGAGCGGAGGTGTTGGCCCCTGCCCTGTGTCCAGCCCACTGCCTTGTTCCATGAAAGGGAAATTATTTCTCTGGATCTCCAGCCTCCCACATTGGAGCTCACCCACCTGCCCTCTACATTAGATGTGCTGTGAGGCCATTAAACTACAGCCATGACCGATTGGGCGTAGCGGCTCCACACGCCACCCATGCCTTTTGTGTGAGCCACAAGCTGAGCCGTGTAGTTCACACATTGTCACATTCTGTGAGTGCATCGGCTTCTACAGAAACACCCGTCACTCGCTTCTACCGTTCAAAAGCCCCGGGTCTGGTATGTGAACAGGTAGATGTGGTCTTAACCTTTCATTTACCCGATGGTCTTTTCTAAGCTCTCTGTGTTTCTGGCCTCAGGGTCTTCCACTTTACCTGGAAAAACCAGACCCCACAGGGTTTGAGATGTCAAAGGTCAGCGCGAGGTAGAAACAGTGAGAATGGAAGGGAGGACGCCCTGGAATAAGCATGGAGAGGCTCACAGTGGAGGGGGCAGTGAGACCCTCCAAAGCTTCTCATCTGCACCAGTTCTGGTCCAGCCCTGGAAGTGGTTGAGGGAGGTGCCAGTGAGCAGGGAGTAGCTCAGAGGAAGTGGGGAGCAGACACACACTGTTAGCAACAGGAGAAGAGGGGGCACTGTGCGGGCCCCTCCCGGCTTTAGAGCGGGCCTGGAGCCATGTCTCTGCAGCGGGGCCCACTGTTCCACCATCTGCAGCCGGAGCCAAGTCTCCATAGGTTTTAGAGAAGTATGATTTGACAATATGTTAACAAGTTTTGTTTTTAAACAGTCACAAACAAGGGCAGCCAGAGCCATTTAGTCTGGGCTGTGCGGGAGTAAATCTCAGGCTGGCAGAAGTGAGGAGGAGTTTTGGCAAGCATTTGGTGAATCTAATCAGGGTAGTCAGCCAAGCACTGTTGCTAAAAAACCACGTCAATGATATATTAGGAAAAAGAAGTCTGCATGTGTTGTTTAAAGTTATGGACTTGTTTAAGAGAAAGCAAACTGTATCCCTTCCAAAGTGCTGAGGGGGAAATTTTAAGCAAACAGAGATCTTTAAAAAAAAGAAGAAAGAAAGAAAAGAAAGTAAGAAAAGAATGAAAAAAGACAGAGAGGAAGTGTAGAAAACAGAAATTTATACAGCCAAGCAAGATCAAGTATATTTTAATAATAAATGTAATTGGATAAAATTCACTTTTTAAAAGGAAAAGGACTCAGATTTTGAAAAAAAGTATCAGCCATGTGCAAGAGACTGACTCAAAAATACTAACAGAACAAATTTAAAGTAGTTGAATTCCTTTATCCAAAATGCCTGCGTCCAGAAGTGTTTCTGATGTTAGGGGTTTGGGCATTTGAGACCATTTTCATAAAATTAACAGTTGAGCAGCCTAAATTCCAATTTCATGAATGCTCATATCTGGAATTTTGGTGTCATATCAGCTCTCAAAAAGTTTCAAATATCACATTTTTTTGCATTAAGAATGTATATTTTATTCATTTCTCCTTGATACTTGATCAAAAGCACCTTATGGAAGGAAGGCATGGTGGGGAAGGGGGTCTCACAATGAGCATGTGGTTCATCACAGCAATCCTGCTTTGAGGTCACACAGTGAGAGCGCACAGTCAGTCCATTTCAGCTGGGGAAGCCTGCTTTGAGGTCACACAGTGAGAGCGCACAGTCAGTCCATTACAGCTGGGGAAGCATGGCTGGAGCACAAGGCTGCTTACCCACATCTGGGCTGATCCAGAAGCAGAGAGAAGTGGCTTTCGGCCCTCATCCTGCTTTTTCACCCCCACCCCCAACCTGTGGGAATAACATGGCGCTCTCTTAAAAGTGAACAGATTAACTGCCCAGTTAGTCCTGTCTGGAAACATACAGATGTGGCCAGGGGTGTTTTTATGGTAAATTTAGATCAGGTCAATTTAACAATGAAGATTGTGTGTGTGTATGTGTGTGTGTGTGTGTGTGTGTACCTGTGTGGGCGTGTGTGGTGTGTACGTCTTGTGTACATGCAAGCGCACATATGTACCTGTGTACCTTTCTGTGTGTATCTGTGTCTATGAGCACACACGTGCAAGAGTCAGTGGAGGCTAGCAGGGGTTGTCGGATCCTCCTGGAGTCCCGTGTGGTTGTAATCTGCCCAGTGTGGGTGCCGGAAACTGAACTCTAGTCCTCTACAAAAGCAGTTCTTGCTTGTGGTTCTCCAGCCCCCACATGAAAATATTTTTAATAACAATGGAATTATTTTCTTCTCTCAGAACTAATTATTTTCTCTCCCATTAACAAACATGTCAACAGAAGATAGGGCATTTTTGTTGGTGTATCAATATTTAACAAGGCTTAGTTCAAGGTAAAAAGCTTGAGATAAGACAGTGAAGGCCCCAACCTACAGTTAAAGTACAATTACTGGGGCTGGAAAGATGGCCCAGCAGTTAAGAGTGCTCACTGCTCTTACAGAGGGTATCCACAGCCCCACAAACATGGTGTGGCTCATGGCTGCCCATAGCTACAGCTCCAGAGGATTTAGCAGCTCTAGTCTCTATGGATACCTACATCCACATGCGGATACCCCACACACATATAACCTGGGCTCAATCTCCTACACCAACACGAGAGCTCACACCTACCTGTAACTTCAGTCTCAAGGGACATGCTGCCCTCTTCTGGCCTCCGAGTGCACCAGGCAAACACATGTTACACAGACACACTTGGGTAAAACATCCATACACATAAAAATAAATATGGTCATTTTTTAAAATTAAAATATATTTTGATTATTACTTGGGATTGCGTAGCATTTAAACCTAAAGCAAAAAATGACTGGGGGAAGAAGAGAAAAAAAATCCCTATGGCAGGTTTGTGACAGATCAAATAGAAAGAACAAGGCAGCAAAAGACATTTAAAAAGTTAGTAAGTAATTAGCACTTAAGTAGAACTGCATCTGAGGCACTGTGTTAAATATGTCACAAATATTAATTTCAGTTAATTATCACAGGAGCCCTGGAAGTGAGCACCACCATTAAAACAAGCCTCCAGATAAAGAATCTGCTATAAATACCAAACTGGAGACGGAGGATGCATTTGCCTGGACAGTGCAAGCTTTGCTTTGATCCCTAGCACAGAGATAGGTAGACAGATAGATAGGTGCATACATATACACATATGTACATGCATACACACATACATATATGCATACACACATGTACATACATACCTATGTACATGCACATATGTACATACATATAGGCATACACATATGCACATGCACACCTATATGTACACACATGTATATACATACAGATATGTCATACATAGACACATGTGTACATGCATGTGTACATACACACACATACACACACACACGTGTGCATATGTGTGCATATATACATATACATGATGCATGCATACATATGTATACACATGTGTACATACATACACACATACATATATGCATATGCACGTGTACATACATACCTATGTACATTCACATATTTACATACATATAGGCATACACATATGCACATTCATGTCCATATGTACACACATGTATATATATACACATATGTACATACATACACACATGTGTACATGCATACACATATTTATATACACACATACTTGCATACATACCCACATACATAAGAGAGAAAACTGACTGGGGGAAAGCTTGGATAGAACACACTGAGAATAGTGTGCGTGAAGCATCCGGTGCTGTAATCAGGGGGAAATTCATAGGAAAATATTTTCATCAGTAAATAAAAAGAACAGATTAAGAATTCTTTCTATTTTTTTAAGACATATTTATTTATTTTATATTAGGTACACTGTAGCTGTCTTCAGACACACCAGAAGAGGGCATCGGATCTCACTAAGGATGGTTGAGAGCCACCATGTGGTTGCTGGGATTTGAACTCAGGACCTCTGGAAGAGCAAGCAGTGCTCTAACCACTGAGCCATCTCTCCAGCCTAATTTTTTCTATTTTTATCAGATTTTTTTGTGAGTGTTTTCACAATCGTTGAGACAATTATATGTTTTAAAACTCATTGTTAGTTCACAAACAGATTTTCTGACGTGGCATTGTTCTGACATTTTAGGATGTATGTATGATGTTATTTTAAATCTGTTACTGAATCCTATTGGCAAGGTTTTTTTTTTTTTCCAAGAGTTTATGAGTGACAAATTCTTGCCAAACAAACCTGGCATCTGAGTTTCTTCCCTCAAATTCATGTAAAGATGGGAGAAGAGAAGCAACTTTATAGGATTGCTATCTGACCTCCACACACCAGGTGACCTTCCACACACACCAGGTGACCTCCACACACACCAGGTGACCTCCACACACCAGGTGACCTCCACACACACCAGGTGACCTCCACACACTCCAGGTGACCTCCACACACACCAGGTGACCTTCCACACTCCAGGTGACCCCCACACACACCAGGTGACCTCCCACATTCCAGCTGACCTCCCACACTCCAGGTGACCTCTACACACACCAGGTGACCTCTACACATACCAGGTGACCTCCACACACACCAGGTGACCTCCCACATTCCAGGTGACCTCCACACACTCCAGGTAACCTCCACACACTCCAGGTAACCTTCACACACACCAGATGACCTCCACACATTCCAGGTGACCTCCACACACTTCAGGTGACTTCCACACATTCCAGGTGACCTTCACATACACCAGGTGACCTCCCACACTCCAGGTGACCTCCATACACTCTATGTGGCCTTCACACACACCAGATGACCTTCCACACACTTCAGATGACCTCCTTACACACCAGGTGACCTCCACACACACCAGGTGACCTCCACACACACCAGGTGACCTCCACACACACCAGGGCATGCACACTCACCAACCTCTCTTCCACTCAATTGTCAATCAATTTATTGTTTAAAAATTATAAATGTAAGGACAAGACAATTCTGAGTGAACCAAAGGATGTGATTAATGAAAAAAAAATATTGAAGGAAGGAAGGAAGAAAAGGCCTAAGGGAGTGCTCATTGCTCTTATAGAGAATCTAACTTCAGTTCCCAGCACCCACGTGACCACTCACTACCATCTGTAACTCTAGTTTCAAGGGATCTGCTGCCCTCTGCTGGCATCCTTGGGCACTGCACACACAATGTACATACATACATACATACTTACATACATACATACATACATACATACATACATACATACAGGCAAAACATATATGTAAAATAAAAATAAATATTTTTAAGAAAAAGAAAAATCTGAAAATATTCCACTGTCTGAAAAAAATATGGAAAGCACGTGTACTTTTAAACATAAAGCCGGTTTCACAACCTTCAAGAATATTGAAAAGAAGAGGCAGTTTTCAGACCTCAGACTACATACTCAGAAATAATGGTACAGGAATCTGGTAAAATTCAAGTGCGATCCAGTAATAGATCTTAAAGATTAGGCATATCTCAAAATCTGCTTCTGTGAGTAGAAAATCAGATAACACACAATTATTTAGTCGAGGAAATAAAATCCAATGACGAAAGAAATGAAAATTTCCTTAGTTTACTGGAAAACCCAAGCTTCTGCCCTCATTAGAGATAAATCACTGAGTTCAATTCCCAGCAACCACATGGCAGCTCCAGTTCCAGGGGATCCAGTTCCCTCTTCTGGCCTCTGAGGGCACTGCATGCATATGGCGCACAGACATGCATTCAGGCCAAACTCCCATACACATAAAAATAAACTATTTTTAAAGGGGAGACTGGAGAGATAGAGAGATGGCTCCGGGGTTAAGAGCACTTGAAAGCACTCTTCCCAAGGGCCTGGGTCTGAATCTCAGCACTCATGGTGGCCCTAACCATCTATAACTGCATTTTTGTGGTCCATAGACATGCAAGCAAATACTCTCACACATAGAATAAAAAGTAATCAGATGGGGGCTGAGGCTGTAGCTCAGTAATCAAGCACCAAGCAAGGCCCTGAATTCACTTCCCAACATGGCAAGAAAATATTGAAATTAATAATAGTGTTTATTTGTGGCTAATACGGTCACACAGGGAGATTAATCCCACTAAAAACACTACAAGGGCCAAGGAGATGTCTCAGCTGGTAAGCACTTGCCGTACAACCCTGAGGCCTGGATTCGATTCCTGCAGCCCATTGGAAGATGGACAGGAGCCGCTCCACAGACCTGTCCTCCAACCTTCACACACATGTCACACAAACAACCTTTTAAGGCAAGCTTTTAAATTAAAAGACAAAGGGGGGTTCAATTTGCTCATATTAAAATAACAAAACAAAACCATGGCCAACTGTAAAACAGGATTCAAAGAGCTGTTGCTGTTGGTATCGTATTGTTGGGATGGAAAAGGATATACTCCTCTGCTGTTTGCTATTTCTTATTTTCCTCTTGTTAAAAATGACATCAAAAAGATCACTGATATCAGATATAACGAAAATGTGAGAGAAATCTGCTAAATAAGTAGAAAGTATCGCAAGGCATGAAATAAAGACAAACTCCACACTGTGGTCTGAGGTAGGAAGGCTCTGGAGTAGCCAACAGTTAATTCCAGGCTGAGATGGCCCAGTGAGCAAAAGCTGCTGGCCACCAAGCCTGAGGGCTTAAGTTGCCACTCCTCCCCCACTCCTCTCCCTCATTCCTCTTCTGCCCCTCCCCCTTCCCTCCCCATCCCTCTCCTGTTCCTCCCCCTTCCCTCCCCATTCCTCCCCATCCCTCTCCTGCCCCTCCCCCTTCCCTCCCCATCCCTCCCCATCCCTCCCCCATCCCTCTCCTGCCCCTTCCCCTCCCTCTCCTACCCCTCCCCAATCCCTCTCCTACCCCTCCCCATTCCCACCCCCACCCCTCCCCCTACCTCCCATGCCTGGCTTACATGGTGAAAGGAGCCAACCAGGTCCCTACAGTTGTCCTCTGACCTCTGCCACGTCCACGTCCCCACCCTGCAAATAAGTGAAAATAACACTTAAAAAATGAAATAGTACCTGGTTCTAATAATGATTTTGAATGAACTTGATAAAATACCACAAAAGTTTATCTTCAAAACAAACCAAAAAGGTCACGGAACAGACAGCATCCCAGGAATGGCAGAGGGACTTGGGGTGTGGCTCGGTGACCAATAGAAACAGGTCAGGCTCTAGGAACAAAAACAAAACAAAACAAAACAAAACAAAAAAAAAAAACCTAACACCAGGAAGGTGTGGGGTGGATCCACATAAATAGAGAAATGTCACACACAGGAAGATTGACTTCTGATTAATGGGTTTTATGTAGACTTTTTAATAAAATGTTGGAGCAGTTGACAAACCACTGAGAAATTTTTATTAAAATACATATTTACTCTTTACCAAATATATATTAGATTCTTTTTTTTTTTTTAATCATAAACCACCGAACTTTAAAAAGGAGGAAAGGAGAGAAATCTTTTTTCTGGTCTCAGAATAGGTGAGGACTTTTTAAAACGGCTTTCTTTTCGGTGTCTGGTTGTTCTGCCCGTGTGTGTGCGCACGCACCGTGTGCGAGCCTGGAGCCCGAGGAGGCCAGAAGCAGGTGTCGGATCCCTTGGAGCTGGAGTTACACATGTTGGTAGACCACCATGTGGGGGCTGGGAATTGAACTCAGGACCTCTGGAAGCACAGCCAGCGCTCTTAACCACTGAGCCATCTCTGCAGCCCCCAGGTGTTGGCTTTCTTAATACAATACCAAAGATTGTGCTAAGTGAACATTAATTATAACCAATGACATCACTACATTGAATATGTGGTAATGGACGTTTAGCATAGCAAACCAGACTCAGAGGCACACAGCAGACCAGCATACTCCATGATGAAGTGTCAACTGGTCTCCTCTGGGGCTTGCTTACAGTGTGTCCCAGACCACACCTTTGCTCTGACATCAGGAATCTAGAACTGTGTCCTCAACAAGTAGCACATTGTTGGCCTCGGCGCTGCCATTGGAAAGACTGACAGGGATTAATGTGTTCGTGTTAGTTGGTGAGCCAAGGTTCATAACCTTTGCTGGAAATTTCTGTGATGGAAAAAGTAATTTCTTTGGTTTTCTTACTTGTTTCATTTGGGGGTTTGTTTTTGCTTTTTAAAGGATTGTTTTAAAATCTTACTGCATTGGTTTGCATGCACACATTTCATGGAGAACTTGCAGGAAGGTCCATCTTGTAGCTCCCAAGGATCTAAACCACCTATAGCCTCTGAGCCATCTTGCTGAGCCCAGTTGGCTGTTTTTTTGAGACAGGGTCTCGCCATGTAGCCCCACTTTAGTTTGGTAAGCCTCCTGTCTCAGCCAACCCAAGTTCTGGGGTTACACCCAGCTTTTTACTACTCTTGCAGAGGATCTAAGTTCAATTTTCATGTCTCACAACTAACTATAACTCCAGCTCCAAGAGATCTGACGCCATCTTCTGGCCTCAGTGGGCGTTGCACTTGGCATGCACATACACATAACAGGTGACTAAAAGATTTAAAAAAATGTTAAAGCCAATGTTTAATGTGGCCTATAAAACCACATTGTGCCTGTGTGCATGCACACACATTCATACACGAGTTCTCACAAAAAAAAAAAAAAAAAAAAAAAAAAAGTGGTATCTGAGTGTTAGCAGCCATTCCAGTATGTTCATGAAATTGGAAATGCCAATTTTGATCATTTCTGGTTGGTTGGTTGGTTGGTTGGTTGGTTTGTGTGTGTGTGTGTGTGTGTGTGTGTGTGTGTGTGTGTGTGAATTTATGTGGGGCTCTGGAGCTTGATCCCAGAGCCTTGTGCTTTTTACTGAGCTATGTCCCCAGGCCTTGTTTGAGTCACAAGAAGCACATTATTTTTTTTTTCAGTAAAAATAAAGACACAGGCACGAGTACAGCCGTGAGTCTCCTTTTATTTTGAATGTTCCCAGGTCTGTCTGAGGGCCTAGATGGCACTGCCTTGCTGCCCACACAGGCCCAATTAGCCACACGGAGGCCTCAGCTGTGCGTCCCCAGGCGCTGCATACGGTACTCACCCTGGATCACAGCAGAGGCCCTGAAGTCAGACGGGGGCCCGGGGGTGACAGAAGGACGCAGCTCCTCAGGATCCCCGGTGACAGGTTGCCTAGACAGGGAGGCTCAGAGCACTCTGGCTGGAGAGGAGTAGAGCCGAGGAGGAAGGCAGCCGGAAGCCCCAGCCACTTCCCCCGTGGCTCAGAAGGGATGCTCTGGTGGAGGGAGGCAGGAACAAGGAAGGGGGAAGGGACCTTTTCTCATCCTTACAGTCCTGGGACAGGTGGTCCCTGAGCCTCAGCTGCGCAAGACAGGGGAGATTCTGGGGAGAGCCTGTCTGTCTTGAACCTCAGAGCTTGTTGAAAGGCTTGTTACCCCACTTTAGCTGGGCGTGGTGGTGTGCTCCTTTAATCGAGTGTGGGAGGCAGAAGCAGGTGGATCTCTGTGAATTCAATGTCTGCATGATCTGCCGAGAGAGTTTCAGGCTAGCCAGGGCTATATAGTGAGAGCCTGTCTCAAAACAAGAAATAAGTAAACCGATTAATTAAAAAATAGTAGGTGCTGTGTGGCTGATATTTGGGGACTGTCTGAATATGTGTTTTTTAAAAGAAAGAAAAACTCTGCTGTGGATCAAGTGTTGCTGGGTTTTTGTTTATTAAGTGTGTTCATTATAAGGGGACAATGGTCTTTGTTAGAGTGGAGTCCAATATAAATCCCCCCCGGAAACAGGGTAAATATACAAGTAGAAAAAATGCAAAACGGAGGGGAAGCCAGAGGAGGTTTGCGCCCTGTGTCCAGCAGAGAACCGTGAGCTGCCCCTGGTCCCTCTCTCCGGTTTAAATGAGCGTGTTTGGAAAAGCGTAGTTAACTGGTCTACATCTTGTTTGTTTATTTAATGCAAATGATTTATTTTATTTTTGCTGTGGTGGGAATCAAACTGTGACTCTACATATGCTAAGGAAGGGCTGGAGACAGGGGCACAAGCCAGCATTCATTCATTCATTCATTTATTACTTTTTTTTTTATTTTGAGGCAAGACCTCACAAAGCTTCCCCAAGCTAGCCTTGGTAGCTCTCCACCCCCCCCCCCACTTTTTTTTCTCTCTCCTCTTTCCCTCCCCTGCCCCATCTCTCTCCAGCTAAGACGTGTCTCATGGCATCCCTGCCTCAGCCTCAGCTGGGATTATAGCTGTCAGCCCCAAGCCCAGCAGGAGAGTGATTCAACAGCATGGGACCAATGCTTACTCTTTGGTGCAGAAGGGGACACCCTGCCCAGATAGCCATCTGTAGTGAGGACAATTTCCTGACCCATCTGTGGCTGAAGGGGAACATGACAGTTGACAGTTGTGAAAGGAGCCATACCTCCTTAACGGGTGTCTGGCCTCAGTTTCCCCACTCCTGAGCCCTCTGTCTGCCTTGCCTGCAGGCCTTTGAGGACATCTACCTGGAGGAGCGAAAGACCATCAAGGTTCTGCTGGAGTATGCCGACAAGATGTTCACCTACGTCTTTGTGTTGGAGATGTTGCTGAAGTGGGTGGCCTACGGCTTCAAGAAGTACTTCACCAATGCCTGGTGCTGGCTTGATTTCCTAATTGTGGATGTGAGTGGACACATGAAAGAACTCAAGAGGTGGAAAGACAGGCCAGGCAGATTTGCCATGTGGAATTGGGGGGCGAGGGGGCTTAGCTGTGTTGTAGGGCAGGTGAACAGAAGGAAGCCAGTAGTCTGAAACCTAGAACTTGGGTCAGGGAGGAAGAGACAATGCTCAGGTGAGGAGCATCCCTGGGAAGAGGGGCTCAGGAGCCCAGGTGTGGGTGCATCCCTGGGAGGAGGGGCTCAGGAGCTCAGGTGTGGCTGCATCCCTGGGAGGAGGGGCTCAGGAGCCCAGGTGTGGCTGCATCCCTGGGAGGAGGGGCTCAGGAGCCCAGGTGTGGGTGCATTCCTCGGAGGAGGGGCTCCTAAGACCAGATGTGAATGCATCTTTGGGTTGGGTTCTGCAGGAAACCATGGCTATCAGGATCTGCAGTCACTCTCCAGAAAGTGTGAATTTGTTGGTGGTCTTTGGGCTTAGCGCTGGGGTTTATATACCACAGGGCTGACTCATTGGCAGAGAAGAGACTCAGCCCCAACAGGCTCAGCCAAGACTCAAAGGAGGCCACCACCTAGGGTGGAGATCAAACCATGGTGTCTTTACATTTGGAGGCCCAGTGGGATAGAGAATACATGGAGGACCAGGTGCCCAGGAGGACTGAGTGTGTGGCAGTGGGCTGGGGTGGGTGCAACCTGGCCCGGCTCTCTCCGCCTGAGGTAAAGGTTCTGTTAAGAGGCCAAAGTAGGGCCTAGGATCCTCCCAGAGCTGCCTTGAGAACCCCTGGCCTGCTTTTCCTGATGCTTTCTTGGGAAGCAAGCTGAGGGATAGATACTCAGTCTGGGGAAGGCTAAGGATTTCTTGGGAAGCCCACTAACCAAATCCAGGCAACCCAGGGTTGAGGGGGATCAGCAGTGCTTCCCTGTGGAGAAGCAAGCTAAGGTCACAGCAGGAGATGACCCCACTGCTGCCATTCCAGCCTAAGCCACACTAGCCATCCTAGCCTAAGAGAGGTGGTCTCAGCCACAGATGGTCTCCCAGGTCTCCAGGCAGTCTCAACCTTAGGTGGCCCCTTGTCTTAGGAGGTCCCAATCTCCAGGCCGTCCCAGGACTCCATGTAGTCCTGGGTCCATGTTCAAGGACTATTGTAAGTCTACAAAGTCTCAGCTCACCTAGACAGAGGCGACAGCAAACAATAAAGTGAACAGAACTAAGCCAGTGAGGGCTGTCAAGATGGCTTAGCAGGTAAAGGCGGCTGCTGCCAAGCGTTGAATTTACAGCTCCTACAGGTTATCCTCTGATCTCTAAACATCCACCATGACACACGTGTGCACACCCAGTAAATAAGTGCCTGTAAAGGTGTTTTTAAGAGAACCAATAAGTAAGCACACGCGATAGCAGGGCCTGAGGGCACAGCCTGTACCGCCAGCACTGCGGAGACTGGGGCAGTAGGATCCCCAAGTTCCAGGCCAAACAAGGCTCAAAAACCTTGTCTCAAAAAGGAGAGGGGGAGGGGCCAATTTGGTATTGTGTGTGAGGGTGAATAGGGAGGCCCTAGAAGTCTAGGAACCAGGGCACAGGGTGGAAAGATGGTGCAGGGCACAACTTCAAGTAACCTAGCTCAAATGGGCTGCTGAGCTGACTGGTCAGATCTGAGGGTTTGCCCCTAGGGGTTTACCAGAGCTTTCCAAGTCTGACACTTTTGAGCAATCACCCCAGAGTGGCCGGGCAGAAGGAACAAGAGGGGAGAAAGGCACATAAGGCCTTTGCAAAAACGTGGACTCCCCCCGCCCCATGGAATGGGAGAATAGGCCTATATCATGCATACTCACGCTGAGGCAGGAGGATTACAAGCTCAAGACCAGGTGGGTAACTTAGTGAGATGCTGCTTCCAAATCAAAAAGGGAGAGGGAAAGTGTGGGCTCGGGGGCAGTGTTGGCTTAGCACGTGTGAGGCCCTGGCTTCAGTCCCCAGCACCACCTGAAGAAGGAAAAGGGAGGCATCAAGGGCTTTAAGTGGAAGGACACGGCACACTGGCTTTGCTCTTAAAGGGCCCCGTACTCTGCAGGCAAGGGGGAAGTGTGGGGGACCCTGACGTAGGGTAAGGAGGCTGTCGGTGGGAAGCCAGGAGGTGGTGAGGCATCTCCATAGATGGCTGTGTTGAAGGCAAGGCCAACAGGAAATCCCGATGGCTCCGGTGTGGCATCAGAGCAGGTGGGGATGGTTTCAAAGCTGCAGCCAGAACAGCTGGAAGGATTGGGGTGGCCTCCTCTGAGACAGGGGGCCCTTAGTCCAGACATAGAAGCATCTGCTGGAAGGAGATGCCAAAGGTGGCTAAAACAAGATAGGCAGACCCCAAGAAGAGTTGCTCCGCCCCGGGGAAGGTCACCAGCATCTTTTGAGGGTGGCGAAAGCATCTTGGGAACTAAGCTGGGTCTTGTCGGTGCTCTGTGACCACCTAGTGCTTCCCAGCTTAGGAGAGAGCTCCGGGACCTCGGCTCCTATGCCCTTCCCATCCATAGCACCAGGGCATAGGAGGTCCAGGTTAGAGACCTGTCCCAGAGTGTGATCATGAGGGGATAGAGAAGTAGAGGCATCAGCCCTCGGACATTTGGCATGATGGGGTCCACAGAAGGGGGGTGCTGGGTGGGGATGGAGGGAGCAGAGAGCAGAGTCCACTCCAGTGTCACCCACCCTGTCTGGGTCCTTAGAAGCTGTCAACTGTTACAAAGTACAACTTAAGAAAAATGCCCCATGACCCTTTGAGGCTTGTATGCAAACCAGGACCGTCCTTCCTTCCCCAAAATAGAAGTTTCAGGGAAAGGAGGGAACCAGCCCTAAGGTCGGACGTAGAAGCCCAAACTCTGTCTCGGCTCAGCCACACAGGGTAGAACAGAAATGATACGTCCCAGGTCACAGGGTTGGTGGTTGTAACATACATGTAGTGGGTTCTCTAAAGGGTCTACAGTCAGGATTTGCCCCAGGCCTTCAAGGCTCTGGGAAGCCTGACCTAGCAGTTCACGGGCTGGTAAAGAAAAAGTGTCCAGCTTCGTCTAGATGAACCGATAGCCTACCACCTGTGTCTGGAGCTGTCCCTGCCTTTCCACCCTTACCCCTTCTCTGTAGGTCTCGCTGGTCAGCCTTGTGGCCAATACCCTAGGCTTTGCCGAAATGGGTCCCATCAAGTCACTGAGGACACTGCGTGCACTTCGACCCCTGAGGGCCTTGTCACGATTTGAGGGCATGAGGGTGAGTGGAGCCTCTGCCATCCCAGGAGGTGGGGGGTGGGGGGGACACACGCCCAGCTGCCAGAACAAGTGGCCTGGTCTGAAGCTCTGTGGTCTCTTTGCTGACTTTGAGGAGTGTGGTCCAGAATCTCCAGGAAGAGTTTAAGCCCTCAGCTTCAGGTAGGAAGTGTGAACTCATCGGAGCACAGTCTTGCTCACACCCAGGCCCATCAGCACCATGGCCCTCTGCCTCTGCTCTGCCACAGGACTCCAGCACCCTGTGTGTCACTCTGCGGGTTGGCCTGAAGTCCCTCAATTCCTGGCAGTCACAGGATGCCTTTCCCGTGTCCTTATGTGATGGTGAAGGGTAGTGTAGCAAGAGCCAAGAAAGGTGTTGTGGAGTGAGCTGTGTTCTCACCTTCGGATGACGGTTTGCCGAGTGGAAGTTCATGGCTTAGCAAATGCCTGTTTGATCCCATAGACTTTTGGGGGTGTTACCACATTTTATCAAAGAATGTGAGCATGTGAGGCAAATTTTAATATCTTTTAAAAATGTATTTGTGTGTGTGTGTGTGTGTGTGTGTGTGTGTGTGTGTGTGTGATACTTGTGAGCATGGGGGCCAATATACCACCAGATGCATTTGGAGAATAGGAGACAAGTTTTAGGAACTGGCTTTGTCCTTCCACCCTGGGTTCAGGAGGTCAGACTCATGTCCTCAGACCGTCACCACCTGGACTGCTTCAGTAGCCCTATTTCTTTTTGAAAACAATGATTTAGTTAGCATGCAGAGTAACAGATTTCTTTATGACATTTTTATGTATACTTAGCTCCTGTTGGTTCACCCATATCCCATCTCCCTGCCCCTGGCCCTTCTTGTCCGCTCTCCCCTCCCATAACCCCTTTTACAGGTCTCCCCACACTCACTCCCACATAGATATACATATATAAAAATTAGGAGCTGGACCACATATGAGGAGAACAAACAGCGTCTGTCTGTCTGAGCCTGGGTTACCTTGTCTCATATCTTCCAGTTCCATTCATTTCTAAGAGATGAACTTTAAAGTCCTCAAGAAAAACAGTCCAAAGGCTGGGGAATGTGGGTCTCTGGCCCAGCATTTGCCTCGGTGTATAAGGTCCTGGGTTTGACACCCTGCCCCCAGCACTGCAAAAGAATTAACTATGATAGTCAACAAGAAAGAAGGGTGTGTGTGTGTGTGTACATGTGCATGAGTGTTTGTGCATTTGTGTGTTTCTCTGTACATGTGTATACACACACATGTGCATGTATGTGTCTGTGCTTTGACATACCCAGTTCTTCACGGCCTCAGAGAACACCGTCTGTCCCACCCCTTCAGCAAGTACTATCACACAGCTCATCATTGGCTCGATGGCTTTGAACCTTGCCTGCACCACCAATTAGACTGCTTAGTCCTGGCAAGGACTCCCACCCACAAGGGAGTACTGAAACCAGAGTTAAATGTCTCTTTGGGAGCCAAGGACACTTGATTCCAGAGGGACCCGCGGAAGCCAGGTGCCAGGAATGCCTCTGATGTGGCTGTTGGCTGCAGTGCCAGCCAAGGGCAAACTCTGCAGAAAGCTTGGTGCCCTAGGGAGCACTGGGGAACATGGTTTCCCACCTGCTCCAGGGCTGTGCTGGCAGCTTCAGAATGTCATCCTGTATGACAGTGGACCCTCTGTGTCACAACAGAATCCCAGCTTCACCCCATCTGTGTGATAGACAGCTTCCTGGCTCCTGGGCAGCTAGCTTTGCCCGGACCACGTTCGGACTGGAGTTCCCCAGAAGTATCTGTCAGGAAGCCACGTGAGGAGACTCAGGAACAACAGCCTGTAGACATAGCACATGGGTCTCCTGGGTAGACTTCAGGGGATCCATCCTCTCTCTGCAGCAGCAACCCGAAAATAAACCGGAAGTTTGGCATGGAGAATTAAGAACTCATGGGACTGACACAGGGCCTATAAGCCTTCGCTTGTGTCTAAGCCCATCCTTTCCACTGGACCCCTGGCAGCCTTGACTAGCAGACAGTTTTTTATGAAAATGGATTGAGAGCAAAAAGAGGGCCTGGAAGGGAACAGGCTGGTATGTTCTGGAGTTTAGGGCAAGGATAAAAAGGCCTCTTAATTCTCTCTGACTCCCCCTCACTTGACACCAGAGCTCTAGCCTCCATAACTGCACCCCCACAGCCACCAAGTAGTTAGGGCGAAGTCTTGGAAAGGGCGTGTTCTTGTCAGACTCAACTAAGTCTCCTCTCTGTCCACCAGGTGGTGGTCAATGCACTGGTGGGCGCCATCCCCTCCATCATGAACGTCCTCCTCGTCTGCCTCATCTTCTGGCTCATCTTCAGCATCATGGGCGTGAACCTCTTTGCCGGGAAGTTCGGTAGATGCATCAACCAGACCGAAGGGGACCTGCCTCTGAACTACACCATCGTGAACAACAAGAGCGAGTGTGAGTCCTTCAACGTGACCGGAGAGTTGTACTGGACCAAGGTGAAAGTCAACTTCGACAACGTGGGGGCTGGGTACCTGGCCCTTCTGCAGGTGGTAAGTACAAAAGAGTAGGGACCCCCTTCCTTCCTCTATCGGTGCCTCCGAAATCTGCCCTTCGCCCTGCTGTGGGCAGGAGCCGACCCTGTAGTCGGGTCACAGGGCCCAGGATAGTGGCTCTGTGTAAAGCCCTCACTGTCCAGGGTGTCTGGCATGGGGGCAAGCTAGCATCAGACAGGACCCCTTCCCCAGCCATCTGTTCAACCCACCTCTTTAGGCGGCACAGGCTAGGTACAAAAGACTGCTGAACTGTTACTGAAATTGTGGCTGACCATCCTCTGTTATAAAATGTCTCAGGCTGTTTGAAAGACGACATTTGGGGTGGGGATATGACTCAGGGGTAGAGCACTTGCCCACCACCTGCACTGCCCTGAGGTCAGCCCCTTGCTTTGGATGCATGGTGAGGCAGTTCATGGCCAGTGTGGCAAGCTGCTGTACCTCATAGCCAAGAAAAAAATAAGGAAGAAGGAGCTCTAGCCCCATTCTCGCCAGCAAAACAGTTTCTTCATGACCCAAAGACTGTTCACCAGTCCCCATCATCACCTGAGTTCAATTCCCAGGACTCAAGTGGTAGGAGAGAACCAGTTCCTGCAAGTTGTCCTCTGACTTCTAGACATGCAGCATGGTATATATGCACCTACACACACACACACACACACACACACACACACACACACACACACACTTTAGTAAAATATTAAAAAATAAAATAAAAAAGGACTCTTAGCCAGGTGGTGTTGGTGCCGACTTTAATCCCAGCACTCAGGAGGCAGAGGCAGGCTGGATCTCTGACATCAAGGCCAGCCTTGTCTACAGAGTGAGTTCCAGGAGAGCCAGGGCTACACAGAGAAACCCTGTCTGGAGGTTGGGGGAGAACTCTCAGACATGTGTGGGACTAGAGAGATGTCTCAGCAGTTGAGAATGCTTCCTGCTCTTCCAGAGTAGCTGGATTAAGGTTCCAGTACCCATGTCAGATGGTTTGCTATAGCTCCAACTCCTCCACTGGAGCCAACACCCTTTTCTGGCCTCTGGGGGGAGGGGGTTACCCTATGTATGTGCTCAGACCCAACACATACACACATGCACATACATAAAACAAACCTTAAAATAAGTGAGAAAGAGAGAGAATAGCAGAGCCAACCCTGTGGCTCCAGAGGGGGTCTGGGGAAGGTCAAGTTTTGCTGAGGACACAGTGGGAGTCCCCTGAGAAGCAGGTCTCACCACCAAGAATGTCTCTTGAGCTCTTTTTGAGCTCACCCATCTCCTTCATGCATCCTCCTTAACTTGGCTGCAGCCTTGGTGAGGTGTGCTAGGTTCAGCCGGTGACAGCTCACTGGATTTGAGAGTGTGCAGACATGTTTCAAGTTGGTTGTTGAACCTTTGCTAGAAAACTAAACTTTATGACTAAGAGATGCTGAAACACAAAAGCCTGGTGTGCCTGTTTACCACCCAGGCTGCCCAGGTGGCTGCCGTCTGCTCTGCCCATGCTGTGTGCACTGTGACACTGTGGGTCTTGCCTCTCTTCCCTTTGGTCACATCACAATGCTGGGAATATTCACACCAGAGAATTTGGCAAATACGTAAGGGATTTTTCTTTTCCTTCTGGAGAGCAAGTCATTAGCCCCTCACCCGAACAGTGGTAAAAAGAATCTGTCGTAACATACAAGATGCTGGTCCTCTGAGAGGCAGGACACAGCTCACCAGCTCAGCCTGGGGGTCTAGAGTCTGGAATGTGTGTTTTTGAGGAGTGAACATTCTCCTGGCCTTCCAGACACAAGGCCTCGATTGAGAAGCCTAACATGGCCTTCTTGGGGTTTCTGCTAAGCACCTTCTCCTCCATCCCCACCCCTACTTGAAGCCTTCTGGATGCTACTGAACAGGTGGGCTGGGACCTGCTTTGCTTCTTGTAGGAGGCTGTTTCCTGGCCTAATTGAGACGAGAGTTCTTTGTAGTTGAAGCCAAGTGCCAAGTCTGATGACCTTCACGGTCTCTTCCTCACAGGCGACATTTAAAGGCTGGATGGACATCATGTATGCGGCTGTGGACTCCAGAGGGGTAGGTTTTGCCACGAGCTTCTCCCAACAAGACCAGTATGCGGGCCTCCTGGCCTCGTGGCCTGAAAGGCCAGCCTGTGGGCCGAGCAGAGTGCTCCAAGGTTCAGCTTCCTAGTGCTCAGGCCTGGCCTCTTACGCAGTCCCCAAATTAAACATGCTTCAGATCCAGCCAGATCTAACCAGATCCAACCAGATCCAGCCCACCGTGATCTGTTCATTCTCACTCAGGAGAACAGGTGGAAGCAGCAGACAGAGATGAGTTTCTCCTTGGTCCTGGTGCTTCACCCAGTCACACTGATGCTTGAGGGGAGAAGACTGAGAGAGATCTCAGTGTCACACAGGCTCCCACTGGCCCAGGGCCTGGACACACACTGATATGAGGTCACCCCTTAGCCTGTCATTGCTGGCCACCATCCTCTCCACTCAGGTTTACCACACACACACACACACACACACACACACACACACACCACTTGATGGCCTCACTGCAGACACACACACACACACACACACCACACTTGATGGACTCACTGCACAGACACACACACCTTTGATGGCCTCACTGCAGACACACACATACACACACACCTTTGATGGCCTCACTGCAGACACACACATACACACACATCTTTGATGGCCTCACTGCAGACACACACACACACACCATACTCAATGGCCTCACTGCAGACACACACACACACACACACCACACTTGATGGCCTCACTGCAGACACACACACACACACACACACACACACACACACACACATACACACACCTTTGATGGCCTCACTGCAGACACACACACACACACACACACCACACTTGATGGCCTCACTGCAGACACACACACACCACACTTGATGGCCTCACTGCAGACACACACACACATACACACACACCTTTGATGGCCTCACTGCAGACACACACACACACACACACACACACACACACACACCTTTGATGGCCTCATTGCAGACACACACACACACACACCACACTTGATGGCCTCACTGCAGACACACACACACACACACACCTTTGATGGCCTCACTGGAAACACACACACACACACCACACTTGATGGTCTCACTGCAGACACACACACACACACACACACACACACCTTTGATGGCCTCACTGCAGACACACATGCACACATGCCAGCCCCACTGCTGCCCCACCCCACCTTGTGACCGCCCTGCCTGGCTTCTCCCCCACAGTATGAGGAGCAGCCGCAGTGGGAAGACAACCTCTACATGTACATCTACTTCGTCGTCTTCATCATCTTCGGCTCCTTCTTCACCCTCAACCTGTTTATTGGTGTCATCATTGATAACTTCAACCAGCAGAAGAAAAAGATACGTAGAGTATTGGCTCTGCCTGGAGAGGGAGGCAGAGGAGGATGGGGAGCCAGAGGCCCCCATCAGACCTTGGGGATGAGCCTCTTCTGTATTTGGATAGAATATGGTGGGGAGGGAGGTGGAGGTGGCCTTGAAGAACAGAGGGGACCTGCCCTCATCTAGCTGAGATTCAGGGGTGAGAATGTGAACTGTTAACCCGATCTGTGATCAAGAGTCCTGGGTGTGGCTGTGCAGAGCCCCAGGGAGATGCACCAGAGAAGCCATGATTAGTGGCAGCCAAAGCAAGTGATGCTGAGAGAGGAGCCTGAGCTGAGATAAGGGAGAGGTGAACACTGGATCTGCAGGCCACAAAACCAGAGAACGGGGAGGGGGAAGTACCCTGGAAAGGCAGATGGGGGGGGCATGAATCTCTCCAAATATACCTTTGAGATAGGAAGTTACAAAGTGGTTGAACCTGCCACCTTCACTCAGGAAGCAAAGTTCTGAGAACCCCAAAATTATGCGGGTGCTGTCTTTCTATACTTAGGGGGCCAGGACATCTTCATGACGGAAGAGCAGAAGAAGTACTACAATGCCATGAAGAAGCTGGGCTCCAAGAAACCCCAGAAGCCCATCCCACGGCCCCTGGTGAGCCAGGCTCCCTGGTAGAGTCAAGGAGGGTCTCGTAGGAGCCCCGGGCTCCTCCATCAAAGACCTTCCCATCAAGGGCTCTTCGGGCTGCTGCTCAGCTGAGAGGCACTCTCAGATTGCTCTCCCACACAGAAGTCTGAGCTTCATGCAGATAGAGGGAAGGCACGAGGACACAGGTGGTGACATCTAGGGCACATTGCATACTCACAGGAACTCAGCTGCTTTCAATGGCCCCCTTCCTTCCTTTCAGGGGTACATGCTCTTCCCAGGCAGTGTAGTGGGCATCCACATCCCTACTCCCACTCACCGTCTCATCCTCAGACCTTGAGTAGGTCCAGGGTAGGTGCTGGGCTCTCTGCTAGTTAGACTTTCTTGAAAATGGAATGAGGAGTTGGGTCATGGGGGTACCTGCCTGTGATTTCAGTACTTGGGAGGCAGAGGCAGGGGAATCTCTGTGAGTTCAATTCCAGCCAAGGACTACATATTGAGATCCTGTCCTGAAAATAAACCAGCAAACAAAAACCAATGGAAGACAAAGTACGTAGGTGAGCTGACCCTGAGCCACCAGCTGATTGGACAAAGCTTTCCTTCTCCTTACCCACCCTATTCCCTCCTGGATTGGGGGTGACAAACAGAGGGGGGCGGGGAATGAATGCATTTTTAATTCTCTCTCTCTCTTCAAATAATCTGGACTCACAATTAATGGCACACAGAAGAGCTGGAAAGACAGCTCGGTGGTTCAAATCGTGTGCTATTCTTACAGAAGACCTGACATTAGCTTCCAGCACCCACATCAGTGGCTTCCTCACAGCTGCATGGAACTCCAGCTGCAGGGGTCCACTAACCCCTGTATCCCACAGGCACCTGTACTCACGTGTGCACATACCTACATGCACGCACGCATGTGCACGCCTTAAAAATAAGTGTACTTAGAAACACGCAGATATAAAATACCTTAGTCCATAGAATAAATAATATCTACTCCATAAGATAACATGGAGAAAACATATTAGTCTGAAGGCTCATACAAGTGCTAGGATTGAAGCTTAAATTTGACCTTGAGCCTCCAGATTGTGAGACAGAAGAGCAGCACATGGACAGTGTGCTGAAACCCAGGGTACACATCTACCTGAAGGTGCACCAGGGTGGCCTGGTGGAGGAGGATGCCTTGTTACTTACTGGGCCTCTGCCTGGAGGGGATTGCATATACAGGCAGGGGGGGCCATCTGGTCTACCTCCATGGTTTCCTCCTCTACATGTGTTGTGCAGTGGGAGTTGGGGGCGCTGTAGTCTCACAGGTGAGTAGGATATAAGTCATCTGGGCTGACTGGTGAGTTTACTGGGATCTCTGTGCGCTGAGCTCCTTGCCTTTTCTTCCAGAACAAGTACCAGGGTTTCATATTCGACATTGTGACCAAGCAGGCCTTCGATGTCACCATCATGTTCCTCATCTGTTTAAACATGGTGACCATGATGGTAGAGACGGATGACCAGAGCCCTGAGAAGGTCAACATCTTGGCCAAGATCAACCTGCTCTTCGTGGCCATCTTCACAGGCGAGTGTATTGTCAAGATGGCTGCCCTGCGTCACTATTACTTCACCAACAGCTGGAACATCTTCGACTTCGTGGTGGTCATTCTCTCCATTGTTGGTGGGTATGCAAGATTGCTGGACAGGAAAGTCCTGCCCAGGCTGTGTGTCTGCTCCAGCCCTCTGCACTCTACTTTATGCCTTAGCTCCTCATCCAGCTCTCTGCACTCTACTTAGTGCCTTAACTCCTGATCTGCTCTCTCTTCTTTAGTGTCCCCTTACACACACACACACACACACAAGCATGCACACACCCACTCACATGCACGATTTTGCACACATACACAGAGCTACACATCACTCTAATAAGAGCTTGTCTGGGATGGCCCTTTCAGGCCTAAGTGGCCACCCTGAAGAGAACTCAATACTCCATCTTGACCTGACCCTCCCTAGGACACAGCTCTGTGACTGTTAAGAAAATTTTAAGGTTGAGACTAGAAAAAGGAATGGCCACTACAAAGCCTCTCCTACCCTCCAAACAGAAGCTTGCAGCCTAGGCTGAAGGAAGAAGAGGCAAGTTGGGTCCCTAAGGATTAGAGGTAGATAACCTGATAGTGTAGAAGACACCAGTCATTTCTTGGGATGGAAAAACTATAGTCCAACACGTGTGCTAGGTTTCAAAACCTCCTGCAGTTCCCCTGAGGGGGGACAACATGGGATGAGAGCCTAACACAGACAAGGTCCTCACCATGTCTGTTCAGCCCCAAACCCAGATTCTTTGGGGAGGGAGGAGGTTCTAGACAGGGTTTCTCTGTGTAGCCCTGGCCATCCTGGAACTCACTCTGTAGACCAGGATGGCCTCGAACTCAGAGCTCCACCTGCCTTTGCCTCCCTAGTGATGAGATTAAAGGTGTGTACCGCCACCACTCAGCTAGAATCCAAATTCTTATATGACAGCTTTATTGAGATGTGGTTCGTGTACCATAAAACTCACAGGTTAACTTAAAGTTCACTTGACAGTGTGCATTCTGTGGGTTTCGATTTCATTAGGCATTGCTTAACCGGGGAGATGTTCTGGAAAATGTGTCGCGAGGCAATTTCATCATTTTGTGAACATCACAGAATTTACCTAACACAAAGACAACTAGCTACTAGGTCCCTAGGTGGTGTTGACCCTGTAGGAAGGTCTACACTACAGTCTGCCATTGGCTCGATGATGGTTGCATGGAACATGACTGGATCGTCACAGAACTGAGTAGCCATCAGCAGTGTATGTTAGAACACCCACTTGGCAGCCTCTCTCCATGACCACTCCTCCTCAACCCCTGGCAACCATTCATCTGAAATATTTAAGAGTTGCCAAACCATTTCCCAGAGTGGTTGCACCATTTACCTAGTCACTGGTGGTCAGAGCTCCCATTTACTTACCTCATCGCTGACGTATGGCTGAGTTTTTAATAATACTTACAGCCAACCTGCAGATGCAGCACCGCCTCGCTGGCGTCGGGGTTTCTAATGCCCTGGTAGCTAATGACACTGAACGCCATTTTCCTACGTTCACCAGGTATTTGCGTGCAGAATGGCTATTAGAAACTTTTATTCATTTTTTAAAATTAGAGTAATTAATCGTTTTTATTGTCATGTTGTAAAGAGCACTTAATCTATTCGGGATTCCAATCCCTTATCAAATATACAAATCAAACTTTGCTGTCTTTGTGATGCCTGTTGAAGCAGAAGTGTTTTGTTTTGTTTTAATTTTAATGAAGTCTAATTTGACCACGTATATCTGTCTTTGTTGCTGTGCTTACAGCTCAAATACTTGAAGCACACACCCATTCCTACAAGTGCACATCTGCCTTTGGGGTCATTCTGACTTTGCTTTTCTGCCATAAATGCCATCTACCTCTGGCAAATCCAATCAGAGGTTAAGGCAAGACACTCATTTCCCTGGGGCAGGCGTTTAGAGCATGAAGTAGGCTCAGAAATGTCCCAAGTCTCCAGGGGAAAGTAAGGATGGCAGTGTCCCTTGTGGGGCTGGAAAGCACTGTAGGGGGGTGCAGGGTGTCAGCTAAAGTGACCACTGACGTCTTGGAGGCTTTGAGAGGTACAGCATGCATTTCCAAGTCACCTGCTAGTCCTGGTGCTGGACCAACCCAGAGTGTGGCTAAGAGCTGTCATGGAGCCAGAGTGTCTGGGTCTCGTCCCAGCTTGTCGCTTGGGCCAGTAAACTTCTCTCGGCTCCATCCGGGAGGGAGATCATGCCTGTGGCTAGCTTTCCCAGGGTTCTGGGAAGTCTAATGAAATGAAGGCTGAAAGGGGCATAACCCAGTGCTCTTGGCACCTGCCAACCATCAGCACTCCTGACAGAGCCAGGAGAGGTCCCTGGACCCGCAAGGGGCAAGTTTGCTCCACTCTCTCCTGTAATATACCTGTGCCCTCAAAGTAGAGACCCCAAAGTGGAAAAGTCTGGAGCCAGATAGTAACAGGAACCATTACAGAGACATTCTTCCTGTGTGTCATGGCTCTTTGTACGCACCTGCAGTGTCTGCGTTTGTTAGGAAAAGATGGGCTAGGGGTGGAGGTGAAGCTTTGCATTTCCCGTGAGTGTCCAGGAGATCCCTAGGTTTCTGATCCTCAGGGCATACTTTGTATAGTGAGGAGCAGGAACCCTTGAGCTGTGGCTCTTGCTAGGCTGCTGCAGTGCTGAGGACCTTCTGACCTCAGAGCCCATGTATAGCCGATGTTCTGGTATACCGCCACCGGGCAAGTGTGTCCTTACAACTAGAATAATGGAGCTGAGAAAACACCTAGTAGAATGTCATCTTCATCTCCAGGGTCATAGAGAAAAGAGGAGGCCACGTCCTAGAATGTCCCAATGACCCTGTCTTCCTGGAAGGCCTTTGTCCTTTACAGTCACGCTTGTCCTCAGTGCACCTGACCTGGAAGGAGGGCAGGAGCTACAGTCTTCTTGTTTCCCACAGGCACTGTCCTCTCCGACATCATCCAGAAGTACTTCTTCTCCCCGACACTTTTCCGGGTCATCCGTCTGGCCAGGATCGGCCGCATCCTCAGGCTGATCCGTGGAGCCAAGGGGATTCGCACGCTGCTCTTCGCCCTCATGATGTCCCTTCCGGCCCTCTTCAACATCGGCCTCCTCCTCTTCCTCGTCATGTTCATCTACTCCATTTTCGGCATGGCCAACTTCGCTTACGTCAAGTGGGAGGCCGGCATCGACGACATGTTTAACTTCCAGACCTTTGCCAACAGCATGCTGTGCCTTTTCCAGATCACCACATCGGCTGGCTGGGACGGCCTCCTCAGCCCCATCCTCAACACAGGACCCCCCTACTGTGACCCCAACCTGCCCAACAGCAATGGCTCCCGGGGGAACTGTGGGAGCCCAGCAGTGGGCATCCTCTTCTTCACCACCTACATCATCATCTCCTTCCTCATCGTGGTGAACATGTACATCGCTATCATCCTTGAGAACTTCAGTGTGGCCACAGAGGAGAGCACGGAGCCCCTGAGCGAGGACGACTTCGACATGTTCTACGAGATCTGGGAGAAGTTCGACCCAGAGGCCACCCAGTTCATTGAGTATTTGGCCCTGTCTGACTTTGCGGATGCCCTGTCTGAGCCGCTCCGCATTGCCAAGCCTAACCAGATCAGTCTCATCAACATGGACCTGCCCATGGTGAGCGGGGACCGTATCCACTGTATGGATATCCTCTTTGCCTTCACCAAGAGGGTACTCGGGGAGTCTGGGGAGATGGATGCCCTGAAGATCCAGATGGAAGAAAAGTTCATGGCAGCCAATCCTTCCAAGATCTCCTATGAGCCCATCACCACCACCCTGAGGCGAAAACACGAGGAGGTGTCGGCCACAGTCATCCAGCGGGCCTTCCGGAGGCACCTGCTGCAGCGGTCAGTGAAGCATGCCTCCTTCCTCTTCCGCCAGCAGGCGGGCAGCAGTGGCCTCTCTGATGAGGATGCCCCCGAGCGAGAGGGCCTCATCGCCTACATGATGAATGAGAACTTCTCCCGGCGCAGCGGTCCACTCTCCAGCTCCTCCATCTCCTCCACATCCTTCCCCCCGTCCTATGACAGCGTCACCAGAGCCACCAGTGATAACCTCCCAGTGCGTGCGTCTGACTATAGCCGCAGCGAAGATCTCGCAGACTTCCCTCCATCTCCAGATAGGGACCGAGAGTCTATGGTGTGAGCCTGGCCACCCGCTGGCCAGGGCGGACACGGTTGTAACCTGAACAAAACCCTATGCAGTTGAAACCAGTGTCAGCTGAGGCCTCCCTAGCTCTGGAGGTGAAAGATGAGCCTCCAGGTGGAGGAACCACAAGGCAGAGTTCTGTGTCTCTGTGTCGAAGCTAGAGGCAGCTGGAGGAACCCCGGCTGGTAAGGACCTGGCACATCCTAGTAACCAGGTCTGGCCAGGCAGCACAGCATGGCACTGAACAGCAACTCGGTCCCACGTCGGGTGGAATGGGAAACACGCTGTACATGTTGTGAACGAGCTTTCATAGATTTATTAGATTTGATATTTTTTTACTTGAGCAAAGAACATCTTTTTCCATGAACATTTGCAGCAGTTCCCACTGCCTCTTCACTCTGAGCAAGTGTCAACAGAGGTGCCAGAACTCTGCTCTCAAAGCTAATGCAAGGGGTCCTTCCCACCCAAGGGGAGGGTCATGGTTCCTGTCGCCTGGGTACTCCACACACACACACACACACACACACACACACACACACACACACACACACACACACACACACACACTGGGGCAGGACCTAGGCTGGGGAGGAAGGGGCAGAATTGCCTCAGGCAAATGTGCTCAGTGGCTCCAAAGGAGACAGGTTTTTCTTCTTGGCCCCCAAGTGTGAGGTTCTTCCAGTGGGACTCAATCTGTGCCCCTGTTGTCCCCAGGATTCCGGTCTCCTTTTTTCAGACAGGCTTCGCTTGAGGTCAGTGCTCCAGAAATTAAACGTTTCAGAGAGCTGCCTAGTCTCGGAGACGAATTCTGCCCTTCCTTCCTCTCCTGTAAGAGTATTAATGTTGTAGCCCGAGGGTATGATGGAGGCAGCCTGCTCACAGGCACATAGCTTGCTACTGGGATGTGACAGGCCCTGTCCAAAGGCCAAGGGAAGAGAAGGCTGTTCCACGTGGGCCACTGAACCGTGTCCAGCTGTGGCAACTGCACAGCACAGGAAGTGGTCTCCATTTCCCAGGCTCCCCTGGGGCTCCAACTCCTCTTCAGACACTGGGGAAGTGGGAGGGCAGCCTGGCTCTGCCTAGGAGAAAGGCCCTGGATGGCCAGGCCTGGTTCTGTGCCCTGGATGGGGACAAGCCAGTCATCCCACTGGGAGAGGAGGCAGTGTGGTATCTGGGCCCAGCCCGGGGTCTGACTATCCCAGGCGTCTTCTGAGAAGGCTTTTTCAGGGAAAAAAAAAACAAAACAAAAAAACGATTTTATAAGTCCAATTATCCCCGTGACCTCTTCAGCTGCTGACAATCTTGTTTAGCATATGCAAATCTTTTTAAAGTAGACAACCGCAGCTGCTGAAGTGACAGGCTGGCGGAGCCTGAGCAGGCAGGGTCTTGGCTGCCCAAGTCTAGCTCTCCAGCAGAGCCACCCTCGGCTGGGGGCACCCACCTCACAGGCCACCTCAGTCGTGCCTGCCCACTGCAGGCTGGCTGCTCCTACCTACCTCGCCGAGCTGTCGGAGGGCTGGACGCTCCTGGCAGTGCCGAAGGAGGGGCACTGTGGGCGAGTCAAGTATTATGTTTCTTCTTGTCACCTCAGTTCCCTTGGTGGCAGCCGGCTCCTGCCCCACCTGCCCCTGGAGGCTTATCCAATGTCCCCACTGAGTCCAGTGTGGGGGCCTTGGTTTTAACTGTCCTGGTGATGCTTCTCTGAGTGGAAATCTTATTTTTGTAGATCTGTACTTTGCTCCCAAGGCTTGGAGAGATATTTGTCCCTCCCTGGCACTCACTTCAGGCTGCATAGGCAGGAATGTGGCCTGCGGCTGACTGGGTTGACAGGGCTGCCATCCCAGCTGGCCGGAAAGAGGCCGTGGTTCTGAATATGCAGATGGTCTTGGAGCCTTAAGACAGGTGCCCGGGGCTTGCTGCAGACAGGGTGGCTGAGGGGAGGAGCAAGCTAGCCCCAAGTCCTTGGCTTAGCATGGCTTTCTTTTCTAGAACTGCACAGAGGGGAGAAGAGAGTAGTCAGTAGACGGAAGGAGGGAGGGGCATTCATACATGTCAGGTGTTGTCTGAAGTAAATGAGCACTTCTCACTAAGCTTCGTGTATAAATGGAATACATTATTTTTCAAACAAATGAATAAATGGCTTACATGACCTGGTCTGGGATCTGTTCTTGTGCCGAGGGGCGATGTGGGTACCGAAGAAGGGGCGGGACACTGGAGGCTGGAAGAAGCTGTGAGTAGCCCTTGGCCTGAGCGGCAGCAGCACACTCCTCCCCACCCCCCCACCCCACCCCCCCGAGGAAAGATGCCTAGGCCGTCCCTCTAGGACTTTCTGCTCTAGAGCACTGAGGAAACTGCACCCCCAAAGTGCCAAACCAGAGATAGTCTAAGGGCAGGGTCACTGGCTGCTTTGGACCTGTGACATTTGACACTGGCCTCCTGGTCCTTGTTTCCCCTCATTCCTTGCTACCAGCCATTACCACATGCCCAGGTGCCTCCTTACACTCTTCATCTTGGAAAACGGAGCATGTGTCCAAGGCTGTCCTTAGTCCTACTCACAGCCTTGCTATGCTCTCTGTGAGTGACCCTGACAGATCCCAGGACCTTATAATCGACCCTTGTGGTTGGCTGGTTGGTTGGTTGGTTGGTTGGTTGGTTGGTTGGTTGGTTGACTGTTTGAATGGTAGGTTGCTAGGTTGTTGGTTGGTTGGTTGGTTTCATTTTCCTCTTTTACTGCCCTGCCTCCTCCTGGCTTTTGACTGTGCCTTTCCAGTCCCAACCAAGGCTTTGAAGAAGAACCTGTGCTGGGCTGAGGCCTCTTCACTGAGCCTCAGACCAGTGTTCAGCAGTCTATTCTGTGTATTTTTAGACCTTCCAGCCAGACCACGCAATGCTGAATTAAACTCCCTTGCCTTGCCAAGGCCTCTTAAATGCCTGCCCTGGCACCAACATACTTCACTCAAGTCCTGGAGCCCCACCTCCTCGGTGACTCTGAAATCCCACTGTTTGGATCTAACTTGTGCTAGTTCAATTAGGGGGCCTATGTCTTGCCTCTTGGAGACAACCAAGTGCTTTTGCTATCTTCGTCCATTCCAAATTCTTCTCTCTGCGGTCAGGGTGATATTTCAATCCAAGATTACTAACCCTGGGTAGAGTTGCTCCATGGCTTCCTGTTGCTTTAGGATCAAGGCAAACTGTCCCAGGCCTCCAGCCTCACCAACTCCCTCTGTAACCACACTCTCCAGCCCCCAAGGCTCCAGGCTCTTCCAGTCTCACCAGCTGCTGCCCCCTCTACCCAGAACACTCCTTGCTCTTCTCAGGGTCAGGACTCTCCTGCTCCTCTGGGAACATTTCCTGACATGGCCCAATTCCCTACCCATCACTGGTCCTCATCCTTACTGTTGCAGTCCCCTCTCTACAAATGACAGTGGATCAGTGAGTAAACAGGTGAGGTCACAGAGACCAGTGTCACTGCCCCTCCCTGGGCCTGGGTGAGAACAGGCAGAGCCTCTGGTGTTTCTCTTGGGGAAACAGAAGTATCAGCAATAGCCTACTGTCTTTTGCACAGTCCCAGCCTGGCACGAGCATGCCAAGAACTGAGGGCCGAGGGGCACGGTGGCTCCTCCCAGGCCAGGTGTACAGTTAGGGACACTTTTGCAGGCTGTGTGTGGGACCTCTACGGTTTCCCAAGAGATGTCCCTTTTCCAGGATCCCTACTCATCTTTGCCCTTGCCCTTTGGTACTTGTGATGCCACCCAGCCTCCTGCCAACATGGTCACTACCCATGTACTTTTGCTTGCTGAGGCCTAGCAAGGCCCCACCCTCCATGTCTGACATGTCAGTACTCTCTAAGACTCCTGAAGACCTCCACCCCTAGAAAGCCTGTGTAGGGAATGGCACACACCTGCCTCCCAGGCCCTTCCTCAAGAGGAGGCCTGGAATCCTGGAAACATTACACTAACAAGACTCCGAAGGAGCCCACCCGCAGTGTCCTCGGCTTCCCCTTCTCAGACTTATGCCCAGCCTGAGGCCAAGGCCAAGGGCTCTGAGCAACATTCCCTTATAAATGACCACCGCATGAAAGGTGACAGTCTGACACTACTGACCACTCCCGTGGTCACCTTCTTCCTTGTCTTTCTTCCAACCAACCAGGGCCTTTTAATGGGCAGTCCACATCCTAGGATGGTAGACCACGACCAGCTTTTTAATAAGCATCAGAGCCTCATGGCATGCGTGGGGATGTGTGACCTTGCGAAGTCACCTTACATACATATAGAACTCGTGGGAGTGCATGTGTGATTAGGAATGCTCACGGCTCTTCCCTAAGACCCAGGTTTGATCCCAGACTCAGTACCATTGTAGCTGTAGTTCCGGGGGATCCGACACACTCTTCTGACCTCTGTGGGCACCAGGCACACATGTGGCTTACATACATGCATGCGTGGCATCCACATACATAAAATAGTGATAAGTAATAATAACAACAACAACACACAAAACACCACCACCCACCACCGGGAGTGGATTCATGGTTTTTTTCCCTCAAGGCTGTGTCCTGGGGACCTCCCTCAGAGGCTGGGTGTGGAAGGAACCTCACTGACCGAAAAGCACAGAAGACTAAGGAGCCTGAGGCTGTAGCCCCTCCACAGGACTGTGCATGGTTGGGTCGTCCCCCTTGCATGCTCTAGGGACACTAACTACTCCCCCAGGCTGAATCCACATCTATTATTCTTGAAGCCCGGACTTAGAGCTGGGGGTTCTTGATGTTTCTGTGGGGCCCTCTCCAGCTCCCTGACGTGAGAGCCTTCCACTGTCTTAAGAGTGTTGTGAGACCAGGCTTGAGACTGTGAGACAAGGCCTGTATCTAATAAAGTACCACAGCTGTCACCAGGCCAGGTGGGGGTGAGGCTGGGGTCTGGGTGGCGGTGACTCTGTGAGGGGCAGATGCCAGCTCCTGTGTCAAGTGGGAAGGCATGCAGCCGGGAATCTCAGCCCTTGGCAGGGAGAGAGAGGCTCCTGGACAGACGTCAGCTCTCACCCTGGGGCCACGGTATTGGCAGCAGCCCTGCCACATGCCAGCGGCCCTCCACTGACAGCCGCGAGCCTCCGTGTCCAGGAGGTTGGAAGGGGCAGGGAGAAAGATGCCTGGGCCCTCCTAGAGGCAGAGGCCACTGTGAGGGAAATGAACAAGGACAAGGCAAGGGTGTGACAGATCAGATCGGTACTGGACTCAGGGGACGCCCCTCCCCTCCTTCCCTTTCCCCTCGCCTCCCCTCTGCAAGCCTCCCAACCCTGGCGGCTTCTCAGGATTTGTGCTGCCACGGTTCCTCTCTGCCCTGCGTCCAGTGCTCTGAGCACATATGTCTTGTCCATTTACCACACTGAAGGCTGCAGCTGACCAGGCCAGGCTGTTTGTTCGCAATCTCGTCTCTGGTCCTAGCCCAGTGCAGGTGATATGTGAAGAAGGGTGTTTGTAGAATCAGGAGATCGGAACCAATCCATCATGGCTTCACCTGGACCACTCCACCTGAGCCCTTTATGTCCCTGGGGTCTCCAGCCCTTTCTCTTCCCAGAATTCCCGTGCTCCACTGTTTTTCTGGAAGAAAGTTAGATGCAGACCCATTTGGGATCAACACCTGGATGGATCCACCTATATCCAAACTGTGAGGAATGGCTCTCAGGCTTCCTTTCCTAAACTCACTCAGGCCACAAGCCTCAGTCTGCCCCCAGGGACAGAGGTAAGCAGAGAGGACAGAGAGTTCAATAGAGTGGGTGCTGGGGAACTTGGTTCGGAAATGGCAGCCAATGGTTGACAGCGAACACACTGGGCTGCAGGGTGTCTCAGAGGAACCGCAAGGCTGAGCAGTTGGTGCTGTTCTTTGTGGTAATCCAGTCACCTTGAGCAACAGCAGCGAGACCTGAGGAGCCTAAGCCCAGCAGGGCAATGACCAGTCTAGCAAGCACTTCCTCCCATGCCCGCTCACCGGGCTGGCATCCCGGGCGGCTGCCAGGCACCTGCTGCTGAGAGAAGACCCATCACCCCAGCCTCTGTGGGGAGGCAGGCCGGCTCAGGTTCCCGAGAAGCGTGTGAGAAAGCCCTTGCCCGGATGTGAGCTGAATGGCTGGTGGTATGTCCTGTCCTCATGTCTGTCCCAACCGATGCCTGGCTGTATGCGGGGCAGTGTGATGAGCTCACGCTGAAATGTAGGTGTGAGCAGAACAGGGCTAAGCTTGCGGCCAGGATTTGTCTCTAAGGCCATGTCTCTGTGGAAATCATGTCTGTTCACCTGTCAGGAGGAGACCCGTGGCTAGCCAGAGCCAGTCCCTTTCTGCAGGGCTGTGGGGACATAAGGGTAAGCGAGGGCTAGCCCAAGAGAAGGGGCCAGTTCAACAGCTCTAGCCAGGCTTCCTGCATCTGTACCAATTCATCACATTTACAGCCTTCACTCCAGACAGGGGACAAGGAAATGACAAAGCCAGTCAGGGCATAAATAAAAGTGCAATGGAATAACCAGGATGCACAGCCCATCCCGAGTCCAGAGCCAGGAGCAGGGCTGACCTGAGCCTCCCTCTGCCTCTGCCTTGACTTCACCCACAGGCCCCGGGAGACAAGCTAAAACCACTAAGAGGTGCCCACGGGGGTGCCCAGCCGGATTACCAGCTTCCTGGGCCAAAGTCCTTGATGTCATCTTTACCTCCTCTCTTTCCCTCACACTCCGTATCCAATCCGGCAGGAAATCCTGTTGGCTCTGCCTTCAGAACACGTCCCAAGGCCACCACGGTCTCTCCATTCTCGCAAGGGTGCCTAGGTGGTTCTTGTTCCTAAGTTTTCTTAGCGCATCCATCAGTAAGGGACCAGTTAACACAGCCTGTTCATACTCCACTAGAATTCTCTAGAAGCCCCCCATTGTGGTCCTCTTGTGACGTGTGGCTCCCCGCCGCCTCCCTAACCCCCCCCCCAGCCGTCATCATCCCTGAGCCTGTCACACAGCACTCCACCACATATACGCCTTTCTGCCTTCTGGATGCACCAAGCTCCATGGACTGAGGCCTCTGCCCTGGTCGATCCTCCGCAGGGTGGCTTTCCCCAAGGGAGTCAGGTTCATCTACTTCTATGTCCAAGTCATTTCATAGCCCACTCTCCTGAAGACAATGTGACGCAGTGACCCCACCCCAGGCTTCCACCCTTCCGAGATCCAATTTTCAAGTCAGATTTACATATTTTTTAAACATCGACTTAACAGGTGTGTACTGAAGCACATCTGGAGTTCGGGGGCAACCTGTGGGAGTCATCAAGCTGACATCATCAAGCTTGGCTGCAAGCTCCCCCGAGCCTTCACAGTAGCCCTCCCATTCTGGGTTGTGCCAATCTCTACCTGTTCCGGTGGGTCTAACTCTCGCTCACTTGCTCGTCTGGGAGACAGGGTCTCACTATAGAACCTCGGCTGGTCTCAACCCCACCCGCCTCTGCCTCCCTCCCGGGTGTATAAAACCACACTTAGATCTGAAATGTTTTCTGCTTGTTTGGTTTGGTTTGGCCTGGTTTGGCTTGGCTTGGCTTGGTTTGGTTTGGCAGGATGTTTTCTGGGGTTCTGTTTTGCATCTCAGCCATTTTGACTTTCCTCAGTGGCTGATGACTGAGCTTTGCTGTGTACGGCGACTGGCTGCTCTTCTACCTTCTCTCTAGAGCTTAAACACTTTCGGTAGCGCTTGGAGGCACAAGGCTCCCCACAGGAGGCAGTGTTCTGGTGCCCTGCCCGGGCTTACTGCGTGGAAATGGCAGTGACATCTTCCTGGTGCGTGATTCTATGCTTGCAGACATGGAAGGAACTCGCAGTAACCCCCAGCACGCCGTGAGCATCGTGAATGCCCAGTGGGCCAATGGTCACGACTACTACCTCCTGCCTAACTCTGTGTCCTTTCAGACCCTGACTTTCTTGTGTGAACGGTTGTGTCTCGTGGACAGTGGGCCCAGAGCTAGACAAGCAGTACCTAACCACTGTACCATCTGTCCGTGAGTTTTAGAATTACTGCTTGGTGCCATTACTCCTACAGGTTCCTTCCCCATCCCAGGCCCTGGGCAGCCATGCCAGCAGGGAACAGCAGGAAATCGGCACAGGCAGATATGGGGCCGGTGCCAGGGTGCCAGCGTGCCAGCGTGCCACCGAGATGGAGGGCCGGTGATGAGAGAACACTTGGGCTCAGCACAGCCCCAGCCGAGGGAGGGGAAGGAGGGAAGGTGGGGTGCTGGGGTGCAGCTGGAGAGCCGAAAGGAAGAAGGAGTCCAAAGGTCAAAGTCTCAAAGCTCTAGAAGATCAAAGAAAAGGAGGGGCACCCAGAGGCCAGGTTGTGGAAGGGTGCGCAAGCCGAGGGGCAAGGAACAGGGGGTAGGCTGGGGGAGACCAGCCTCTGTCCCTACCCTGCCCCCGCAGCCCTTCCTCTCTACTGAGCATGCTCTCCACACTCACCTCCTTGACTATGGGCAAGACCGTCTTGGCACCCTACAACCCCACACCCTGTTCTTTCCCAAGCCAGCTGCCTCTTCAGTGACATCCCCCAGAACCTACTGCCCCCGGCTCTAGCCTTAGAAAACCTAAAAGACAGTTTCCTTTCCAGCCGTGTCAGGGCTAGGAGGTCATATCTGCCGACTTTGCCAGCCCAACAAAGCATTCTCTCTCCTACAGAGACAGTAAAGGGAAGACTGAAGCCCAGCCACCAGCAGGCCGGGGTCCCCACCCTCCCTTCCTCAAATGTCACCAAATAAAGACCGACGCATGGAACTGACTGGCTAGGGAAGCCGAGGTATCTGCCCATTTTTCATGCAGCAAACATGTCTGGAACATCAGAGTCTGGTGCTACAGTGATGAGCCGACAGGCTTGTCTTTGTCCTTACGGAGCTCACAGTCAAGTCAGGGAGGTGACTGCCTGGAGCTGCTGTCAGGCAGGGAGGACAAGGACAATGGATAAGACTTGTGACAATTAATAAGCACTTTGCGAGTTGCTGGGGTACACCTGTGGCTGTGACTCTGCCGGCCTTTCCAGAGAGGATCAGCTGAAGACGGGGAACGCCTGACTGTAGGGGCCCTGTCCTACAGGCTGGGGCCTGCACAAAAGAAAGAGGGAAGTTTGAGCCAAACATTCCCTGCTCTACTCCTGTGGCCACGGCCAAGGGCTATTCTTATCACCCTGTCTTCTCCAACATGCCAACTGCACCCTCATAAACAAGCTCTCCCCGACTCCTCACGCCAGGTATTTGGTCACTGTGGTGAGAACGCCAATACAACATTCCAGGGCCGAGTCAAGGAAGACCTCTCTTGATGCTGTGGCACTGGACTCCGTCCTGTGGGCATTTTCAGGCAGAGAGAAGTTTTCAGTAAGAGGTTCTGAGGTAGAAGGGACACAACCTGTTTCAGAAGGACAACTCGGCCCACGTGGGCAGAGCCAGGAAATAAGGGGTGGCGTAGGCCGGCAAGGGCCAGGAGACCAGCCAGGATATGACCTGAGGCATGTGGAGCTGCAGAAGGGGTTCACTCCCTCATGCATTTCTGTTTTGGGGGGTGAAGGACACGACTGCTCGTGAGGCCTGTGCTTTAAGCTAGACCCTACCTCTGCTCCGTGGAAGGAATTGTGCAAAGCAAGGGTGGCGGGTGAGAAGTCAGCAGTGTCCACAGGGAGACACAGTGGGGTTGGGTTAAGGATACACGAGGATCTCTCCAAGTGCCTCCTCATGACTTCCTACCCCAACTGTCCCGAGACTGCAAGAGGAACCGGCAAGCCGCTGAGGACCTACTCTGACTGAGAATTAGTTTAAGGTCCCATCTGCTGGAACCTGCCTCTCTCAGCAGGAGCGCTAAAAAGGCAAGCTCCCAGCTGGAGGCCGCACAGGAGCATCACTGTTGGTGGGGGAAACATGGGCTTCCTTGGTGGTGCGGACGAGGCTGCCTTAGTCACCCCCTTAGTACACGGGGTAAGGGTGCAAACCTGTTCTGCTAACCGGTCAAGGGTGCACACAAGGTGGGCATGCTGACACTTGGGAGGCTGGTGGGAGGATCACAAATGCAAGGTCAGCCTGCACTGTGTCTTCAGTTCAATGCCAGCTTAGCCACACAATGGATTTGAAGCCAACCTGAGATACACAGTCAGAGCCCGTCTTAAAATTGAGAAGAACAGGGGTAAAAAGATTGCTCAGTTGCTAAAGGTACTTCTTCTAAGCCTAATGACCTTAGGCTCAATCTCTAAAACCCACGTGGTGGAAAAAAGAATCCTGCAAGTTATCCTTCGACACCACCCACCCCTGTGAGTTTTCTGTGGCTACACCTCAACAGGTCTCCTTTACTTCAGCCCCAGCAGGCAGCCTTCTTCCAAGAGGCTCTTAGATCCCGTTTCAGGGACCCCAGCTTAGCATAACAGGAACCTCAGAGAAGAGGAAACTTGGAGTCTAACCAGAGAAGAAATTACAACTACCCACCCAACCCACAGTTGCAAAACAAAGGAAAACATCTGAGTGGCATTCATTAGACTGTCATTTCTGACCTCTACTGTCCCTGCTACCTGTGACAGGGAAGTGACACCAGCATTTAAACCCTCCTAGCTGGTTCTCAGAATCCCGAGGTTTATATGGAGAGCAGACCTCCCATGGATGTCCAAAGCCAAAGGCCATGTGGGCTTAGGTCTGAGTGCTTTCCTGCAGAAGAAAGAAACACTTCCAGGTGGAAACCTTCCAAATGTGTCTTCCCTGTCACCTTGTCACCAGATTGTCCCAAGCACAAACTTTCTCAAGAATTATCTTTGTCTTTGGCTCTTCACACAGAAAGGTCACATAGTTGTCTGCCTCTGATAGCACGCACATAGCTGGGGAAATGGCCTCAGAGGTTTCTACAGAGGGAAGGCCTGAAGAAATGCTTGACTAATAAAGGGGAGATGAGGTCATGAAGACAGAAGAAAGGAAAGGGAAGGAAAGGAAAGGAAAGGAAAGGAAAGGAAAGGAAAGGAAAGGAAAGGAAAGGAAAGGAAGGGCAGGGAAGCCCGGAAGGATGGAAACCTCACAGAGGCCATATCATTTTACTCCCTTACCTAAGCTACATTTTTTGTTGTGGTCCCCCACTGCTGTGTGCTAACGGACAGGCACACTGAAATATCAGCTAGAAGCAGGGACACGACAGTGTCAACCAGTATACCAGCATCTAAATCTTCGTTTCTAGTGTCATTGTCCACTTTAAAAAAAAAAAAAAAAAAGACTCCTGGTGAAATAGCTAATTCAGAGTTAGCGCACGGAAAAAAAAAAAAAATACTCAACGTGCCTGGAACATTGTGTTGTGCTAGAACATGAAGTACCCAGAGACTGATGGGGAGGTGTCAAAGGACACGGGAACCAGCTCAAATGGGCCGACAGGGAACTTAAAATAGGGTGAAAACCTACAGGAAAAGTGGATAAGGAACAGAAGAACATCATAGCTCCCCCATGACTATGTGTTCCGAACAAAGAAAGAGGTACCCCTGGCAGATCCCACTGAAACCAGCCAACCAATGGTTGGAGTTCCAACGGGTGGAAAGGGTGCACACCCCACATCACCTCTGCAACAATCTCGACCAAAGTGCAGAGCCTGAGATGACCAGACAACATGGAATTTCCCCCTGAGCAGTGGTGGTCTACAAAACTGTTGTCTGACACTCGCCAAACGTCACACAAAGAACAGGTGCTGGTCTCCTCCGGATTGAAGGAGGCTAAAAGTCGGTGACAATTAGTGCAATGGGTGCCCCAGCCACAAAGGAGAAAAGGCCCAGCGCACCGACGAGGTAGTAGGGCCGGAGAGGACGCGGTGACAGCGGATCCGTGTTGGACCCACGTTAGAATCCCTGAGTGTGGTAACTGCACTGCAGCCGTATAAGCGTCCATCTTTGCGGGCAGATAAATGAAGAATTTAGAAGCCGTGATTGTCTTCAGCTTATTCCTAAAGAATTGAGAAGAACGCAGCTGTCTTGTGCAGTGTCACAGGAGTACAGTGAAGAGATTATGTCTGAGGGCAGAATGACAAACTCAGGGAGTAAAACGGACGGTGGTGGCCCATGTAAAAGGCCCATGGGGACTCCTGCAATGTTCCCGTGACTTTGTCATGACACCAGAATAAGGTTTGATAAACCATTAGTCTCCAGTGGTTACGTGGTGCTTGCTATGAGGACTATTTGGGTTCCGCTTGGTATTCGCAGGATGTCCTGGCGTTCCATGGGGCTGGCCTTCACTAGGATCAGGGTCTTAGGTACAGAGGGTGGAATGGAGGCAGCGGCTATTAAGCCCGAGCTTTCCTATCTGCTAAAATGACAAAGCTAGGATGTGACACCAAGTCAGCCTGTCTGGCCTGAGTCTGTGATCTTAGCCAGGAACCTGCCCTGCCTCTTGAGCTGTGCAGGAAGCTGAATGTGGAAATACAGACATGTCTACAGAACAACTCTCATTCTCTCTCCCCACAGCCCCCACCACACACAAACACAACAGCACGCATGTGCACACACAGCCCACAGCAGTCTGGTACAGAATGTTTGCAGTCTGAAAAGTCCAGATAATCTTCAGACCTGAGGCTTTTAGAAGGTAGACATACAGCTTACAGCCCTAAGCCTGAAGGGCTTAGAGTGTAGGGGAACAGAGACCTAGAGAGACCCCGAGTCCCAGGGTTTCCTGTGGCTCCTGGCTTAGCGTTATTTGTCTTCACAAGAGCTCTAAATGTCCATTTGCTTCACCAAGACGTCTCTGCCCATTCTTCTCATGAACCTACTAACAAGGGGGCTTGACTTTTTGAAATATTATTACAGTGGGGGGGGGTGTGCACACTCACAAGCACACACGTGTGTACATAGCACGTGTAGAGCTCAGAGGACAACTTGAGAGAGTTGGTTCTCTCCTGGGGATTGAACTCAGCTTGTTTGACAGCAAATACCATCACCAGCTGAGCCACCTCCCTGGCCTGGAAAATGGCTTTCTGGGCAGTGGCTAAGGCCTCAGATGAAAATGTGGACCCAGACAGAGCGGCTGTATGGCTGGCAGCTGACTGAGAAGACAAGAGAACCAGTCACTGAGGTGATAAGAAATGCTGGATGTGCCAGCCCCAGCAACAGGGGCCACGGCAGGAACCATCCCTGGGGGTGGGGGATGGGGCGACTACACTCCTAGGCATTTTGCCAGGAAACTGGGGGGGGGCATATTCCTCACTGGGCATCAGGTATCAGGCAGCAAAAAAGACACCTTAGAGCCAAACTGAGGGTCAGGGATAATGCCATTGGGACTGAGAGGGAAGAAAGATGCTGAAGTAAGTTCAGATGTGGAGAGGACCCCCGCCATCACCCTCCCTGCCGAAGGGCCTGTCACAAGGCGGCCATGGCTCACACCTGCTTATCAGGGCTGGGGTGTGGAGAGGGTGTCTCAGACAGGAGATAAAGCTGGGACAGGGCTGTCCACACCAGCCCTGCTCTGCCTCCCTCTTTCACACCTCCTCAGAGGCCCTCAGCCACTCTGCCCCTGCGGCCTCCACCTGCACCACCATGACTCTGTGTAAACCACCCCCACAGGCCTTTCTGCCCTGTACAGCTAAAAGATTCTAAGTTGGGAGGGACCCTGGAGACTAACCCACCTCTTTTTACCTAACAGGGAGGGAAACTGAGGGATAAGATGCCCCTTACCTGAAATCGTATCACAAACATACTTAGAAGCCAGAGTCAGAGTCCAGGTTCTGACCCCAGACCAGAAGGCAAGAGTTCAGGCCCCGCCTACAACTAAAAGGCTCTGTGCAGGAAGAGCAAGGAGCACACCTGTGTGTCACCCTGAGTTTCAGACCACTGACAAGGACAGAAGGCAAATGACATCATGCTGGCCCCGGGTGCCATTCACCTGAAACAAGATGGCCGGTTATCCATGCCAGTACACAGACTAGAGAAGGTCTCCTTCACTGTGTTTGATGGCAATGACAGGAAGGGCTCTAAGGCTCTCCCCAAGGGGTGAGAGGTGGGGGAGGGAGATTCAGGGCACATGCACTGGAAGGCCAGTGGAAAGCAGGGGCTTCTTATGAGCAGGGGAAGGAACTCTAAAACACTGTCCAGTCTGACTGGAGAACAAAGAGTCAGGAACTCAGGCCAATGCCCACACCCCTACTGCTCTCAAGGATGTTTGAGTAGAAAGGACAAGAGAGCAGAGGCAGGAAGTTTCATCCTGCCTGGAGAGGGACAAGAACAGACACATGCTGAGACCCAGGCAGGGGGCAGAAGGGAGGGTGGGGCTCTGCACCTGCACACAGCTAGAAGGTCTAACTTCAGCTCTGCAGAGGCCGACCTGCTCTCACACTCACCACTTTGGTCTCATCTTCCCACCAGGAAGGATCCCCTCAGGCTGGAAACAGGATTCTGTAGAGCCCACAGCTTGGGGCTCAGGAAGGGGCAAGAATGTACCTCAAGAGAGGTATGGGGTCAGCAGTGCTCAACTCTGGTCTCGCAACCCCACAGTCTACTGTCTCAGACTGTCCCCAGCCTTCCTGGGTCCCCGGCTGGGAGACTGGGAACACTAGGATTCAACAGGATTCACTCTTTCTCCGATTTGGTGGGTAACCCCCCCAAAACCTTTAACCAGCTATTATTTGCAGAATTAGATGGGGACCCCAGAAAGGAGTCGACGCTAACGTGTTTGCCTCTAGGACATTAGCGGGGCTAAGGGTGGATACGAGAACGGCTTTGAAGCCGAGTGAAAACTACTAAACAACCTTGGGAGGCAGAGGGTAGACCACAGGCTGGAAAACCAGATCTTATATTGGAATGGTACCTCCTAAGGGGTGCCCGGAAGAGGCTCTCCCGGGAAGGGGCTCCGAGAACTGTGAGCGGCAATGTGTTATGGTTTCAGAACTGCTTCTGCCTGGTCTGCAGCTTGACCTCACAGGCTGCCCTTCCCCTCCCTCCTCACTCATCTTCACCAGCTGCCCGCAAGCTGATAACCGGCTATCCCTTATTAAGAACTCATCAGCCTGCACGTATGTATCCGATCCCCAACCGATCTTTTCCTGTATGAGGCACCTCATTCCGAAGGATGACGGCAACTAAAGCTGCTCAAGCACAGGAGGATGGGACGGGTCCCCACCTCAAGCATACCCTGTCTCCAAAGCCTTGACCCAGCCACACCCTATGGGCCTACAGATGTGACAGGCCTTCACACCCTGGAGTGACTCACTGCTGTCCTGGGGACTCATTTCTGCACTGTGAATAAATTTATTATTGGTTTTGATTTGGTTTCGTTGTTGTTACTGAGATGGGGTCTCACTGTGTTAGCAGGCACTGGCTGGCCTTGAACACGTAGAGGTCCGCCTTGCCTGGAAACAAGTATGAACTTACATGAAACGGGCATAAGATACAGGTTGCCTTGTAAGATGGATTCTGTATCACCAGGCTCTCCCTTTTTGTCTCCACCATTGCTGTTTCTCAACAAACACACCGAAAGCCTGTTTATTCCATCTTCAGTGTCAGAGCTGAGACATGCAGCTAGCTTGACTAAATAAAACAGGGCTGTCATGAATGTGAACTCGTTTGAGGTGAGTAGAAACTGTACCAAGGAGCTTAACTGTTGGCGTACATAAAACTCCCCCTCGTGAGCCACACACTGACATACGGGTGCGTGCTGAGGCGCTGATTTGACAGCCGGTCAGCGGAAAGACCTGGAGCAGCTTGTTGGAGTGGGTTCCACGGGAACCAGTATATGGTGAGAAAACCGGAATGCGAGTACAAGACCAGCCACCTGACTGAGTTCGGCACATCCCGACTGCTTTACTGGGAAGAGCCCTGAACGAGCACATAGAGTCGGCTGCTCCTGGAGCCCCGCCCCGCTGCCCATCACGATCAGCGTTCTTTTTAGATGACATATTCCAGGACGGCTCAGTGGGTACACAAGTACAAAGATCCGGGTGCCAGATATGACAACACACGCCTGTACACAGCACACGCCTGTACACAGCACACGTCTGTGCACAGCACACCTAAGGTAAAATGGGGGTACAGAGCCAGAACCTCCAGAAACTTTCGAGATGCCTAGCCTGGTGTACACAGCAGTCAACAAGACACTGCCTCAGGCAGAGCCAAGGGCAAGGGCGACACCTGAGGTCAGCCTCTGATCTGCACACACACAGTGTGGCATGCACATCCTCACACACATACACAGGTGCATGTGTACACACGTGCACATACATACATAAACACAGGCAAATATGCAAGTGCACACCCACACATATACACTATTCTTTAATTTAAAAAATGCAAATTTGGGGCCGGAGAGACGACTCGATGGTTAAGAGCGTTGGCTGCTGCTCCAAAGAATCTAAGTTCAGTTCTCAACACCCACATGGCGGCTCACAATCAAATCTACATAGCTCCAGTCCCGGGGGGTCTGTCCCTTCGAACCTCCTTGGGCACTAGGGGTGTACATGATACACACATGATACACAGACACACATAAATAACTTGTTAAAATGTAAACTCCAGCCTCCTAACAGATCTCCAGAATCTAAACCTTAAGGAGCAGGTAAGCTTGGCAAATTTTAATGGGGAGCATTAAAATGGACTCTTGATAAATTTTCTTTCCCCAAGCAGGATCTCTGTACACAGTCTGGCTCACATGGTTTACTTGCCTGCCTCCCAAGTTCTGGGATTATAGACATGTACCAAACCTGGCAGAAATTTTGGTAATTCTTTTTTTAAGATTTGATAGTATATTTCTGAAATATGGAAGAATGTCCTTACTTATGGGCTACATTAAGCTCAAGTACAAAAAGTGGCCTGTCATGCCTCAGCTTACTTTCTAGGGGGACAACAAATTAATTTTAAATGGTTCCATGTAGAGAAGAGCCAATGAGACAAAACAGTGGGCAGAAGGAAAAATCACTACACGCAACATTTCTGCAGGCTTGACTCCTGAACATACGGTTGAGAGAAATGAAGCTATTAGTTTCCGTGGAGTGAAAACATGAAACCTGCTGGACAGATAACCTCTGCTTTCCTGCCGAGCTGCAGGCTGTAGCCTGCCTTCGAGGCTGTGGCAGCCCAGCCTAGCAGACTCCAGTGGAGATTAGACCATACTGACCCCTAGAGGAACTCGGCTCTCAGACCAGAGCAACCCTCAGCCCACACTGGCAATACCCATAGCGGATTCCATTTACAGGAGGTTTACATCAAAGGGCGAAGCCCCCTGCTTCCTTGTCTGGTAAGCGAACTGGTTTCTAAATGTGAGGTGGAATGCCACGCCCAATGTGAGGTCAGCCTCATCAGCTCCACCAGGACAAACCAGACTGAGACCCAGGGGGCTTAAAAATAGAGGTGTGTGGGAAAGAGGCTTCACAGCAAAGAAACAGGAGCAAGAACTACCATAGGCAGGACAGGGTTAGGGTCAACCGTGCATTACTTCTGTCACGGTGACCGATCACCTGACAGAAGCAACTTCAGGAACGGTTTGCTAGAGCTGACAACACTGGGATTCCATCCATGCGTGGGAGGCACCGCAACAGGAATCTCCAGAGGTTTGAGGCAGAGAATGTTTACATGGTGGCCGACCGGAAGCAAAGTATGCAGGCCAGAACGGGGTGGGGGGGTGGGGGGTTGGGGGTGGGAGGGATGGGGGGGGTCAACCTTCAAAGCCTGCTTCTACCAGTCAGGGTCCCCCTCCCAAAAACTCCACCACAGCTTCCAAAGCTGCACGGGCTGCGAGGCACGGGTAAGGCCCTAGACACGCACAGGCTGTCAACAGGAAGTCCCCCACAAACGGAGTGAGCTCAACAACACCCTCAGAGATGAGACAGGGCAGGCATGCAGGTGACATGGCAACACAGGGGATCATGCCAGGGTCAGGCTGCAAACTGGACACAGCTGGGCAGCAGGCCGTTCCCTCGAGAGCATCACTCATCAAAGGTGGAAGAGAAGAGCAGAGGTCTCTGCTGCCTAGGATGTGAGTGCAGAAATGGTGGCCCATCGCTCAGGGGCTAGCGTCACTCTCCTCGCCTCCCCAACTTAGTAAGACCTTCCTTTGCTGTATTCAACTCTGGCCTTAGTACAGAGATCAAGGAATTTGAAGATGTCACTAGAAATTAAGAAAGATTAAGGATGAAAGTCCTGGGACTTCCCACAGTGACCCGATCTAGAGGGGATTGTTTTAGGCACTCGTATAGGAAATGTTCACAGGACGGCAGCTCGGGGTTGAAGAGCACTGGCTGCTCTTGCAGAGGACCCCGACTCAACTGCAGAGAGCCCAGCATTCACTCGGCGGCCCAGCACCATCTGTGAGTCCATTCCCAGGGTCTCCCTTGAGCTCTTCTAACCTCTGTGGGCAACAGGCACTCGTGTGGTGTGCACAGATGCAAACAGGTAAAAAACTCACAGAAATACAGATTTAAAAAAAAAAAAGTGGTCAGGCATGCTGTCTTTCTGATTTGCTGTCTTGCTGGTTCGTTCTTATCTCTGTCTCAAAATGACCAGCATCTTTCACAGCGAATAAAATCCCAACAGAGATGCACTGATGCAGATTCCTCCTGAGCAGGAAGAAAATGGGAAGTAACCCCAAGGCCACCAGCAGGTCCGCTCAGCAGAGGGGAGTATGGTCACAGGAGAGGGAGCTCGGCTGCATGAATGCATGGTGGGGACCCGTAGCAGCCCCAGCCTCCTTCCCAGCCTCCTGCAGACACACCCGGGCCCCACTATCACCTCTTTTCTGAGGAGAGAAAGTAACAGATTTGTTTGGTCACAGTGACATTTTGGCTTTCTATCCTTAGAAGGACTGGCACAAGTTAATGGGGAACAGAAAGATAAGACAGAATGGCATTAATCAGCCAGTGTCCTCCACCCAACTGTTTCTTTTTATCCAAACGCAGGAGCAGAACAAGGGCAGCCATTGCCTTCTTGGCTTTATTGTAAAGCCATGGCGTTTCCATCAGAGGCAGACACCACCACAGAGAAGACGGGCAGACTGGCAGATTCAGACAAGCCCTTCTGCCCGGAAGCTACTGGGCTGTGATCTGTATAAACCAGTCCGGAGGTCAGCGCAGAAAACAGCTGCTCTTTCCCCTGGGAATGGACCCTGGACCCAGGCTATACCTACCTGTGGTGTGCAGATAGTGGGGTCGGAGGTACCCTGTGACTCTCAGCACACACCTTTCTTGGGCTCCTTTAGAAAGGCCCCAGTGAAGTAAGAAACACACTTATCTGGCACCGTGTGATCCCTGGAGGGAACCACAGGCTCTGGTTAAACCCACAAGTATCTCCATCTTACAAAGACCCACTGTTTCTTCCCACAGAGATGAAGAGCTCACTCTTCTGAGGAGGCCCTTCTCACCAGGAGGCCCTTCTCACCAGGAGGCCCTTCTCACCAGAAATAGCCATGGATGCAGGTTCGGACTTGAGTCAACCCCCCATCTAACTTTGTCTTAACTCTGAGACACCGTGAATGACTTCTGTGGAACACCAAAGGGGAAGTCACAAAGTAAGATGGGAACAGCGGGGTTTGCAGAGAGGAAGAACAGTCATCGGATGCTCCGATCTCAGGGTCATGAGGGAAGAAGCATGTAAACCATAGAAGAGCGGAGTTCTGAAGCCATCTCAGCCGACTCCGATCCTGGCGAAGGAACACAGCGCTGAGTTTAGAGCCAGTGAGTCTTCGGAGGGATTTTGGTCAGGAGTCCGTCATTTCTTGAAAATAAATCTGCTGAAATGCATCTGCCTGGAGACGGCATGCCTGTTCATCATAAGTGCTCAGCACACACCTAGACAGACAGACACTAGGACTGCTTTTCCAGCTGCGTGTCCCTCTGCTCCTTAGCCTTCAGTTCCTCCAGCTTTTTCCCATAGCGACTCAGGAAGTAATCGTCAGGTTCCACCCCAGAGCTCTTCAAAGCTTCTAGAACCTTCTCCAATCTGGCCACAGACCGGGCTCCATCAATCTTCCTTGTGCTCAGGTACAGAGTGAACTCCTGGAAACCCAGGAGCTTACAGGTGTCCACAGAGCAAATGTTCCGGATGTCCCTGGTTCTATCCAGATGGGGGAAAAACACCAGGCCCGACATCTTCTCTAGGTCATGGAGGCTCACCTGGAACTCCGTTAAGTGGGACTGGAACCCAATGGCTTTATTTGGCACCACAAAGGCCCCCAGTGCCAGCGGCTCAGTAGAGTCTGGGCTTCTGCGAGCCAGTATTACCTTGTAAAGGTGTGAGGGAACCGCCACGTTGTCCTCACCGATCACCTAAAAACAGAGCAGCCCAATTAGTGCACTGAGATGTGCCAACAGCTTCCAAGGTTTTGCTCCCACAACTCTGTAGATGCATTATGGGAAATGGCCAGTGAGCGGCCTCAGTGTGGCCAATGCATTCAACCAACTGCCTTCAACCAAGGAAAAGGAAAGGCATTCAAGCAACAGGTGAGTACACCAGTTCTAAACAGTCTTTAAATACCATTAGCTCTGCTGGGTGGTGGTCTGGGTGAAGCAGGTGGATCTCCGTGTTCAAGGCCAGCCTGGCTGACAGAGTGGCCAGGATGGCCAGGGCCACACAAAAAAATAAAAACCAAACCCAGCTTTGAAAAACTGAAATAACAACAACAACCATAAGGTCACCCCAAAGGGCAGGGGTCACAGTATGTCCACAGTGCAGAGGACGAAGGGGTGCCACAAGCAAGCACTGACCTTCCAGTGGGAAAAAGAGCTGTCGTTTTCTTCTTCATCAGCTAATCTGCGCTTACAATGCTCTAGACATGATGGGAGTCGAAACTGCTGGCTTCAGCACGCCCAGCTCCATGGCAAAAACAGCCTGAATCCCCCCCCCCCCCCAAGAAACAAGAGGCGGCCCTGAGAGCAGCAGCCAGACACAGCTGCGACAGAACTTTCTAGATTACCTCCATTGCCGCTCACACTTTACAGTTAAGTACGTGTAACCGCTTCTGCTTAGCTCCAAATGCTCCTGGACGACCAAACACTGAACTTCTAAATCATGTTGTCAAATCAGACACTTTAGAAAAGTAGCCGCACAATGAGGACGGCGGAGGGAGAGAAACAGGCTGCTCTGCAGGTTGGCCGTATTAATAAAATAACAGTATTATGAAGCCTCTTCAAATGTCCTTCCAACGTACTTAAAAGCCTGCATCTGTTGTCTAAGAAACAAAAGCTGAATGTCCATTTACTTAATGGCCCCCGATAAAATGACAAGACCCAACTGAGCATGCTCAAGCTCCAAGCAGGCCTTTGCTGCCTTCGGCAGGTTTTCTCTCCTAACCAGACAGTTGTAGCTGCAGATTAGATCCCCTGTCAGAAGCCCAAATAAGGTGGCGAGATGAAAGCCAAAAAAGAGGATTTTTTTCCTCTGATTTTTACAAACTCCTATCCACACTGCACGTTGCCCAGGACTCTATGGTCTGTCACACATTACCACGGCCAGCTACAGGACCTCAGGGAAGACCCTGCCACAGGATCTACAACCAATTGTCTTTGAACTTACAGAAAGTGGTTGGTTGGTCAGGGCTCAGACAGAGCGGGATTTATGAACCACACTGTTCACAGGTTCAAGACCCTCACCCCTGGAGTGACTTGTGCAACTAGGACGTGAGCTCATCAGAACAAAGGGATGAGAAGGTAAGCTGCTGCCCGTACCGGGCTCACAGATCCCCCAGCAGATGCTAACGATGCTCTGGGTGCCAGGTCTAGCACTGACCCTGCAGCACAGTGTAAACGGGGTGTGGCTAGCAATCCTGGCATCAGAAGTTCTAGGCCATCCTTGGCTACACAATTAACAGCTCAAGGCCAGCCTGGACTATGAATCTCATTACAAAGCAAAGAGGAGGGCAACAGAATTCTGCTCTCAGGCAGCATCACTATCTGCAGGAGAAGCCAACTGCCACGGCTTTCCCTACAGGCAAAATGCTCTCTGTGGCCAGATACTAACACACGATAAGTAACAATAAGGGCTCAGGAACCGGAACATAACTAGTATGGAGCCACATTCACAGGGGGGAGGAAATGACCTGCAAACATCCCATAGTGGCTGGGAACCCAGTTGGTAAGCCAACTCCTGGCGCCACCTGGTGGGCTCTCTGCGCCACTGCAGCACAGCATGAAAACCTTGGGAGGGGCTCCTTCTATACCATTCTCTTGAGTATTTCTATCCTGTGGGCTCCTTGTCCACAAACAAATGGCTATTTTAAAAAATAATTAACTGGCCATATACACTGGCTGCCAACCAGGACTAACTGAGTCCCTTCAATTCCTACCAGGAAGCCTCCAGACTCCCAGGGCAGGTGAAATCGGAGCTCACCAGCACTCCCGTCGGATCGTTTACAATATTCCAAATCTTCAGGTACGGTCCGCTCGTTCGGACTCTCGGAGCGAGCACATCAGGGGAAGCACATGGACAGCCTCGCCGCACGGAGGGCAACTCTGATTCGAGCTGTCGGGTGACTCACTTCTGATAAAATCACTGCTATTCACCCTCCCTGAGGGTTTCATGCACTCCGTTCTCGGGTGCTGTGATCCATCTCCCCAGATCCCACTGGACATTTCTGCCTGGCTGTAAGGAGCCCTCCTGGCCCGTTTTCTGCTACTTCTGCATGCTCGCAGACCCTCCTTGCAATGGCCTCCACCGAGACCATCCGTCATTACTGACGGACTCGTGCACTGCACTGGACACTCGGTTATCCTGTGACACAGACCTCTGACAGCCCCAGAGGACAATGAGCTCACTGAGCATCAGGTGAGGGAAGAGACAGCTCCAGGCTTGCATCTTGCCTTGTGATGAGGAGTTGACCCCTGCAAGCCTCAACTTTCCCGTGTGTAAGAGGACGGCTACGACTTTTTGGTAAAGGTTGTAGTATGATGATGCTCTCACGACACACCAGCTCTCCTGCCTCACACCTCCAGAGTCTATGTACGAGTACGCTCCACACCTGCATGGCACCCAGGATGGGCCCCATGTTGGCTGTGTATGCTCTCCCGGGGGACAGAGTGTGTGTGCAGCTGAAAACGAGCAGCCATGTGATTCAGAACCATCATGCCTAACTGCCAATCGCCATCCCGGAGCGGGAAGCTCCCGGTTCATACTGTTCCTTCAGAGGAACAGACAGCTCTTGAGAGCCGTGCAGTGCGCCAGCGCTACCCACAAATGCTCGAGTGGAACGGATACTTCTAAAGGGCCCCACGTGCTAGAGCACAGCCAGGGTTTAGCTGGACATTCAGATCTCTGCAACCAGGCCCCAGCCCTTCTGCTCTTCTGCCTCCTCTGAATAAATGCCCTCTGCTTCAGCAGGCTGCCCCTCCCCCATTTCTCCAGTTTCACCTTTCTTCAAATGTGCTTTCCTTAGTGAGACTACAAGTTTACACATGCATCTGTGTGTGCAAACAAATACATTTTTACCCAGTTAGGTTGATTTTTCTCTCTTACTGAAAATTTTCTTTTTCTCACAGAACATATCCCGATCATGGTTTTCCCTCCCGCCACTCCTTCCAGTCCCTCCCACCTCCCTCACATCCAGATCCATCTCCTTTCTGTCTCTCATTGAGAACAAATGAGCATCTAAGGAACTGGAAAAAAAAGGTAAGATAAAATAAAACCAGCAAATCAGAATAGGATAAAGCAAACAAACAGAAGGAAAAGAGCCCAAGAAAAGGCACAAGAAACAAAGAGACTTGCTCACACCTCAGGGAAGCATCCTGTCTCCACGCCCCCCACCCCTGCCCACTCCTCGTCAACACTGACGGCCCTAGTCACACTACGAAGAGCCATGTTCTCTGAATGTCAGCTCCGGCCTCTCCCTCACTGTAATTGGGTCTCTGTGGTTGGGACTCCCCTGGTGTCCGGTCCTGTCTTCTTCCCACCCTCCTCCCCCTTCAACAATCCCTTACATTATTTCCTCTGGGGCCTCTGCTGGCCTTTTTACTCTGTATGAGAGCACCCAGAGCTTCCAGGCACACAGTAGGGCTGAGTTTAAATGTGTTGAATAGCCGAGGTATGCCCCAGCTACTTGAGAGGTGATTCCAAGGCTTCCAGAACAGCCTGGGCAACACAGCCAAACTGTCTCTACAGGTAAGGCAATATCCTACTGAAGGAGAGGAAGAGGAAAGGAAGAGGGGAGGAAGAGGAAACTAAAGGGCTCCAAGAATAAGGCCTCAAAACCTGATTTCCCTTCCAGAAAGGGTATGAGGTTAAACAGCCTGAACTATCTGAACCAGAAAGAAAAGTGCCCAGAGGGGAGGAGATCTCTGTGAACTCAAGCCCAGCCTGTCCTACTGAGTGAGTTCCAGGACAACCAGGGCTACTCCGGGAAGCCCTGTCTCAAACCTCCCCACCCCCCAAAAAATTGAAAGTGAACGCACATGACTACATCCTTAGAGACAGCACTGGCAGACCCCTGCCTCCTTCTCCTTCCACTGTGTCTGTCATTTGTCGCACTTGCCTCTCAAGTGGCACCGGCTTAATGACATAGAATTACACCTGCTTCCCTACAGGTCCAAACACACAACACACACACAATACTATAAATGCTGGCTTTGTATTTTCAATAGACCCAAGAGTGTAATCTCAAGGACCAAGAGACGCTGGACAGAAATGCGTTTGGGAAACTGTCAGGAGCCAGGGAAGGGTTGAGGCGGAGGTGAAGCTGTGCACTCCATCAGCGAGGCAGACCTCTCTCTACTCACCAATGCACTCTGTTCCGGACAGAGAACCGCTAGACACACCACAGCATTGCTTAGTGTGCAGGGTTTTCCTCGTATTCCAACTAACTGCTGCTCATTGGTCAACTTTTAGTTCTACTTTCTTTTTAAATAAAACTGTGCATTTATTCGCCTTCTTGTAGAGAACCTAAACGAGTTCTCCTGATCGCTAACATTTCCAACTACCGTACAAATGACAGACACATTGTGTCATCAGCCTCTGAGGTGTGCTCCATGTGGAAGGCCTCAGTTCACACCTCTGCTGTAGACAAAACAAAGGCTGTGACCAGCAGAAACTGGAGCTGTACAAAGGTGCAAATGATACAAAAACAGGCATTTCCTGGAGAAGAAACAACAGCCAATAAATAACAGAGTTTACAGCACAGCCCTCTTTAAGCTGAGACTGAAATCATCAGTAGAGAGCCCAGCAGGGCCTGACATCTAAGCACTGGAAAGTTAGAGCAGAGGGCGATGCTCTTTTAGGCCACCTGGGCCACACAGTGAGACCCCAGAGATGAGCAATGGGTGAAGGTGCTCGCCACGTTAGCCTGTGACTCAAGCTCAATCCCAACCCCCCCCCCCCACACACACACAGGAAGAGAAAGCAATCAAGAATAAAATTTGAGGAATGCCATTTGCAGGTGTGCACCCCCCCTCCCACGACAGGCCCTTGAGAAAGCTCCAACAATGTACACGTCATGTACATGTAGGCCCTATACATTAAGAGACAACAAAGTCATAAGCATCAGTTGACCCTATACATTAAGAGAGCTGGAATGGAGGACTCAGAAGCCGAGAAAATGAAGACCTAAGACAAGCAAGTATTTAAGACACAAACAAAAGCCAAGCCCCTCACTCAAAACACACCTTCGGGAACCTTGGCTGACCTCACTCGTCTGAGGATTGTGAGAAAGGCTGACAGGTCTCTAGAGACTCTTCGGGCTACTTGAACCTCTTGAGCGTCATCCACTGATAAACTAATGGCCAAGTTCCATCACTGACAACATCACATGTTCCAGGGTAACGAAAACTGAGACCAGAGAACAACGTCTTTGAATTTTTTCAGTTCTGAACTTCAAACGGACTTTACCCAAGCCCTGCTGGCTCCCCGGCCTTTGAGTTCGTGGCATGACCCCCTCTCTTTGATGAAGCACACAGTGTGTTTTACAATGTCGTCCCCTGGGCCCCGTCTGCTGTTTCCACACCGTGTAACTGAACGTTACTCATCTTTTGCAGAAGTGACATTTTTCTCCTCAGGCAGCACAGCAGAATCTCGCATTATCGGTACATCCCATTACTAGAGAAATTACTTGGGTCATTTGGTTTGGAAGCTAAAGTTATCATTTCTCCCCTTTTCGATCACTGACTTGTGGGGTGATAGGCACACGCCCTGATCCTCACAGAACTTCTGCTACACGTTGGGACCCACTGCTGATATCAGCTTGAATAGCTTGCTACTGTGACGGCCACAAAGCGGTCCCTAAGCTTTCCACTCCCCACAACTCTGCGGCTGATGTCTGTCAGCAGCGCCTGGCCCCTGTGTATTCATTCATCGGTACCGACTTAACTCAATTGGTTTACACTCCCTCTGGTTTTCATATTTAGTCACATATGTGGAAAGGCTGTGATGGAAGACTCTGGCAGCTTAACCCAACCTCCTCCCAGCTCCCTCCTTCTGACTGGTCTGTTTATCTGAGTGCTTCCTTGCCTCAGGCACTCTGGAGGGAGCCAGACATGGTGGGGGGGGGGGCATTTAGCAAGAAGTGACTTTTAGAAGAGCTGCCTGTGGCTAAAAGCGTTCCTGTATCACCGCTTCAGCACAAGGAAGTAGGACACGTAGTTTTGTAAATTGTAGTTTAGAAAATCCTATCCAGGGCTGGAGAGATGTCTCAGTGGTTAGAGCACTGACTGCTCTCCCAGAGGTCCTGAGTTCTATCCCAACAACCACATGGTGGCTCACAACCATCTGTAATGGGATCTGATGCCCTCTTCTGGTGTGTCTGAAGACAGCTACAGTATACTTATGTATAATAAATAACCAAATCTTAAGAAAAGAGAAAATCATATCCAATAAGAAAAGCAATAAATATAACGTATGTTTTCCACTATCAAATTGGAATAACACAGGTTATAATAAACAAAGCACACCAACATAAGTAAAAAATGTGCACTTTACCCTTTGGGGTTTTGTTTTACTCTGTTATGTTGATTGTGAGGGTTTTGTTGGATTAGGTCTTTGGGTTTTGTTGTTTTGTTTGAGAAAGAACTTAAATTTGAGTGTGTAGGGATAGGGAGATGATCTGGAAGGATTTGGGGGGATATGATAAAAATATATTTAATTTTAAAAATCATTTTATATAATAAAAAGCATGTAGCAAGACACTCTGGACTGAGTTAAGTTTCCTCTTAGGCTGTGTAAAATTTTATTTCACAGCAAGTTACTTATGTGACACTCTGAGTTTCATACACACGGAACACGGGCAAATCGGTTCAGGTTTATGGGTTACTAGTCTTTTCTGGTGATGGGAGTAAGAGGACTTAGGCAAAGCCAAAAATAATTATATTCCCAAATTAAAATAACAAACAGCTTTAGGCACTCTGGTTCTGAGACTATTACAAACAAAAACAAACAAACCAAAATTAAATGGACAAGTTGGTCAGAAGAGGAGGCTGGGAGGGAGTCAGTTTTAATGTACAATCTTTTGCTTCCTCCAGCACCTCTGGGAAGGACGGGACTTCACAGCCCTGGAACCCACGTGGAAGCAGTAGACGCCGACTGCACTCCGCATGCAGACAGGAAGCACAAGCAAGCGCCGAGCAGCCGAGGCTCGTCATAGGCTTTCCAGCTGCTCCCTAAGCTTCTGATCATAGACTCTGGCAGCTAAATCCAACCTGCATTTACTAAACACCTGTTCTATTCCCAAAACTAAGTGTCCCTCCCCTGCATGGCCACACAGTGCCACCCTCCTGGCACAATCCTCAGGGTGCCTCTCCACAGAGATGGAGTCACACTGTTGGTAGAGCCCTCAGCCCTGCTACAGCACTCCTCGGTGGAATGTCCACGAGCCGTCCACACCGGAGCCTTCCACAGCAGTAGCCACAGTCTTTCTTTACATCATTACAAGCTCTCATACACTTAGTGTTTCCTGCAGTCAAGTGTCAGGTGGATGGTGAATGCCTCCCTTGAAGTCAATGTTTTTTGCCCCTCCCTGTATCTTCTCCTCCTATAATCCTAATAGGCACCTGATAAATAATGCTGAATACGTGACATTAAGAAGCAGAGTTTCGGGCTGGAGATCTCTGGCTCAGTGATTAAGAGCACTGGCTGCTCTTCCAGAGGTCCTGAGTTCAAATCCCAGCAACCACATGGTGGCTCACAGCCATCTGTAATGGGATCTGATGCCCTCTTCTGGTGTGCAGGCATACATGCAGACAGAACACTGTATACATAATAAATAAATCTTTAAAAAAGAAGAAGCAGGGCATCGAATGAAACTATGGGTTCACGGAACACCATAAGCTGAAATGTTTCACGTCCCTACCTGGTAATTAACTGTTTTCGTTCCATCGTTTCTAGTATGAGGTAATGTCAAAGGTCCTGATACTATCCAAACATCTTCAAATCTCTCAGTCAGCTCACGACAATACATTTCTATCCTGAAAAACAAACAAATACGTTTTATGCTCACAGGCATACGTGTAAGAAAGCAGCAAGCCACCCAGTCCCTAGGAAAGACTCTTAAGTGGGACATCTCATTTAGGAACTTAACTTAGGGACAGCCATAGTGGTATACACCTTCAGTCCCAGCACCCAGACGGCAGAGGCAGGAGGATCTGTATAGGTTTGAGACCGGCCTTGTCTACAAAGCGAGTTCCAGGTCAGCCTAAGCTACATAGTGAGACCCTGTCTCAAAAAACAATAAATAATTTTTTAAAGATTTACTTTTATTCATATGAGTACACTGTAGCTGTCTTCAGACACACCAAAAGAGTACACCGGATCCCATTACAGATGGTTGTGAGCCACCACATGGTTGCTGGGAATTGAACTCAACCTCTGGAAGGGCAGTCAGTGCTCTTAACCGCTGAGCCATCTTTCCAGTCCCAATAAATAATTTAAAAACTTAACAGTATCAAAACTGTATCTATGTACCCTAACCTACACAAGCTCATCCCATCTGAAGCCAAAGGCTTACACAGATACGTCTTTCAGATCTCTCCTGCATTTACCCATAAAAGTCAAAAGCTAAAATGTAATTCCCCAAGCCGTGGCCCATTTCTAAACGTGTATCATGAAAGACCACCGGACCAAAGGATTGCTCCATTGTCTCTCATCACCAGGCTGCATCTTTCCTAAAAGGCTAGGAACATGGCTCCCTCATTTAGCTTGACGCAGTGGGCTCTTAGGCTCTGGCAGTGACTGTCTTGGGATAAATCTGTACAGAGTTGGAGGACCATGACAGGACTGTCCACGCATGTTTTAAACTGCACTGTGAGCGACCTGCAGGGGACGGTGACACCTGCTACCACTCCTCTCTCAGAGCGTGGACGCCTAGTTACAAGATAAAGTGCTCTTCTCTACCGAGGTCTCTGGGGGAGGAAGCATGAAGGGCTCCGACAGATGTGTGAGGTCTGCAAAGACCATGATGAGGAAAGAGAAACCCACCAGAGTTTTAACAGACGGAGAGGGAAAGCCTACTTGGAAGTGAGTGAGGAAGAACTGTGAGTTAAGCTGGAACCTTAACTGAATCCCAGCAGCAAAGATGCTCACGAGATCTGAACACTATACAACTAGCACGAAGAAACTACTGCTAACTTTTCAAGTGCAATAGGTTAAGTACTGTGGGTTACATTTTAAAACAAGCCTTTTCTCCTAAAAGTACACATCTATAAAGTCCTATCTTATAATCCGAACAGGTGGTAGGGATGAAACAGATGTGCCCTGACTCAGATTCACTTCATGTGTCTGTGTGCGCAGAGGACAGAAGAGGGTGCTGGACCCCTGGACCTAGAATTACAAGCGGCAGTGGGCTACCTGGTCTAGGTTCTGGGAAGCAACTCCTGTCTCCTGCAAGCTCCTAGCCATGAGCTCCCAGCCACCGCTCTGCCCCTCCTGCCCTGGCATCTTTTAAGCATAGGACATTTTCTTAATAGTTATTTTGTTTTTAGATTTATCTTTTTGTTCTACATGTGCATTTTTACCTGCACATCAGTGAAAAGAACACTGGACCCCCTGGAACATATCACAGCCATGAGCCACACGGTGCTAGAAACTGAACCCAGAGTCTCTGGTGGGGCATTTCCTTTTCTTCTTTCCTTTTGTTAGATTTGGGTTTTTTGTTGTTGTTGTTTTGGTGGTGGAGATGGAAGCCAGGACCCCTGTGCATTTGAAGCAAGTCGTCTACCAATGAAGTACACCCTCAGCCATATCCTGAGCTATAAAACATCATACAGGAGAAGTACATCCACTGGAGACGACCTCCGTAGATGCTTGGTAAGACAGCCTGGCGAGGTTAGCAACGTCAGAGGCAGCAGAAGGCTCAGCAGTTTCACGGTATCTACCGCTAAAATGCCGAACTGTGCCACACTAGGCGGGGCAGTGCACATGTGTCATCTCAGAACTCAGGAGGCGAGAAAGGACAATCACAAGCTGACAATGCCTCCCCTCAAAGCTTAGGAACAAAGTCCCTTTCCTGGACACACGGCTCAATACTGGCAGCGTTATCTCTCGACACCTGACTTTTGAACAGTTGCAGATGAACCAGAGAAGCAGCTGTCTCTCAAGCACAGCAGGGAGAGCAGCTGCTCAGCCAGGATGGCACCGAGGAGCGGACATACAGACAACAGGAGCGTGGGAGACGGTGGGTCCAGCACTTCACACACCGTCCACACCTACCTATTCCAGTAGCCGGAATTGTTATCAAAATTCTGAGGCACGATATTAGAAAGGTAAAAGGTCTCTGCCATGGCTTCCTGCAAAGGAAGAAATGAAAGAGTGTTACTCTAGAATGCCTTTGCTCTAGATTAGCTCTAACAGTCCCTACCTATCTACTCACAGGCACTGATGTCTGTTTAGATAAACAAAGACAGAAATCTTCCAAGACAGGAAACTATGGTTACAGAGAGTAACACCTCCAGGCCAGTGAGACGGCTCAGCAGGTCCAGGCACTTGGTTCGCAACCTTGTTACCCCCAGTCTGATACCCAGAACCCACAGATGAAGTAAAGAACAAACTCTACAAAGATGTTCTCTGACTTCCACATACAATCCATGCATACACACAATATACACAGAATAACATATATGTATGTATGTATGTATGTATGCATACATGCTGGGCACAGTGGCTTGTGTCTGTCATCCCAGTACTTCCGAGGTAAAGGCATGGGGATCAGAAATTTAGGGTCATCCTAAGCTACATAATGGGTTCTGGGCTAGCCTGGGTTATATTAAGTATGTCTCAAGTAGTAATAATAAATAAAAACTATAATGCAAGTAGTTCCGTGTGTCTGGCTTTTATCATTTATAGAGTCCATCCAAACCATGTTTAGAAGCTCCAAGGACTGAAGGCCTCCAGGGAAAATGAGAATAAATTCAGGCTTTGCACATCTGGAGGAAAAGTCAACTTCCAGGAATTTTATTTAAGAGGTGTGAAAACAAAATTTTTGTTCAAAAGCAGTAGAGAAAATGCCCCTTTGTCCCAGTTCTGGCCACTGTAATGCACTCTCTCTGTATATCTGACCTCTGCGGCAGCCACTGGGCCAGATTTGCTATTTATCAACTCTCCATCTCTGAAATTTCTCAAAATTAAAAAATAAATAAATAAAAAGAGTTAGGGGCTGGGTGTAGCTCGGTAGTGAATTGTTTAACATGTGCAAATTAAAATTAAAAGTGAAGTCCAAGACCTGGCACTCTCACACGGACACACATGCAGGCAAAATACAAATGTGGGCAAATTAAAATCTCAAAAAGGCACCAAAATCACAAAAACAGACAAGGACATTCTCAAGCTTTACAATTTGATTCCTAGATCATCAGCCACACAACCTCGTCCTCTCCAAAGTATGCCTACACTGGAAAACTTGTTATTTCCTGCTGGGGCCATGTGGCCTCGTGACCAGCCACTTCCAATATAGTCTTCATTGAGGGCGCTGAAGGCTGAAGGGACAGTAGGATCCGGCTTGAATTTACAATGTTTTCTGTCCGCATCACCTGAAGACAAGCACACAGGATGGTTATCGGCGGGTCCTCTAAGGCAGGCGAGTTGGTTAGTGTGGGAAGGCACAGCTTCAAGCAGCTGGCGTCAGGGACCATAGGTATGCCTCAAGTTGCTGAAACCGTTCAGATATTTCATTTCAGCAAGGCTGGCCTAGGACAGGGCACTTCTCCTACGGTGAAGCTCCCTCTCGCTCTCTGACTCGGGCCTTTCCAGTTAGAGGAAAACTGGCCTGGGCGATGTACGGGTAGAACCGTGAGTGGTGAAGAGCATAGAAAACTTCACCACCAAATCAACTTGCTCTACACAGCATCATGTAGCCCACAGGATCCCGGGAGCACGCACAAGCTCAAACCAGCAAAGGGGCAGGGAAATCACAAAGTCCCTCTTCTCACCCAGAGCCACTGGCGCCTGACAGCCACTAGGAGAGGGAGAGTCAGTTGTTTGCCTCCTGAGAAGCAAACCCATGCTCTGGTGCACACGCTGACAGCACTAAGTCACCTGTGGGGGGAGGGGGTTAAGTGGAGAGGGCAGGAGTGGAGGGGGCAGGAGTGGAGGGGCAGGAGTGGAGGGGGCAGGAGTGGAGGGGGCAGGAGTGAAGGGGCAGAAGTAGAGGGGGCAGGAGTGGAGGGGGCAGGAGTGGAGGGGCAGGAGTGGAGGGGCAGGAGTGGAGGGGGCAGGAGTGGAGGGGCAGGAGTGGAGGGGGCAGGAGTGGAGGGGCAGGAGTGGAGGGGCAGGAGTGGAGGGGGCAGGAGTAGAGGGGCTAAATGGTAGAACTGAAGGGGAGGGAATAGGGAGTGGACTTGATCAAAACTCATTACATACTTATATGAAACTCTTGCATATGAAACAATTAAAAATAGTCACTGTGGGCTGGAGAGATGGCTCAACGGTTGAGAGCACTGACTGCTCTCCCAGAGGTCCTGAATTCAATGCCCAGCAACTACATGGTGGCTCACAACCAACTGTAATGGGATCTGACGCCCTCTTCTGATGTGTCTGAAGACAGCGACAGTGTACTCACATATAAAAGTAAATAAATCTTTAGAAAACTTGTGTACTGCATTTTACAAAATTATAGTCTGGCAAGCTTTGTACTGAGTTAATGAATAAAGGATACATAAAACACAAAAGTTTGTTCTGAGCATGCTCAGCAGGGGGATGTCTTACAGCTTATCTACTGACTCTTAGGCCATGACTAAATAAACATCTAAGGTAGGAACTCCAGCTAGAAACTCCTAAAACAGATTTATGAGTGGGATGAAACAACGTGGTATGTGTGCTAGCCCCACCTAGGGAGAAGGATGAGGACTGGGGGTGTGGCCTGCCTCACTGGGGTAGCCATGTTGCTGGGACTGGGCTTTGAAATGTCAAAAGCCCATGCTAAGCCAAGTCTCTTTTCTTCCTCTGTCTCTACCTATGGATCAGGACGTAGCTCTCAGCTGCTTCTCAGGGAGGAAACAAACATCATTTTCAATGTGTGCTATGAGGTATAAAGGTTGAAAATACTATAAACAGTCCTCCTGTTTTAAACATGGAAACCCTTTCATTGGCCTCTATGCTTTTCCCAACCACCTACCGATGATCTTGTCCTTGGATATATGTTCAAGAACCCATCTGGGCACCCGTTTTGTCTGATCATAAGACAAGGCATGGTTAGTGTAACGCCTGGTCTCTGTTCCACTTAAAGGAAATCCAAACTGTTCCAAGACAACTTTTTCTGCAGACTCTAAGAAAGAGAGAAAAGAGAGGGGATTATGAACAGATGAAAAATAATTAGTGTCTCTCTGTATTAAGAACAAAAGATCCTAAAGTCAAGGGTAACGTCTAACAAATGGCTCAAAAGTCTCACCAAGGAGTCAGATTCCAAGTCCTTGGGAGGACAGGTCTAATCAAATAGGCCTCATCTTTGCCTTACTTTATTAAGTCCAGTCACACATAACTATGAAGTCACTCTGCGGCCTAGGCAGGCCTTGAACTTTTGTTCCTTCTGCCCCTGCCTACCACACACTGAGTTTACAGGCATGTGCTACTACATTCTGTAGTAGTAATGATTGAGTAAGTAAATAAAGGTCTGGCTGGAGGTGTTGGGAGGTGGGGGGGAGGCAGAACAGAGCCCAGTGGCAAAGCTGGCATGTACTAGAGACCCTAGCTTCCTTCCTGGTACCAAAAAGAAATAAGAATCCAATCTTACTAGCTTTCCGCATCAGTTTCCCAAATCTGTCTGCACCACAAATTGTGTGTGTATAGATAGATAGATAGACAGACAGACAGACAAATATAGGGACAGAACTCAAAGGAAAACTATAGTGCCACTACTAATTTTTAGTCCCTGATAAAGTTGGATGGAAAAGTCTTGCTACTTATAGAGACAAAAATGGCCATAATTTTAGTTTTTCATCATCATGATGTATCAGCTGCCAGGTCAAGTATCCATTTAGTTTTTATAAGATCAGAACTTGGTGGGTGAGTGCACACACCTGTTACTCCAAGTCTCATGCCTGGCTGGGTCACAGTGAGTACTGGCTCAAAACAAACAAAAAAACCCAAAAGCCCACCCAAACTGTTCCTCAGGGATACTTCCTCAGTGTTTTAGCTCAAAGAAAGACAGCCTCCTACTCTGCAGCGCGACTGGGAAACTCCTAGTGGACTCAACCTGAAGCTGCTTCCAAGCACAACTCCTCCTTATGCCTGTTAATTTAAGGATGTGCATACTAGGAAGACTGGGTAGCAGATATTTACGGAAACGCCTTCAAACATACTTGCTGTGATGGTTAATGCTGTAAATTTGACAGAATCTAGAAACACCTGAGAAACGGGCCTCCAGGTATTCCTATGGGGAGAGGGGCAATCTTGGTTGTACTGAGTGTTATGGGAACCCCCTGTTTAATTATGGGCGGGGCTATTCCCTGACTGGGATCCTCACTGTATAAACTGGGAGAAAAGGGAGCCAAACAGCAGCACGTATTCGTCCCTTTTTCCTGACAGTGGAAGCGACGTGGCCAGTTGCTTCGAGCTGCTTGCCCACCAAGATGGGGTGCACCTCGAACTGGGAGCTAAAACAAACCCTTCCCTTAAGATGCTTCTATCGGGTATACTTTGTCACAGCAACAGGAAAAGAAACTAAGACACTTACTGAAGGCCAATTCTGTACCAGGCACTGTGCTGCACCTAAGGTGGAGAACAAACAGAGTCTCAGCTCGGCGTGGAGCTAAGGATGGAGGGGCGGTGACGTGTGAGCCCGCAGCCAGGTGAAGAATTTGGGGGAGCCGAGCCCCGGGGACGGAGCCGGCCCAGACTCACCGTGCGGCTGCTTCGCCGGCCTCGCGGACCCCGCATCGCGACGCTGGAGGAACTGCAGCGCCGTCAGCCCCGATCCCGCGGCGCCCACTACAACCCCGGCCAAGAAGCTATTCAGAAACCGCCGCGAGTCTCTGAGACGCGAAGCGAAAGTCTTTGCAGCCATGACTCCGGGGGCGCCAGCACTTTGTCTCTGCCGCGCATGCGCACGCCGGGGCTCCAGGGCCAGAATGGCCCAATCGCCGACTCGAGAACCAAGCGCGCATGCGCCATCCTGAGCGCCCCCCTTCTCTGCTGAGGGCCTCGTGCGCCCCCTAGTGTCTAGCAGGGCTGGCGCGCCTGCCTCCATCCTGGTCCGAGCCGGTTGAGGGGATGGGTTGAAAGTGTCCCGCCTTGTCAATTTAATAGTGCGAGCGTACTGTTCTCAGAAGAAATTGCCTTTGGTCTCATTTAATAGTGAGTAAATGCGTGCTCATGATCCACCAAGGATCTCCTAGACTGGGATCCAATTCGGTGTGACTCCAAAAACTGTACCCCATCGAACTGTTTGTGACACCTGGCTTCAAAGTCAAAATACGCACACATCCTAACTCCCAAAGTGTTTGTACCTCCTATTGAGTTTATTGGAAAAACAGTATTTAGCAGTAACCAGAAACTCTTAACTAAAGCTCAGAAGTTTAAATCCTGGGCTCGAGAGATGGCTCAGTGGTTAAGGGTCCTGACTGCCCTTCCAGAGGTCCTGAGTTCAATTCCCAGCAACCACATGGTGGCTCACAACCATCTGTGATTGGATGCTCTCTTCTGAAGTGTCTGAAGACAACTACAGTGTACTCACATATAAATAAAATGAGTAAACCTTTTTTAAAGAAGTTTAAATCCCTACCAAACTACTCAGGTGTGTTAGTTCACATTTCCTCTTTTAATGTGTGCCTAGGCCAGCAAGATGTCTCATCCAGTAAGGTGCTTGCCACCAAAACTGACACCTGAATTCGATCCCTGGAACCTACTTGGAGGAAGAGAACTGAGTCCTGAGAGTCCCTCTAACCGCCAAGGATGTGCTTGCCCTCCTACATGCACAAGTAGGTACAGCCGAACATAAGTAAGTAGATGTAATAAGCTGTAATTTGGTTTGGTGGAGCCAATCTGTGATCCCAGCACTAGGGAAGCTGAGGAAGAAATATCCAAGTTCCAGACCAGTTTAGACTACACAATGAGTTCCAAATGAGTCTCAGCTACATAGCAAGACTCTGCCTCAAAAAAAGAAGTTAAAATCGTCATCCTAGACAACAGGGATTCATCTCAGGACCAAGGCAGTATACACGGGATGCTTGCCATCATAAATGTTAGCCACTTTTATGACACCTCTCTACTTGGCCTTAGTCTACAAAATGGATTGGCAAATGCCCACTGATAAAGGGAGAGATGGCTCTGTGGGTAAGAGCATTACCAGCTCTTCCAAAGGATCTGGGTTCACTTCATAGCACCCACATAATAATCAGCTCACACCAATGCACATAAAATAAAAAAAAATTTTTTTTAAAGGAAGAACATTTGTCCTTAATAGATTCCCACTCAGATAAGCAGGTCTTCACCTGTGAGCAGTCTCCAACTTCCCATAAAAAGCACATTGGCCTGAGCCAGGCTCACTCCATGACAGGCTGCAAATTATCAGTTCAGGAGGCCAGGTCTGAGCAAGGCAGTTATTGGAACAACCAGGTTTATGAAAAAGGAACTCCTCCCCAGCTTGCATGAGAATGGTTAGGCAACCCTGCAGCCAAGAGATCAAGAGCTAGCCCTCCTTGGCATGAAGCAAGAATGGTTTAGTCAAGTATGCTTGAATCGGGACCCTAACCAATCATAGCGCCACCCAGACCCCCAGAGACAGAATCCACCAATCAAGATATAGATCACCTAACCATTCCTAATGTTTCTCTTTTTGGCTTTAAAACTGAATCTTTGAATTCAATCCTTCCATCCTGATGGAATTGGGCCCCTGCATGCAGAAATTTGTTCAATAAATTTTTTTGCTTTGGTGTACTGTTTGAGTCTAGGATATCATTCTTTAGCAATTCACAGACCCTAACACCCACATGGACTTGGATTTTCCAGTGTGGTGGCCACTTCTTTAATCCTAACATTTGGGAGGCAGAGGCAAATGCATCTCTGAGTTCAAGGCCTGGTCTACAAAAAGTTTCAGGACAGCCAGGGCTGGTACACCAAGAAACTCTGTCTCAAAAAAAGAAAAAAGAAAAAACACTTGCCCCCCAAATTTGATATAGTACACTGTCATTTTCCCGATAGAGACAGGGACTCATCCCAGGAGAGCCTTGAGCTCTTCATGTAGCTGATGGACTTGAACATGTAATCCTCCTGCCTCCTCCCTCAGAATGCTGGGATTACAGGTGTGCACCACAAGCCCCAATTTAGCCAGTGCTGGGGGTTCTAACCCAGAGCATGCACACTAGGCAAGTACTCCACTTACTAAATAACCCACATCCCCAGCCAAGTCCCATCTCTTAACTGGAAACAACACCTTTCATCAGACCTCAAGGATAACCACTCAGCAGGCAGCCACTGCTAGGACCTGCTAAGGAATTTCAGGCATTGTCTTACAAGCCCCAAGCAGAGGAGAAAGCTGTTAGAGAAATTCCTCCCCAAGAACACCTTCTGTGAAGTGTTATAAAGTCATATAAAGCTTTTTTTAAAGAAGCCATCGATCCCTGTGATTTATCAAAGTCAAGCAGGACCTGCAGACTAGTGTCCAGCCAAGTAAACAACCAAGCAAATGTATCTGGTTCTCACTGAGCAATTACAGAAGAAATGCTTTCGGTCTGGAGGACGCTCAACTCAATGACCCCAGCTCTCAAGGCTCCTGAAGTCTAGCCTCCATGTCTTGTCCTAAGACAGTAGCACTTCATCCGGGTTCCTTCCGCTGCAGCCTCTTTTAACCTAATCATTTCTATCACATCCAATGGATAGCCCTGACAATACAACCCCCCCCCCAAAAAAAAAAAAAAAAAAAAAGCTGGTCTGTGCCCCAGAAGGCTACTTCTAGCTCTAGCTAGAAGTACCAGAAAGTTGTTATGCAGTCATTTAAGTGTAACAATGAGGCTGGAGAAATAGTGCGTCAGCTCCGAGCCCTAGACCTGGGTCCAAACCCTGGAACCTACATGGAGTCTCACAAACTAGAAGTCAGTCCCATGGAATCTGATGATACGTTTTAGTTATGAAAGACCTCCCCCCAGAAGGGAGACCCTCACTCAAGTCTCGGGACAACATGACCCCCCCCAAGAACTCACGAGAGACCGTCCTTGCTGCAATCACACGAGGTTTATTGATGAGATCCAGCACTGGGGTTAAAACTTGTATCCCACACAGGGGTAGAGGAGTTCGACCCCGAGTGGCTGGGCGAAGGGGTTTTTAAAGGAAAAAAAACACAACCCTAGTGGGGGTGGGGAGTATGTCATTGGAGAATACCAAAAATACTAGTGAAGAATCGTAAGGGAAACAAACACCTGGTTTCTCAAGATTGCCTATAAGGTGAAAATTACCAGTGAAGAATTTCGAGGGGAACACCCGGTTTCTCAGGATTGTTTATGATGTGTTATTTAACTTTTATGTGTTTATGGTCAGTCAGTTTCTGACACAGAGTCACCCTGACCTTAAGGCCATAAATTCTTTATGGTCAGCCAGTTCCTGGAATAGAAGGATAGTATTGCAGAACTGGCTAGCCTACATTTTTGGCTCTACTCTACTTGCTAAGGGTCTTCTACTTTACCTGTTAGGAGGTCAGGCTTTATCCTGGTCTTTCAGTTACAATATTCACATCACAAGCATACAAACATAAATATACATAGAGATACAAGCAAACCACACATACGCATTTTTTAAAAGTATAAACCGTTATGTTAAACACTAAAGAGGACAGGTGACTTTTCCTTACCCAGCCCCTTTACTACAAAGCAACAGTAAATGCCACTTGGCCCCATCAGAAGGATGACAGAACACCATGGAGACCTGCTTGCCCACCTGTAAAAGGATCGAACCAGTTTTTAAAGTGTGCAAGAAAGCCCTGGTACTCCATAGGGATGCTTGAGAGTCATCAGTGGAGGACAGGTTGATAATCACTGAACTCCTTTCTACTTCTCAATCAAGCTATGGTGTCTAGTTTGGTTGGTTATTTGGTTTTGCTTGTTTTTTAGAAACAGGGTTCTTTTGTGTAGCCCTGATTGTTCTGAGATTTACTCTGTAGACCAGGCTGGCCTTGAACTCAGAGATCCATCTGACTCAGCCTCCCAAGGGCTGGGATTAAAGGTGTGAGCCACCACCGTCCAGCTAAGTCAGTCTAAAGTCTTTTTCTGCACTCACCAGTGAGACACTAGTTTTCTATATCTCAAAGACTAAAACAGGCCAAAGCTTGCACAACTGAACTGTAAAGAGCCGCCCAGGAGCTTTCTACCAGGTGCTTAATAAGGGATGGGTTAAAAGGCATACAGAAATCTGACTCAAAAAAACATTTCTCGAGTCAACAAATTAGTCATAGGTCCCAAGGTCCTGTCCGCAGAGAGCAGCAAGCTGATTTCCAGCAGTCTTCTCCGCTAGGCAACAGAAACCAGCAATAGATTATTCTTGTGAAGACCTGTGTTCTCATTTGGTAATGTTATTTTTCCAGCACCTCAGCAGCAAGTCCACACTTGGCCACACATGACAGGGGTCCTCTGTGAAACGAGAAGGAATCCCGGTGTGTCCCCAATCCACTCATAAGAATCCTGCTCAGCATGGACAAGACACAGGACAGCTTAACCTGGGGTTCCAGGTATTCTCGAAAAACATCCTCCTGCCTTTTCTTTCTTTTCTTAAAGAAAAGGGGAGGGGGCTGGAGAGATGGCTCAGTGGTTAACAGCACTGACTGCTTTTCCAGAGGTCCTGAGTTCAAATCCCAGCAACTGCATGGTAGCTCACAACCATCTGTAATGGGATCTGATGCCCTCTTCTGGTGTGTCTGAAGACAATGACAGTGTACTCATACATAAAATAAAGAATTAAATCTTAAAAAAAAAAAAAAAAAAAAAAAAAAGAAGAAGATAGGTTTCTCTGTAGCTCTGGATATCCTAGAATGCACTCTATAGACTAGGCTAGCCTGGAATTCCTACCTATGCTCTGCCTGGGTGTCGGGATTAAAGGCATGTGCCATCACCACCCAGCCTCCGTTTTTATCTTTAAATTCTATGAGTGGTGGGGTACCTGCTTGTGAATGCAGCGAGGTGTCATATTTCCTGGAGCTGGAGTTGTAGGTAGTCATATCTTCACTGAACTATTACTGATAGCAGTCGAATTGCTCTTTCTTAGTTACCTGGGCTGGTTCTGGTCAGCCTGTGGGCTCATTTGATATACATGTAGACCACTGTCTTGTGGGGTTGGACCTAAGCATCATTCTTCACTTTTGCCAGCTACACTGAGATGGTTCAACCAATTAAGGTGTTATACAAGCTGGAGAACCTGAATTTGGTCCTTGAACCTACATAAAGAGCCTTTATACTTAACCATCAGCTAGTGGCAGGCTGCATATCCCAGTAATCCTGGCACTTGGGAGATGGAGGTGTGATGACCAGGGGGCTCTCAAGATCATCTTCTAAATGGACTATTTCTGGGACTAAGGGTAAGTTCTTGAAATGCTAGAGATGGCTCAGTGGTTAGAGCACTGACTGCTCTTCCAGAGGTCCTGAGCTCAAATCCCAGCAACCACATGGTGACTTATGGCCATCTGTAATGTGATCTGATGCCCTCTTCTTTGTGTCTAAAGACAACTACAGTGTACTCACATACATAAATCTTAAAAAAAAAAAAAAAAAAAAAAAAAAAAAAAAAAAAAAAGACAACCTGGGTTGTAGTTGCTCCTCAGAAGGAACCTATCTTGTTTGTTTGGTTTTTTTTTTTTTTAAGATTTATTTATTTTATGTGAGTACACTGTCACTGTCTTCAGACACACAGAAGAGGGCATCAGATCTCATTACAGATGGTTGTGAGCCACCATGTGGTTGCTGGGATTTGAACTCAGGACCTCTGGAAGAGCAGTCGGTGCTCTTCACCACTGAGCTATCTCTCCAGCCCCAGAGAAACCTATCTTGGGAAGGGAAAGAGGGAAGGAAAAAAAGACAGACAGACAGGAGGTTTTTGGGAAACAGGATGAGTTGCTATAATATAAAAAAGTAAAATTGCCTAGCTATGGTGGCACATGCCTTTAATCCCAGCACTCAGGAGGCAGAAGCTGGTGTATCTCTGTGAGTCTGAGGCCAGCCTGGTTCCAGGATATCCAGGGCTACAAAGAGAAACCCTGACTCAAAAAACAAAACAGAACAAAAAACAATAAAGAGTGGAGGGGAGGGAAAGAGAGAGGGAAGAGAGAGGGAGGGGGAGGGAAGGAGAGAGGGGGGAGAAGGGGAGGGAGGGTCTAAAAAGATGGCTCAGTGGTTAAGGGCACTCTTCCTGAGGACCCAAGTTCAATTCCCAGCACCCATATGTCAGCTCGCAACTACCCGTTAGCTCCAGCTCCAGAGGATCCGATCACCAGTTTTGGCCTCTCTTGGCATTCACACATAGATAGCATACAGATACACACATGCAAAAATATTCACAAATTTTAAAAAATAAAGACAGTCAAGGTCATTTTATTTATTATTATTTATTTTCATATACAAAAAGATAAACCTTGAGATACTTCTAGACTTTTCCTCCTATTCTGTTGGGGGTGTGGCTGCTCCTTCACACAGGGGGAAAAACTACATTCACATCGGTTTGTTTGGGGACCCAGTGCAGAATTGAGCAGCAGAACCCCAACTTAGCAGATCTAATTTCAAACTTGACACTCGTTTCTAAAATTACCACAGGAAAAAGGAGCAAAGATCCACGTAAATGAATGAACTATGGTACAATGTTCTTTCCAAAATGTTTGCATTTTGCAACTGTAGTTACATGGATGTCTGCTTCAGGCCAGTGTGTGTGTGTGTGTGTGTGTGTGTGTGTGTGTGTGTGTGTGTGTGTGTGTGTATGTGTGTGTGTAATATATATATAAATCAGCACACTTTTCAAATCCAGACAGGGTGACAGCAACAAGCTTAACTCTGAATAGATATATATATATTTTTTAAGACATGATACTTTATAGTATAACTTTTGTTAATTCAGTAGTACAAGCTATTTTCTGTTCTACAAAATGTTTATTTTATAGCTACAAGGGTGAAAAGTACCCACTACATTTACACCTCACATACTCCGGCATACCAATGGTACTTAATCCAATTTGAGCCCAAAACTAGACGTCTTAGTTTTAGCTTTTCAGAGTCTTCACTTCTGCAGCTCGAAATCACAGACTAGTCACATCTCCAGACATCGCAGTCACTTGTCATTTCAAACTGTGAGAAACAGATGAATCCAAACTCTTAATTACATTTCATATATACAAGTTAGATAACACAGCTCAGTGAGACTTAGCTACCCATCCTAAGGGTGATACACACACTTCCACTATGTTAGACAAGCCTTAAGGTTTTCCTTGCAAATAATGTACAATTTTTAGAAATAGCTGGTAAAACTGATGCATAAGATGGGTAACTAAAAAGCGGCATTTTCTGTTGGTTCCAAAATTGTCCCTGCAAAAATTCTGTGCTCTGCTGTGTTTTGTAACTCACTGTCTGTCACGTGCCCAAAACTCTTCTTCACAGGAATCGACAGCAAACTCGACGCAAGTTAACTTTACAGTGCTGCATAATGCGACTCAGATTTGAGGACTGACGTGGAGAGATAATGTCGTGTGAAAAGTGTGGCCTCTGACGTCACCGCTGGGGTGATGTCAGGCTGATAAGCAGATTCTCTCGTACAGTTGAAAACGGCATTGTGTGCATCTGTAGCGTGAACTGAAGGCTAGACGTGTGTCTCTAACCTGCGGTGCCCTCCCTGCGCTCCTCAAGTACCACTCAATTATATATGGGGGAAACGAGGGAAAGCAAGCCGCTGTTGTTTTAACAACTGCACCCTTGATGGTGGGCCCAGCATTTCAAACGAGATCTCCTGCCTGCGTGACCGCATGACAACTGCTTGCTCCCAGACCGACTCGACAACCTGTCTTTCCTACTCTGGTCTCTTTTGAAGTAGATAAAATTTCCATGGTAGTGCTTTTCCCTGTGGAGAAATTATTTGGCTAAATTCATACACTTAAGTTGTGGCACTGCTCTGGGAAAACCCCACTCCGGCTAAAGCACTTACAAGGACTGAGGACTACAGTCTGCTAAGTGGGGCAGAGACCAAACACCACAGAGGGCTGAGTTGGAACCCACCAGGAAAACACTGACCCTGGTGTCCCACAGTCAGCAGGACAGCAGAACAGCCCGGGCGGGCAAGTCATAGCTGAGTTACCACTTTTAGTCTCTGCCTGCCATCAATGCCCCAGAGACAAAAATTCAGATGTGGTGACAGCTGGTTAATTAAGCTTTTGAACTGGTAAAAAAGGCTCTTTAAAAATATATATATATTTATTTATTTATTTAAAATACATCAAAACGACAAGCAGCCATATCCCACAAGGCCTAATCCCACAGCAATGTATACTACAGACATCTTCCCAGAATGCACTGTGGCAGTAAATGGGGGCTTCCACCCTGCTGTTTGAAGAAGGAATGTTCTACATCCGAGCTCTAGCGACTGGAAATGTGTTAGGAAGAGCTCATCTTTGGAGCTGATTTGCGTGTGAGACCAGCCAGATAGGTGGCTCTGCCTCTCCAGACTATGAGAATACTGAATGCGGCAGAACACACAGGAAGCACCGTTCAAATGACACTCCCGACCACTCCCACCACAATGCCAAGACAGGCTTGCCAGAAGCCCCTGGTTCCATCCTTGGGAAGAGTTTTGCTTTAAAACAAGTCAGTGTCCACACTCAGAGGGCCTCCTGCAAGTATGGTAAGAGTCGGCAGGACCAAGAGGGCCAGATGGTGACACTGTTCCACATTGGGTCTGAGGTAACTGGTTCTTAAAGTACCTGGATCACACAAGTGAGTCCAGAAATTGGGGCTGGAAGAAGGGAGCCGGGGGAAGTGGTGGGGCTAGAAAAGACAAGTTAGAAAAAAGCTCACAGCAGTTGCTTTTGAGGGGTGGGTGACAGAAAACAAAGGCACAACAGAATTGCATTCCAAGACAGGCAGTTGCAAAGCACAGAAGTTCTTTTATGGGGAACAAACGGGGGTGGGCTACTCCAAGGATGCAGCTGGATCTGGAACTAAGTGTCCCAGGTAGAAAGGAACGGCATGAAAAACTGCATTCTAGCCAGGGTAGTAGAGAGCACGGCTGGTTTGGACTGACACACGAAGGGTCTCTTAGCAGGACCACCCCATCCAGTGTAGTTCTGTAGCAGCAGGCAGGATGTAGGAACAGGCCTTTAGCTGGACCTCAGATCTGGCCATGGCTGGCTTGGCCTTTACAAATGCCCTTTGCAGGAAATGGAGAGATACCCTGCTGGGAGACTGAGGTTCTAAGCTTCCTCCGTTAGATCAGAGATGACCTGACCAAAAGGGGCAAATGTGCTCAGCAACTGTCCACTTAATTCCACATGATAGCCATTCACCCCGCCGTTTCCAAAGGACTACTCAGTTTGGTCCTAGATAGCTCTGGTTAGTGGAACTCAGCCACCAATCCCCATTTCAATGATTTCTATAGCCCAAATCTTTTTCTCAACGTGGGGCACACGGCTTCTGTCCCATAGCTCCCTAACCCAAACACTCTCAGGACTACTTCCTAACAGAGGGAGCTGACCAACTTTCAAGCTCAGAACCCTCTTTTCCAGCAGAGACCAAACCCACTACAGGCCTCCTCCCCGGCCCAGCGGCGGTCCTCTCCACAGGCAGGGAGCAGGACAGAGATACCACTTCCAAAGGGGGACCGTAAGCCTACTCCAGGCTGCCAGTGTACTCAGGAACCCATGCACGCACTAAGCTAAGCTCCCCAGCACTCGGCTCCAGTGTGCACCGAATCCCAACAGTAAGCTTGGGATTACAGACGCATTCTCACTCAACTCACTAATTTATAAAAATAATCTGTGGTATAAAACAATCTCCATACTGTGTGGAGGCAATCTGTCAAGAGATATAACTAAATATAAGTGTGGAGCTATAGACTTAAAGTAAAATTTCAAGTGGCGTCTATTATATAGCCTACTCTTATTTACAACACTGTCTAACACTGGTGTAAAGTGCCCAGGAGCGGGGATGGACCCGAGCAGGGTGGGCGCCCCAGGACTTGAGGCAACGCTTGACGCTTGTTCATTCATAAAAACCCACCTTCACGTGCCCCCCCCAAAAAAAAACCCAAATGGGCCACACTCTCCCAACTGTAAACTCAAAAGCACAAAGTCCACGAATGTAGGAACTGTTCTCTGCAGGTGTTCAGAACACCCGGCTGAATACTACATATACCACATGCACCCACATGGCGGCACACACAGCCTAAACAGGACAGACAGGCCTGGAGAACAGGAGGTCAGCGCAGAGCCCATTACCCCACACTGGCATCTGAGGAACATGAATTTTAATTCTTGGGGGAAATAATGGCCCTATGCTGCTGTGGATGCGGGAAATGGCGCTGGTTTGGGCACTAAGGAGCTCCACGGAGCACCAGGAGGGCAAAGTCGTGCTTCCTTCACACCTGGAAGATGCCAGCGTGAAAATGCTACAGCTTGGTTCAGGGGGGAAGACGCAGCCCTTCCTGACCTCACTTCAGACCAACAGCAGTTCACAGTCACCACAGAGAAGTCCAAATAACACTAAAGGAACCCAAAGAGAGCTTGGGCATACTTATTGATATGACAGTTCATGTGCCTCTTGAACTCTCTTCCCTTCTCTCTTTTTTAATGTGACTGAACCAACTAATTGATTCCCAAGGAGTATTTTAACCTTCCATTTGTTTTTCCTATAAAACTAAATCAGAATCTCACAAGCACGTTCCTCAGCATCTTTCTAAAGGCCTGGGGTACATTCACAGCAGGGCTGCTGACTACAAACAACTGCCCAGAACTGTGTGTGAACTAGACATTTAGCCTTGAAGGCATGAAGAGTTCAGCGTCTAGACTCTGAAAACCCATCAGCAGAGTCACTGGGACTACTTATCTAAAATAACGTTAGCTGGGATTTAAATTTGCCACTAGGCCGATCAAGCCAGCTGCCAAGTGCTTCCCAATTTAGCTTTTACAATCAGCCACGGATAAAGGGAAATTCATGTCACCCATGCCGAGAGGAAGGGACCCCTGGGAAACCATCCATCCCTTCCTGGCGGATTCCCACTAGCAAGGGCACACCACACTTCTGGGAAAGTCGTCTTCTACTAACCCTGCCGGAAATGTGAACCAGGCTCGATCGTCTCCAAAGCTGTGTCACCAAAAGCCCAAAAGGATGTAACAGCTGATGCCAGAGACAAAGCTGAGTGACCTGGAAAATTCCTGAGTCAGGGACTCATCTGATGAACCCAGTGCTGAGAACTACGGCAGGGATTCACTCGGAGTGCAATAAGCTTTTACCATATTGGTTACTTAGGAAAAACAGACAAGGATGCTCTCCTATCCACCAGTATGCAGCAAGAACTTCACACACTACAAAGGTAAAACTCTGTGTGAGAGCCATCTGGCCCTCCAGCTCTAGATGGGACAGTCACTTCTTTGCCTCAGTGGCTGAGCATAGGAACTACCACGTGATAGGCTCTCTGAGCCAAAGAGCACTTGGCAACCATTAAATACTTATGTAGGCTGGCCACCAAGAAAAATCCTTCACACAGCCCAAGCCCAAGGGCAGAGTAGGGTTGAGTAGAAGACAAAGAGTCAAGGACATGATCAATGTCAGGGATGATGGGGGACCAGGGCAGGCAGGATCACACACCTTGCCAGAAGCTCAAGCCTTGTCAGGAAGGACAGCCCAGCAAGCCTGGTGGCCCAGTGTTGAGAAAGGGATCCACCCTTTGCTGAGGATGTATGAGCAGAATGTTCAGGACTTACCCCTTGCATCTGGTACCAGGCCAGTGTAGGCTAGCCCAGGTTAGCCAAGATGCTAATGACTGTTAACAGCCTATCTTGGCATCCTTGCCAATGAGGGTCGACGACTCAGCAACCTTGCCTTTACTTGCTTTGTCTCTCTCTGACTCACAGACATTTCCTGCAACAAGTGACTGCCCACTGTCATGGGTATTTCCAACCAGAACATTCTCTGCCAAGGCCCATACTCATGGGAACCTGTCTGGAGTGAAGGGAGGAGGAAGCACCCTTAGCTGTTTCCCCTGACACGTCACATCCCTTCCCATACAGAGGAACTTCCTCCATCTTCCAGAAAGCTTAGGGAAGAGGGAAATAGAAAGTGACAAAAATCTGTGAGAAAGTACGAGGCAGAGGCCCCAGGACTCAACTGGGCAAAGGAAGGAAAGAAGGAAGGAAGGAAGGAAGGAAGGAAGGAAGGAAGGAAGGAAGGAAAAAAGGACAGGAGAAAAGAAGAAAAAAAGGAAAGAAGAACAAGGTCTACCCAAGTTAAATTTTCGGGCCACACCCTGGAATATCTCTAACTTCCAGCTATGAGCGGCTGGTGTTACCTGAAGGCCAGAAGCAGTCTCTAGCCCCTATTCAAAGACCCAAACTGCCCCCTTTCCTGGCCACACCAAACAGGAACACCGTCTTGACAATCCATTCTGACAAGAAGGTCTGATGAGGACACTGCCAGGGCTGGACACTGGGCTCACTGGGATATCGCCATACCAGAGCTCAGACAGCCCAGGATGCTTCTGACAACCAGCAACACAAAAGAAAAACCACCCAGGGTCAAAAGCCCACACAGGGGAGCTGGGTTTAGTGTTTGGCACGGTGTGTGACTGGTGACTGAGTCACTCCTGCAGCAAAATAGCTACATTCCTTAGTGGGTAGTTTGTTAAGGGTCAAAAGTAGAGGTGTCCCCACTGCCTGAGGAGAAAGCTAAAGAAAGTAGATATATGGCACTTCTCAATAAATAGTTAAAGCTCCTTAAAGAAATAAGTGGAAAAGAAAGCAACTGCTCTAAGACTTGTTTTGCCAGTGGAAAGTATTCTGAGACAAGAAAATATCACAGCACAAAAATCAAACAGGGAAGGAGGGACAGACATAGCTTAAAGAAACAGGGTACATGTCCCCTTAACTATTCGGCCAGCCCACACTGACCCATGGAAACAAAGACTAAGGTCTGAGAGGGAGGGAAGCCAGCTGGCCTTCCTCAGCACCCTGTGCACAAATACCCACGGAAAAGAACAAGCCCAGGACCGCCCGCCCCAGGTACCACACACAACATGCTAAGGGAGTGACTGCCCAACTGTGAGCTGAAGCTGAGCCCTCCCAGACGTCACAGCACCCACCTGCTGCTGAAAGAATCACAGTCTGCGGGCGGTGCTACCACCAAGTTAAAGCGGGCGTGCCCTTAGGAGTACCGCCCAGTGGACTTACAGGGCAGTGCTTGTCCCTCCTGATCAAGAGATGCGCTGTTCAATGGTACCTCTAAATCAGAGTGATGGCTGCCCGCCTCCACCCAGTCAGCCTACAGCCGCTGCCGGTTACTTACAAGGGAGCGTTTATCAAACAAACACAGCAGTACTGACTAGAAGACAAACTTTTTTTCTTTTTCTCTATTTCTTTTAAACTTCCTTATCATAAAAGTCAACTTACATTAAAATAGACTTCCTACAAGATAACACAACTAACAAAATATATAATTAATAAAACATACACAAGTAGAAAATTCTGAGGTATTTCTGGTTTGAGGTGGTCTGTGGTCGTGAAGTTACTTATTTTACTTTTTAAAATTTAAACCTCGGAAGCCACACAGCAATGCATGTGTAAATATGTGGATGTGTGTGTTCTGTCTGAAAAAAAAAAACAAAACCAAACCTTAGCATGTTTCATAAATTAAAAAAAAAAAATTCCAATGTTGAAACAGCAGCATTAGGAACATTCAGCGCCCGGAGCAAGGTTATGGCGTAAGAGAAACACCGTTGTAGAATGTGCACCACGTTTAAAGGGTTTGGAGAAAGCCGTGTCCATGAGCCTCAGAAACGAGTCGGTAATCCACACTGCACGGGGCCAAGCCAGAGCTGCAGGCTGGCAAGGTCCCCATTCAGGGATCCTCTGGTCAACCCATGCTGTGCAGGGGGCGCCACAGGCATTTCCCCAAACTGCCGAGAGGAAACTGCAGCTCGGTACTTCCTCCATGAAAGAGATCTACAGCATCATGTCTAATGAAGAATGTCCACTAAACTGTCCGTGCCCTCGCCTGGTCCTAACACAGGAGCAAGGCAGTGTCTCCTACGGCCAAGCGCGTTAGTGGGAAGAACTGGGCAGGTGGGGCAGCCTGGCCTTGCCTTGGGCTTTCTCCAAATCCTCTGCTTGCTATGATTACCGCTCCGCCTCCACAGGGTCCTTGCCCTCAATCCCTTGTTACCTGAGAAAGTGGCGTCCATAGCCAAGGGTGTTGCTCCAAATGTGCCCAAGTCCAGTGTAGCTCTGCTCTGCACCCTACCCAGAAGCATCTTCCTCCCTTCCAGCTTCAGACCTGACCGCCCTCCTCACCTCAGTTTCCCATGTTGGGTCAGGATGACACCCGTTATACCCATGAAGACACATCTGCCGTTTCTTAAGCTCACTGCCTGAAATGGGAGAAACACAAAATAAAGGGGTGGGGGTGGGGAGATCCTCTTCAGAGGAAGGGTGTGTCCGTGTTAACAGTCTTCATAGGTTCCTCATGTAGAGAACTGCAGCATTGAGTTTCCTAAGACAGGAGTTTCTTTGTGTTACAGATTCTAAGACGACAAAGAAAACGAGATGGGGAAATGAATCCCGAAGGACAGGAGGTGGCTGAGGCTCTTCAGCATGGCGCCGCTTCCGCGTTCACAGCTCAGCACCTCAACGCCTGCTGACGTGTCCGCTGTTTGCGATACAGTAGAACAATATGCTGGTAAAAACTGATCCAATCCAAAAATAATATTATTAATAATAATTATAATAATTATAATAATAATAAAAGTCAAGGTAAAATAGCAGCTGCATTTTATGTGTTTGTTGGTTTTATGGGATTTCCAAAACAAAACACAACTTTTTTTTTTTCCTTTTTTTCTTCAGATCCACTGAGTCTGGAGAGACGCTAGTGTCCTGGGCTTAGATGCTGGACTCTTTAGGGAGCAGGTCCACATTGGTGACGGAGGTCACCAGAGAGACGAGACAGTCCGAGGTAGTGCCGTTGACCGACCTCCTGATCAGGGATACCCGCTCCTCCACACAGCCTGCAGAAAGGCGAGCCTCTGCATCATGGTCCCAGCACTCCTCGATGGTCACGCAGAGCTGAGCCAGGCCCTGCAGAGGAGGAGGGAAGAGAGACTCCTGTTAGGGCTGCTCAGAGTCGCAGGACCGGGAAGGGCCTATGGCCCAGTTCAGCCATTATAGGTAAATTAGCAGGCTGCCTCCTCCCCTCCAGCCAGGTATCCCACGGAGCCAGGAGAATTTCCATAAACTTCATCATGGGAAGAGGACCAGTTGCAGCTGCTCATCTTGGAACACTGGGACTCAAGTCAAATAAACACAAAGCCCAAACACAAAGCTTTGTCCAACGTTTCCCAGTGGAGCCACAGTGGGGACAAAAAGGAGAAATCCAGAAGGATCCAGGGAGCATGGCAGCCTTCCCTCCTCATTCCTAGGCTCCTGCCTGACGAGGCAGGTTCCCCGTCTCTCACCCCTGTAGACTCCAGAACCCAGCTCCCTCACCGGGTGTTTCAACCAGTGATCCTTAATGGTGGGCCTCATCTTCTTGTGGACAACCACCTCCTGAAGTTCCTCCAGTGAAGGGTGTTGGCCAATCTCCTCCTCGAAGGGCAGCATGTACTCATCAACAGGCCCTGAGAGATGAGGGGTTGATGGGATCACCAAGGCCCAGCTCCAAGCCCCCATCCTAGGGTGCCCAGAGCCGCCGAACCAAACCACTCACCGTCCGCGGCCTTGCAACGAGAGACGAGCTCCCACAGCACCAGGCCCATGGCGTACATGTCGATGCGCAGGAAGGCGTCTCTCTGGAAGTTGATCGCTCCCTCCAGCACTTCAGGGGCCATGTACCGTCTGGTGCCAACCTACAGGAAGACAAAGGACGGGATCTCCAGAGACCAGCTATACTCAAGTCCATAGCTGGCTGGGGGAGCAACGTGCACAAGACTGGGTAAGAGGGAAATTCTAAGCATGAAGTCTCGGAGCCAAAGCCCTGGTCCGTCCCATTTGAAGCAGGGTCAATATTCTATCTGATGGGCGGGCTGGAGAGATGGCTCAGTGGTTAAGAGCACTGGCTGCTCTTCCAGAGGTCCTGAGTTCAATTCCCCGCAACCACATGGTGGCTCACGACCATTTGTAATGGGATCTGATGCCCTCTTCTGCTGTGTCTGAAGACAGCTACAGTGTACTCATATACATAAAATAAATAAATCTTAAAAAAAAAAAAGAGTGAAGATGAGAGTTTGGCTATCTAGAACCCACATAAATGTGGCCTGTCTATAACACCAGCACACGGGAGACAATGATGGGGCTCCCAGAGAAAGCTGGCTAGACTAACTGGTGAGATCCAAGCCAAGGACCCAGCATTAATTGATAAGGTTTTAGGTGATCGAGGAAGATGCCCAGTTGCTACCTCAGGCCTCCACGCAGACATGCCACTCATGTGGAAATAGAAATACACACACTAAATAGACAAGCAACAATCAAAATCAATGTTTCAAAAACAACGTTTCTAAACAAACGTTGAGAACATGTTTAAACCACAGGGAGACTCTCCTAGGTATTTTGCTGGGATTCTCAGCACCTTTCTGAAAATGATGTCTTTATGCAGGAAGGCAGGTACAGGATAAAGCGAGACCTGTCATTGGATGAGAAGGGAGGATGGGCGGAAACAAAGTTTTAGAAAAAGGGAGGAGCGAGAACGAGGGGGAGGAGCTTGGAGCAACATGGAAGCAGATGTTAACATTCTTCTCCGCACATGGATACAGGTTGTCATGAATATTTTTAAGGGATGGGTGTGTACAGGATTTTCTGCTGTCTAGATGGACAAATTATATCAATTGTGTCAAGAGGCTACTCTACGGTATTTTCCTTCATGTGACGACTTAAATTGAGTTCAAAGGAAGGTACAGTGGCAGGATACACCAAGTCCACCAAGGGAACTGTGAGTGAAAGCAGCGTGGCGAGGTGCCACACTGGAACAGCTTGTGGACGGCCCCAGGTCAGAGTTCTCTGGGAGCCAGCATAGAGCTGCTGAGATAAATTAGCTCTAGTTCCTATGGCCTTACGGTGCCGGAACACGGGAGCGACCACCTGGGTCAGAGAGAGCCAGGGCCTGCGTGGAGCAGCACGTGCAGGAACCAGGCGTGACACTTTTTAAATATTTACCAAAACACCTTTTTAAAAAATAACTACAACTGAGAGCAAGCTGTCGCTCTCAAGGTCCCTCAGTAGTAAAGCCATACAACCCAAGTTCAATCCAAGGAACCCACATGTTGGAAAAAAACCTACTGACTCCCTTACACACACACACACACACACACACACACACACACACACACACACACACACACACACTGGAAAAATAAAATAAAATCACAACATTAAGAGAAAAACTGAAATACAAGAAGGAGTTGCTGAAGCCCAAATGGTGAGCCTGGATTCCTCAGCTGGCTGACTGGAAGCAGCCTCGACAACCTTCAGGCCTTGGTTTCTCTGTTGGTAAGTTAAGAACCTAGTTTCTAAGATCCTAGGTGGCAGTCACTCCAGCTGAGCCCAGAACCTTTCCTTCCACTGCCCAGGCTCCTTACCTGTCCATGGGTATCCCCTGGAGGCTTCCCTGGCTCGAACCGAACAGCCAGGCCAAAGTCGGCCAGCACCGCAGTGAGGTCGCTCTTCAGCAGTACATTCTTGCTTTTGAAGTCCCTGTGGAGACCAAGAGTCAACTGACACACAGGATCAAGACCCAGCCCGCCTTAAGATCATGACCCTCCTCCCACCATGGCTCTCAAAGTACGAGAATCCGTGACCTGTGGCTCCCAGGTCAAACCATCCCCACCTCTGAGGCAGGAGAATTGGGAATTCTGGAAGGCTCTGCCAAGGCCTATAGAGCAGGCCCTACCCTGGCAGCTGGGCAAGACCTCTCACACGGCATGGCACACAAATCTTCTGAGTTTACAATGTTTGGAATCTGAACAAGAATTTAGAATCAGCTTGCTAAAGACGCACAGGCAGGACAGCGCTGGAGTGGTTACAGGCACTCTGCCTAGACTAGAAAAAACCAAACCAAACCAACCAAACAAAAGCATGGCTCAGAACTCCTAAAAGAGCCGAATCCAGAGCTCTGTGAGGTAACACTTGTGATCACCTATCATTTGCCTCCTTAAATCTCATGGGTGTAGAGTGGAGTTTCTCGGGGTATAGTGGACAGCTAATGTCATCAAAACACACAAAGCCCCACGGGCTCCGTGCCAGCAAGCCTCAGCAAACCACAGAGGATAGGTAAGCAGAGTCCTTTTAAGAACACAAATGGTTCTTAACCACAGTGTGAGACTTGGAAGAGCCAGTTCCCCAAAGCACCAGTGAGCACCTTCTCCTGTGCCCAGCAGAGGGCACAAGAGCACCGGCCTGCAAAGCTGTCTCCTGCTCACAGGAAGGCCAGGTTTGCTCTGACACCACAGCACATCCAAGGAAGCAGAGGCACTCTCTGCAGCAACTGCAGCACACGTGCAGAGAGGGCTCCTTAACCAGGTACCTGTGGGCAATAGACGGTTTGTGGCCCTCGCCACGACACCACGGCACATCCTCATGCAGGTACGAGAGGCCTCGTGACATTGTCTCTGCCACATGACACAGTTCATTCCACGTGATGATGTTCCCCTTGAGGTAATCCGTGAGGGAGCCCTAAGAGAAGGCAGCCAACTGTGGGCAGAGGCTCCACATGCAGGGCAGGATGCCACCCAACCCAGGCCCCACATGCAAATGCACAGAAGGGGCAGCACGTGATTCCTGCCGTGGAAGTGATACAGAGTGGGAGGTGACACAGGGGTCCGCTCATCACAGAACCACCACTGGGACCTGCGTCATCCTGGGACCTTTCTGGGGCGTGGCTCACCTTGTCATGGAAGGCTGTGATGAGCCACAGCTCCACCTCCAGGTTGGAGCCTCGTTTCTCAGCAGCAATGAACTGCAACAGGTTTTCATGCTTCATGCCGGGTGTGCTGAAGATTTCCCGCTCACTCTGCCACGACTGCTTGTCCTGAGGCAGGGAAGGCAGCTCAGCCCTGCCACAGCAGGACAGCCACACCAAGATACCCTACTCCATCCCCAACCCCTAGTCTCCTAGAATCAGCATCGAAAGACACATTTGGAGAACCAGGCCAACGGCAATCTCTGGGGTAAGCTGATTTACAAATGCTGAGTCAGTGCCCAGCCAATATCAAGACCCTGTGGGGAAGAGACCCCAGCTTGGACCACATGAGAGATGGCCTGAAGACTCCCCCGAACTCACCTGAAGCGGGAAGATCTTCACAGCCACAAAGTCATTCATGAGCTGAGCCTTCCAGACGCAGCCAAAGCGACCCCGAGCCTTGATCTCCAGCAACTGTAGTGGCTTCAGGCCCACCAGAGGGGACGGGGGTGGGGGCCCAGGGTCCTGGGAAAGCAAAAGCTTAAAGGAGGCCGCACAGCCAACCCTTCTTTCCCCCTGCCCCATGCTGGCACTGTCTCACCTCATGAATGTCCACATGGCCGTAGGGAGGCTTTCGATGTCGATACATCCAGAAGGCCAGCAGGGCGAGGAGAGAGAGGCCTCCAATGGGCAGCAGCGAATAGGCCAGCACCGTGAGCAGAGTGGGGGCTGTCGGGGGTGGCTCGTACGTGACTGGGGGACACATGGAGCCCTGTGTCACACAGCCCGCCCACTCTAACCCTCCAGAAGGCCCTACAAACGATCCCCACTGGTTCCAGACCCTCTTCCCACAGGCCCCTCACCTTCTGGGCCCCCAGGCTCCGGCAGGTGGGTGAAGCGCTCGTTGCAGAAGTTGCCTTCACAGCAGCAGAAGTACACCTGGGGGTTCTCCTCGGTGGCCACACACTCCTGCCTGAAAGCCCAGAGTTCCTGCTACAAATTCCACATCAAGGATAGCAAGACTCTCCCAGGCCCCTCCCCTCAGGAAGAGCAGCTTCAGTAACATCAGCAGTTAGGGTGAACCTACTTCTCTTGGAGAGTGACCCAAGGCTGAGAGGAACAGGAAGGCACTGAAATGCTGGCTGAACTGAGGAGAGCAAACACCAGAACAGGGGCTGGGGATCCTGGGCAGTGCCTCCAAAGATACCCTGAGATCAGTGGGTGGTGCAAGCGCAGCAGGGCTACGGGAGCAGGAATGCACTCCGGTGTACCTGTCATAGCAATTGAAGTCATCTAGCCAGCAGCCCTTCTTCACCAGCTCAATGGTGCCCGAGCTGTTGCGCCACGAGGCATAGCAGTGCAGCCGCTTGTCCTGCTCCCCCTCGCAGCGCTCCAGGCCGCTCTGGTTGGTGCGCTCCAGCTCCCAGTTGGCGTTGTAGTAGATGCACTCCCGAGTCTCAGCTTCCCCTCGCCCGGAACCTACGCCCAGAGAGGAGAGAGGCTGAGTGTGGCCCAGTGACTTGTAACCAATCCTGGAGTCAACAGTGCTGAAGGTGCCTGGAGAAGATGCCAACCTACCCTTCTACCCTCAATACTGGCGCCCCTACCACCCACACATCAACACCTCTTACCAAGAGAAGGCCAGTGTTCCTCCATTCCCTGCCACACCAGCCTGTAGGTGGGAACTTCCTGCACTAATTCTCACCTGTGCTCACCACGTACTGCAGAGCAGCTAAGCTTACAGGAAAAGGGTCACTTTTCTCAGACAGGACGGCTAAGCTCCGATCACAAACCAGCCTTCCATCTGGGTTTGGCTGCACACCCTCAGGTATGCCCCATCCACTCCTACAAATCTATCCTTTCCCAAAGAAGTTGCGTCCAGATAGCTGAGCACAGCCATTTGAACCCTCCAAGTCACCGCCAAGTCCCTCCACTCCACCCTTCTCATCAGCCTCACCAATAAGCCACAGTCCCCACCGGTTTGCCCACTATGATCCCATGAACCTTTGGATGTAGGTCTCAACCAGGACCTTATTCAAGCATAGGGCTTAAGTTTGTGGGTGAGACTCTGAAGGGAGAGCGCAGGCCTGAAAACAGAGCCGGAGCAAGTGCCAGGATCCAGGATAGCATCTAGAGTGTGGACAAGCCCTGGCTACTTGTGGTGGGATCTGGCAGTGAACTAAGTGAAGCGCCCAGTCCAGGGAGGACACGGCTCCTTCTTCACATCTGGAGCCCCTCCATAGCACCAGCCGCACTAGCTGGGAGTTTCGGAGACATCAGTAAGGTGTATGAGGAAGATAACCCATGCGATCCCCAGGAGGAAGTGAAAGCATGCGTAGCAAACACTCCTACGTGTCCTTCACAATTGCGTCCCAGATGCCCAGATTCCCCCACGAGCCTGGATGGCTGACCCTGAGCTGCTGAGTGAGTTCATACCTAACAGATGGGGTGGACAGACTGGGCAGAGGGCTGTGGGCATACTCGTTAGAGAAAGATTTTGAAAGGAAGGGGGCGAGAAGGAGGGATGGCTTCAATATGAAGCAAGACACCTGCTACAGACACTGAGGATGGAATCTAGGACTCCTGTGTGCTGTCTGCACCCCTCTGACCTACCCGAGACTCAGGAGAGTGCCCACCTCCACTCAGACTACAATCAGCCTCAGGAATCACAAAAGCAACAACAGAGTAGGTCTGAGCCCTGGCCTAGCTCCTCCCCGCAGGCCACTGTCATGCACTACCACAGGATCCCCACTGAGAAGCCTGACAGGTCCACATGAAGGCTCCAGGTAGAACCCAACAGCTCACTGGAGCCATTGTCCAGACCTGCCCACAGCCAACCCTACAGAACAGCTTTGAGCTGGCCAGAAGCCAACTCCTGTGGCTGCCTCACAGCTGTGTGCCTGGGGCAAGTCACCTAGCCACTCTCTGAGAGGTGACTGACAGCACCTGCCTCCTAGGGTTGTGGCAATTGTCCAGCCCAGGCCTCACACCAAGCCTGCTTGCAAGCTTTGCATCCCATGTGACATTCCACACCCCTCCCACACCACACCCAGGCCACTGCCAGATGGAGACCCAGGGGGCCTCCCGATGCCGGGTTCCATTGCTTCACACTCTCACACTGGCTATTTATAGCATATGGCAAAATGCCAACCACAAGGCCACAGAGCCTTTTAATAGATGAAGGCCTCCCGCCCACAGCCCAGCAGCCAGGTCAGGAGTCTCCCCAACTGGCCCTGCCTCCTCACCCATCCCAACAAGAGAGAACCCTACACAGATTTCCACCAGTCCCCAGGACCACAGCCAGGGTGGCTAGGGATGGGGAACCTACAGAAGAGAACGGGTGGGCAAGGCTGGAGCATGAGAAACGCGCACGCACACACACACACAGCACATATGTGTGTCAATACCTACAGTTTATCTTAGAGTCCTTCACCGTGGGGCTAGAGGCATGATTCGGTGGTCACACAAACTTATGCTTTGGTTACAAGCAAATGGCTTTGATTCCCAGCATCCACTTGGTGGCTTACACCACCTGTAGCTCTAGTTCCAGAGGCACTGCATACTCACAGTGCACATGCGCATGCATGCAAAATGCCAATACCCATGAAGTAAGTTTCTTCTAACTCCTTTCACCCAGACTGACACCCACTTGGCACGAAGGAGAATGCTGAGTGGGTCACCTCACAGATGACAGAACTGACTGAAGCCTGAAGCAGAGGCTCGAGCTCTTTGCAGGCCACACATTTCAGAGCCCTGGGACTGCAGTGTAACCTCACCTGGCTTACTGGCTTGACCCTCATGAGGCTTCTTCACAGCCTTGGTGAGCTTTCCTCTCATCCTGAAATGCTAATCTCAGCAACTTTAACTCACCACATACTGTCAATCCCTTCTCCAGTTGGCCCAGTGTCCCAGAGCAGCCCACGGAGTCACTCCCTCAGCCTAGCTCCCCTGGGAACACCTGCTCAGCCAGCCTTCTTCCAGGTTCCTGGCCAGGTACCTTTTCCTTATGCTGTGGGAAGTCTATGCTCTTGGGAGTAACTGTGTCACTGTACAATAGCCATCTCTGTTCATGTTGTCAAAAAGCCAGGGAGTCGTGGTGCACACCTTTAATCCCAGCACTCCAGCCCTTGGAGAGCAGAGGCAGTTGGATCTCTGAGCTTGAAGCAGTTGGATCTTTGAGCTCAAAGCCAGCTTGGTCTACGGGGCAAGTTCCAGGACAGCCAGGGTTACACAAAGAAACTCTGTCTGAGGTTTAGGGAAGTACGTCTCTCTGGTGCTAACACACCTAGAACATTTCTTGTAGTGTTTTTCCAATTTATCTTTTCCTTCCTACTTTCATTTTAAAGCTTTCTGCCCACTTTAACTTTCTACAATTCAATCTAATGCTTCCTTAAAACCAGATGACATGAGCCCTAACGCACCCGTGATTAAATGTGTATTTCATCTACTCTCCATTTGTCCCTTGTTTGCTTTCCTTTCCTGAAGTTCCGTCTGTTGATCAAACATAGCACTTGATGAAAGCTAACCACTTGCTCATACCACTGAGCAGCATGGGTCACCTTTTAAAATATCCTACGTGGCCACCTGTGACCTGGAAGCTCCGGTTCCCTTCTGTTCTAGCATTAGCCAGTCTGTGAATCGTACTTTAGACTATAGGTCTGTGTTAATCAGTCCTTCTGTCACCTCTCCCTAGATTAAACCCATCACTTTTCAATGTTCTTAATGTGAAGTCCTCAAGGAAATAAACTGTCAACAGACTATACTCAGCATTCAGTGTTTCTGCTGTCTATACACATCTCTAAAACATTATTTGTGGTTTATACAGCCAAGACTGCTTTTTTTGCTGCTCTAATGGGATCTTAGGACGAGGTATATTAGCTACCCTTTCCAGGATTTATTTTGGCTCATCAGTTGAGGGGAGGAAGGAATTTGAGGGCAGGAATGTGAGGCCACCAGCCACATCAATTGGCGGGAACAGGCTGCTCGCTCACTGGTGTGGGTCAGGACAGAGGCACAGGCTGGAAGCAGGGTTCCATCAACCCTAAGGCCACCATCAGTGATCCACTTCCTCTTCTGAAAACATCTGCAACCAGCAGGAAAAGTATTCTACACACGAGCCCACAGGGACACCTCACACACAAACCATAACAAGCGTTCTTACTGTTTTGGGGTCCAAACACCACAAATGTTTAGGTTTCTCTTCTTTGCTTATTTCTTTAGGATACAATCTTTCTCTACAGCCCTGACCAGCCCCAAACTTGTGATCCCTCTGTCTCAACCTTCTTGGATTCCAGTTAAATGTCATCAACCCAGACTTCTATTAGAAACTTAATCCCTGAATTCATGAGGTTGGACAGGTGGGGGTCACCTAAGAGATGGCTGGCTCAGGAGAACCCTTACTATATGAAAGGGTTAATCACAGAGTGAGTTATCAACAGCACCCAGCCAACCCCTTCTACTGCAGGAAAGGACAGCACTAAGGTCCTCCCTAAAGGCTGGAGCCAAACTCATTCACCAGCGTCCTCCACTGCTAATAAACTGTCCGGTGAGTGGTGTAGCAATGGTGTTTTCTGTTACAGCAGCAACGGACTGAAGTATCTGCATCCCCTACTTTTCTCATCACTGTGACCAAACACCTGACAAGAGGTAAGGAGAGAAAGGGTTTATTTGGGCTCACGGTCCATCACAGCAGGGAGACACAGTGAGACAGGAAGCCTGTTCCCACCCCCAGTATAAATCAGTCCAGCACCTGATTCAGAGTGGGCCATCCCTCCTCAGTCCACCCTCTCTGGAAATACCCTCAGACATCCAAACATGGACCTCGCTAATGGCCCAGGTCATTTCTTAATGCAGTTGGGCTAAGGGTGGAAATCGGCCATCATCCACCACTCCCTCTCCATACTGTCCTCGTTTGAACTTAGTAGTCCCTTCGTAAGATCCCCATCCCAAAGCACTGTTTCTTCCTTTTACTGTGTCTAATCTGAGTGTCTCTTCTACTTGGTTTACTTTTCTACTTTATGACGGGTTTCTCTCTGTAGCCCTGGCTATCCTGAAACTCCCTATGTAGGCCAAGCTGGCCTTGAACTCACAGAAATCTCTCCGCCTCTACCTGTCAAAGTACCAGGCTTGCAAAGTATGCATGAAACCCAGGGTCTGGTGCCAAGCACCAAGAAAAGAAAAAGAAACACACACACATCACAGGTGTGTGGGCCAGGGACAGAACTCAGGTCCTCTGGAAGAGGCAGAAATGTTCCCAACCACTAGACCACCCCCACAACCATCACCATCCTAGGTCAGTTTTAGATTCTATGTTTTGGATATCTCGAATCCCCCCTCTAACTTGCTTTTCAAAATTTACTTTTTTTTTTTTCTTTTGAGACAGGGTTTCTCTGTGTACCCCCTGTCTATCCTGGAACTGGCTCTGTAGACCAGGCTGGCCTCTCTAACTCAGAGACTCACCTGTGTCTGGCCCTGAATACTGAGATTAAAGGCATGCAAACTGTACGAGTGCAAGTGTGTGGTGACAATTTTGGAATTTGGGTTAAGACGACAGAAACATTGTAACACTGCGTGTAGTTTTAGTCCCAGGTGTGGTGACACACAGGCAGCAGCTGACTGTGGCCTTGCCTGCTGCTCTAGCAGAGGCGTGGTTTTGCAGACAGTTTCTGTGATTGGGTGACGTTTGGAATTCTGAAAACTTTTCAGAGGGTACATAAATGCTAGGGCCCCTAGAGGTGGGTGGGTGGTGGTTGTTCAGGGAGGTTGTTTGCAGTTTGTTAGTAGTTGTGCTTGAGAGAGAGAGAGAGAGAGAGAGAGAGAGAGAGAGTTGTGCCCCCTCTCTCCCCCTCTATATCTCTTTCTCTTCTATCTAGTGATGGGGGTGTGTGTGAAACAGGGGTGAAGGGAATAAAGGGTAGGAAAAGAAAAACCTCAAAGTAGCAAAGACCAGTTACCGAGGTGAGTATAGGTGATAGGATCATAGGTATTGGACCCCCTGGATCACGGGTGATTATGAGCTTGCCTTGTGGGTGCTGAGAACTACTCTCTGGACCCCTACAAGAGCAGTGTATGCTCTTGGCCAGCTCTTCCCAGCACCTTCCTCCTCTAATTTTAAAACTTAGCACCAGGCTGGAGAGATGGCTCAGTGGTTAAGAGCACTGACTGCTTTCTTCCAGAGATCCTGAGTTCAAATCCCAACAACCACATGGTGGCTCATCAACCATCTGTAATAAGATCTGATGCCCTCTTCTGGTGTGTCTGAAGACAGTTATAATGTACTTACATATAAAATAAATAAATAAATCTTAAAAAACAAAAACAAAACTTACCACCTTTGTTTGTTTCTGATGACTTTCACTAGGACAGATTTTTTTTTTCCCCTCATATTTTGAATTTTGGATATTGAGCCTTTTCTGTGAAAATGTCACCTTCTGGACAGAGATGACCATTTCTGCTTCTGCCAAACTCCTTACTGGTTAGAACACCTTTAATTTTGATTTAGAGTTTTCCACAACAGGATAATATGAACTTCTAACTTCCAGGTCATACCTGTAGTTATAAAGTCTCTGAGGGAACTGCATCTGCCCCCTCCCCTCCCCTTTCTTCCTAGACTGAGACAATTCCATTATCTAGTCCTCTGTCAGCCACAGGCTGCCCTCAGTAAGGTAAGACACCAAGGAAGCCTTAGGACAGGAGGACCCTAACCTCAATTTCATATCTACTGAATGCACCGTGACTCTAAACTATGGAAATGGGCAGTTTTTACCAAGATGTGCGTGTATGTAAGTCCGTTCTCCCTGTGTGTGCAGGGCCCATGGAGGCTGTCAGGAGCAGGCAGCAGATCCCCTGGAGCTGCAGGCACAGGAGCTTGAAAACCACCAGACGTAGGTGCTGAGAACAGAAGGGGTCCTCTGGAAGAGCCAGAAGTGCTCAACTGGACCATGCCTGCAGCCCAGGATGGGCACCTGTGACTTGGGGAGGCACAAGCCTGTGGCACCCTCACACTTGTCCCTCCCATTCCTGCATGTGCAGCCATCTGGCTACCCTGTGAGAGGATTCCCATGTACTTTTCCTAGCATTGCATGGGGGCTGTTCAGTTCACTCTTCCAGTATAAATGCCACAGATGCTCCAAGAACACTTTCCAAAGTGAAGGGAGAAAGTCAAGACATCTCACGTCACCTCTAGACCAGACTTCATAAACAAGTCCCTGGCACTGCCGTCCCACAGTATGGGGCCGCCCTCAGGCAGCCCTGTGATTCCTAAAGAACACTAGACAGCGTCCTCCAGGTGAATGCATGTCCTGATTCCTCTACAGAGGGAAGGGTCCCTAAAGCACAAGCCTAAAGGAATAAAAGAACCCACACAAAGGAAGATTCGGAGCTGGAGCAGATGGAGAAGTGGGAGCTGGAATAGAACCTGCAAAAGACCCAGGTTCTATTCCAGCACCCGCATTGTTACTAACAACCATCTGGAACTCCAGTTCCAGGGGATACAATGCCCTCTTACAACCTTTACAGGCTGCAGACATGCACAGACACAAGCAGGCAAAACACTCATAAACATAAAATAATGAAATGAGTAAATCTTAAAACAGTAACAATCTCCTTCTATCTGCCCTTTACCAGAATATACACGCACCTGGTTGTGGTGTCACAGGCCTTTAATCCCAGCAGTAGGGAGACAGAAGCCGTTGGATCTCTGAGTTCTAGGCCAGCCTGGTTTACATACTGAGTTCCAGGGCAATCAGGGCTACATAGAAAGACCTGTGAGACCCTGTCTCTAAATAAATAAATAGTACTGAGAGTTGGAGGGAGAACTCCAACTTTAAGAACATATACTGCTCTTAAGCTCAAGCAGACTCACACATTTATTTACACACACACACACACACACACACACACACACACACTTAAATATTTCTCCAATATCCTGGAGGGTAGATGCCACCAAAACCAGGAGTAAAACATAGAAAAGCATCAAGTTCCAGAGACACAATAGGTATGTTCTGGGTGGTGATCACGAAAAATTCAGAATGACAGGCAAGGCCAGTATGGAAGCCAGCAAACCTCCGAACGCTCTCTAGTTGACCCTAGAACTACACAGGAACAGGACAGACTCCATACGGTCAAACAAGTCCCAAGGCCCTGGGCAGCTGCTCACCACAGAAAAATCCAGTCAACACAATTACCTGTGGTTACAGTGGAGGCACCAGCAAAACCGACGTCTGAGGGGATAGCACAGATTCTCTGTAACTGCCACTCACAATATTCTGACACAAGCCTACAAACTTGTAAAACCAGGTTATCCTCACCCTCTGGAGGATGCACAGTGAATGCGGAGGGTGGAACGTTGGAATTAGCAAGGAGTTTAAACTAACACTCAAGTGCTTTGAAAGCAGAGAGGCAGCCTCATCTAGGGCTGGGGAACACAGCTGAGTAGGGAGAGAAGAGCCTGGTCCCGGTCTCTTCTCAGCTGTATCATGCATGTCTTCAGCCGGAGATGCTGTCTGTTCTCTGGCCTGTTCCAGGTGCCTTCAGCAAAGAGACTGGCCCTGGTGGGCAGAAGAGGGAAGCCCTGTGTCTACTTTCTTCCTGACATCTCTTCAGGACCATAGTGGACACCAAAGCAAGGTCCATCCACACAAGAACCGAAGCAGCCGGGATTCTGAGCTTTTCCTTCCTTCTGTTCGTGTTTCAAACGTCTGGGGATGTTTTTGGATCACCACTTCCCACCGAGCTGCGGCTTGCCAACCTCCACCGTGAACGCACAGCATGGCTGGCTTTCCTCATCTGGGTCACTAGTCCCGGCAGCTGTTGAGATTTACAGCTGCGTTCCCTCAGACTACAGTAAAACTGCCTTAGAACTTCAAACCGGAATGCAGGGAGGGAGGGAGAAGAGAGACAGAAAGAGTCCACCGGCTTCTACAAAACAACCCAAGGAAAATGTTACAGGAACAGAGATCCCAAGACAAACCCTCAAAATAGTAGCTTCCAGATGAGCTAAGCAGCCTGAGTCTTTACTCCCAGCACATGGCAGCGGCAGGCAAATCTCTTCCAGGCCAGCTAGGGCTACATAGTAAGACCGTGTCTCAACAATAACAAAGGGACTTCCACTCCAAAATATAACCCAAATGGAAAACAGAACTTTCTTTCTTTTTTTTTTTTTAAGATTTATTTATTCATTTAATGTATATGAGTACTCTGTTGCTGTCTTCAGACACACCAGTAGAGGGCACCAGATCCCATTACAGATGGTTGTGAGCCACCATGTGGTTGCTGGGAATTGAACTCGGGACCTCTGGAAGAGCAGTCAGTGCTCTTAACCACTGAGCCACCTCTCCAGCGCCAGAACTCACTTTCAACTATCATCTTTACTCCAAGCTGTTTTAGACCCATGCGTGTCACCTACGACACGCATAGGTTAAAACATAAACCTTCAATGTGCCTGTATTTAGACAGGTGAGGATCCGGACGTGGTGGTACATGCTGTTAATCCCAACATAGGCAGGTCAGCGTCTTACTCTTGAATGAGTGCAGTGCTCTGGTTTTTCCATTAAGTCAACTGTGTGGACAAAGGCACAAACAGTGTTTGTCACCAGGATGATGTAGAAGGGCCAACTGGAGCACTGTGCATACTAGAGACACTGCCACAAGTCCAGTGTCATTGAAACCCTTGAGCAGGGCCTGACAAGTGGGCTTAAATGGGGACAGCTGAATCCAGACACCCAAGTGAAGCTGGGCTTTGGAGATCACACCACCCAAAACTGCCTTCCCTACTTTTACAGGCAGTCGTGGTGGAGGGCCGTATAAAGGAACCAGACTCGTACGGAAATTCTCGAGGTCCTTCCGTCGTGAAAAACACTGTATTGCAATCAGAATTTTGCCACGCCAACAATTTGTCACCGTGCTCTGAGGGAGAGCCACTTCCCAGAGATCATAGACAACCTCCCTCAGCAGTTGTCCCTAAAGAGGGTAAAGGTGATTCTCAGAACGGTAAGTGGTGCAGTTAGCAGCCATCAAAAACTCCGACCCCTGCAGCCCAGCTAGACAACAGCCATGTCCCTCATTAGCATTAAACCATGACATGGAACGGGAGGCAGCCTCCGGTGCTGGCACCTTCTCCCCAGGTGTGGCCACTTCAACCTCTGTAACCCAGCCCTTTACCAGGTTGAGGCTGAAGTCTAGAACCCCCCAGAAACCCACACTCCGCCAGAGGGCCAGACAACCACCAGGCCAACCAACATGCCACCAGCTTCTACACTTAACTGCCGCCACCAGTCACTTTCAGTGCCTATAAAAATGCAAAATATGGAGGCTGGAGAGATGGCTAAGAGCATTGACTGCTTTCTTCCAGAGGTCCTGAGTTCAAATCCCAGCAACCACATGGTGGCTCACAACCACCTGTAATGAATTCTGATGCCCTCTTCTAATGTCTGAAGACAGCTACAGTGTACTTATATATTACAAATAAATCTTTTAAAAAACGCAAAATACGCACATCTCACGTTCCCCAAGATACTCTCGTTGTCAATCTACATAAATAGCATATAATCAGAAAGGCTGCCAACAGGAGGCCAATAGAACACAGTCTGTCTCTACACTTGAGAGGTTATTATCAAGAGTAAAGCCGGCTTGGTGGCCCACAACTTTAATCCCAGCACTTGGGAGGCAGAGACAGGAGACTCACCACGAACTGAGGCCAGCCTGGGTTACACAGTGAGTTCTAGGCCAATCTAGGCTGTAGTAAGACTTTGTCTGAAAAGTCAATCAATCAACTGATCGATCAATCATGGTGATCTAATTCCCGCCCTTTAAGGAAAAAGCAAAAGACAAAACCAAAACAACCTTACTAGATATGTGTATTAGAAAACGTGCCTACATGGATCTGAGCTTAGAAGGCATCTTGTTCTCAGTGAGCAAGATGGACACATACACACACCATTCAAAGGTGTGAATATTGTCATATACAATAAAACAAGCAAAACCAGTTTAGGCTGCTGGAGTCAGAAAGTAGCCAGTTACCCTCTGGGACAGACGCAGCTCTAGCGTGGGCTGAGATGGCTTCAGAGCACACTTTGCACTCACCAGGCACTGACTGTGGTCCTGAGAACCAGAGACAGGACAGAAGTCAGGAGAGACTTGATCTGACCCTACAGGAGCATCCGAGTTTGTGGAAACACATCAAGGTCTCACTCATAATTCCACTTCCTGTCTTTACAAACAGGTTTGAAGTCATTATTTTATTTTATGTATCATTGTTTTTGCTGAACATGTTTTTGCTGTCTGTGTTACCATGTGCATGTCTGGTATCCATAAAGGTCAGAAGAGGGAATTGAAGCCCCTGGGACTGGGGTTACAGGTTACTGGGAGGCACCTTGTGGGTGCTGGTTCTTGGGTCTGGGTCCTTTAAGAGTGGTCAGTGTTCTTGACCACTGAGCCTTTCACGTATGAAGCGCTTTCCACACCCACTCCACGCGCAGTGGGCTATGCTTCACAGACTTCGGTACATATCTTATGTCTACACCCAGAGTGACAATTTTGGAATTTTGGTTTCTTTAAAAACACAGAAATAATAAAATGATGTTTTTGTTTTAATCCCAGGTATAGCGATATGCGGCTGCTTGAGACTGTCCACCTTGTGCCCTAGCAGAGGCATGGTTTGCCAGCTGTAGATAATTTCTATGACAGTGTGGCATTGGAATTCTGGGGATTTTTCAGAGTGTATATAAATGCTAGAGCCCCGAGCAGCAGGGTGCTGTTTGTTGGTCGTTCAGGGGTCAACACCTGATTTGTTAGTAGTCGTGCTCAAAAAAGAAATGAAACAAATTAGATTTAGGGATCTCTCTCTCTCCCCCTCTGTTCTCTTCTATCTAGTGATAAGGGGTGAAACCAGAGGCATAAAGTGGGGGGAAAAGAACGCACAAAGTAGCACAGACCAGTAACAAGCAAATGTGGGGCTCAAATGTTAAGGTTAAAAATGGGAGTTTGGGGGCTGGAGAGATGGTCAGTGGTTAAGAGTACTGAATGCTCTTCCAGAGGTCCTGAGTTCAAATCCCAGCAACCACATGGCGGCTCACAACCATTGTAATAAAATCTGATGCCCTCTTCTGGTGTGTCTGAAGACAACTACAGTGTACTTATCAGTTCCTCTACTCCAGCGTCTGCAGCCTTACCAGCTCCCCTGCTCCTAGACGTTCTGGCTCCTGAGTCCACCACAACATGGGGAACCTGAATGAGCCTCCAGGCCTTTCCCAGGGCCGTGCGACACCGGAGGATGCTCCCCAGTAGCTGAATACCACGTTGCTGCAGACCCTGCCACACCTGGGTGACATCTCCACAGTTCTGGGCCCTCTGCACGATCAACTATCGACCCTGAACCAACACGTGAAGCATCTACAGGCTCCTTCAACCAAACCGTTTCCCTGGCTGTGGGCTTCATTCTGGGCAGTGCGGGAGCGGGGAATCCTTGAGGACTTGCACCAATAAAGCTTTTTTTGTTACCAGTCCTCTTCTCTAGAACCAACCCTCAGTCTACTTTGACCCAGTTACTATCCCCCACCCCTAGGTTCTTATTAAAATAAAGTTTGTGTTTTCTACTTAAAAAAAAAGGGGGGGGGGTCGATTTCAGGTGGCCATAGAGGAAACAGCAGGGGATGAAGGAATGGATTTTTTTTTCCAAGAAGCCAGCAAAAAGTTTACTTTTTGCTGCTCCCAGTGGCAATTTTTCTGTTGTTTTTTTTTTTCTTCTTCTTCTTCGAATATTTTTTTTTTAAAAAAAAGGTTGGAAGAATAGCTGAACAGCTGGAAAATTTACAGGTGGAAATGAAGGGGCCTGAGAGAAAAATGGCTGAAGAGAAAAGGGGGGGGGGGTTCTCACTATTTTCATTTCTGAATGGGTTGCAGTTTTGGTGCTGCAAAGGTGGAGATGGAAGCTCTTGAGAGGCAACCGGAAAGGAGAGAACACAGGCCCGGTCCCAGACACCGAGCAAGAGAGCAGGAGCTTCCCACAGGAGGAAAGAGGGGAAGAAACTGGCAGAGGGCGGTCAGGTCAGATAGAGAAAAGCTGAAAAAGCAGGACAATCTGATGACACCATCCGGAAAGGAGGGGTGTGGCCCAGGGATACAAGATCACCATCAGCTTTCTCAGTAGTCAGCACACTCCTGCTAAGGCTGTGGAACAGGGTTACGATGAGACAGGATGGTGTCCTACAGAAATAATTGATCTAGGGCGTTGTAAAGAGGGCGTTATTTCATATGGGATGCACTCTCTTTATGTAAAACAAAGTCTAAGTAAATGAGCTACTCAAAATACAATTATGTCTCAAGGCTGGAAGGGACTGTACTAGAGGCCGGTCTGCAGCTGCAAGGGTTAGCGGGGTAGATGGAAGAAACGGCGGGTTGCTAGGTGAAAGACAGTACTCTGATTTACAAGAAGAGATTCAATCTGAGGACATACCTATAGGAAAATGTTGCCGAGAATGTTGCTTGCTTTGTGGCTTTACGCCTGGGACAAGGTTAAACCCCTGTGACAAGGTTAAACCCCGGTTTCGGGGGAATCTAGCTCATTTAACAAAGATTATGCAAGACTCTGGAGAAGCAGTCACTGATTTCTTTTTTTTTAAACAATGATTAGTTTTGGCTGTAAACAAAGCTGTATCAGACCTGATGCAAGGCAGGTGTTGGTGGAAACCTTGGCATTTGGAAATTTGAATACTGGATGTAAAGTAGTTATCAGACCTTTAAAGGTGTGAGTAGCACGTGTGGACCAGTGGATAAGAGATACGAGTGGTAGCGGTTCTAACAGGTACCATGCTAATACCATAGGTCAAGCGAGAGCCAAAGCTCTCCGATATCAAAGTGCCAGGTATTTCAGTTTCTGGAAATGTAGTCATTAGCAGAGAGACTGTGACAAGCAGCTAAAGGTCTCAGATCTCAAAACGTCCAGTACTTTAATTGTGGGAAATATGGTCATCTGCAATGAAATTGTGAAGAAGGCATCTCTAAGGGCAATGGTTCTTCTAAATATAAACCAGAAAAAAGGCTTAGGCTTCCAGGTGTGCAGTTGATCTGACAAGAGTTGCCACTGGGCCAGTGTAGGTCCAGAAGAGATACTCAAGGTCATTTCTTACCTCAGGGAAACAGCCTTGGGGGCCTAGCTCAAGGTCCTGCAGCCAAGGAATGACATGCAAACGGAAAACCCCCCACTTGGCATTGGAGATTTAATACACGCTACTGCAGTTGGTGTGGATCTAGACTTGGCCAAAGATGAACATGTTACTGTATCCCCCAAAATTTAATGTTATAAAATAGCCACTGAATTTTATGGTCCTTTGCCCTCGGGGATTGTAGCAATGATCTTGGGAAGGAGTAATGAACTTCCCAAAATTTCTGCAACCAAAACTTACACACAAAGATTTCACAGGAGAAATTAAAATTATGGCTTATGAAAAAAAGAGAGATGCAATTTAACACAGGTAACAGGGTTGTTCAGATGCTATTGTCTCCCTATGTCAAGGCAAAGCTGCCCCAGCAGGAAGAGCAGGAGAGTTCTCCTGAAAGTCTTAGGCTATGGACCCGAAAAGCACTAAGTTCATTGAAAATGTTGATAATTTCCCAGTACACACAGCACAATTAATGTCTTAAAACAGAAGGGGGAAAACACGGTGACAATTTTGGAATTTTGGTTTCTTTAAAAACACAGAAATATAGTAAGAATGTGTTGTTTTAATCCCAGTGTTGGGGTATGGGCTGCTTTCAATGTCTGCAGCAGCTGACTGTGATTTGCCTCATGCTCTAGCAGAGGCGTGGTTTTGTTGGCTGCAGATAGTTTCTGCAACTGTGTGGCATGTGGAATTCTGGGAACTTTTCAGAGGGTATATAAATAAATCCTAGGGTTCCAAAAGGCAGGGTTGGGAGTTGTTGGGGGGTTAGTTGCAGTTTGTTAGAAGTCAAAAGAGAAACAAAAAGAAGAAATCAGATTCAGGGATCTCTCTCTATCTCTTTCCCCTGAATCCTTTCTCTCCTCTAGTGATAGTGATAGGCTGGGAAAAGGGGTTGGGGTAGGGAGAAATGAAGGGTGGGAAAGAGGGACCCACAAAAGCAGCAAAATCCAGCTACATGCAACAGTGGCACCAGTAGGGGCTAAGAAAGGCTAAGGCAAAGGTTTTGTGGGTAAAAGCACTTGCTGCCAAGCCTAGAACCTGTGTTTGATCCTAGGCTCATATAATAGGAAGAAAGAGACAACTTCCACAGCTGGTCTCTGACCTCCACGTGTATGCCACAGCACCTCCCACACACGCTGTACATCTAAAAATGTAAATAAATAAATAATACAATCTTCATCATCATTTTATTACCTAAGTACTACCTATAGCTGCCCTATTGGGAGAGAAATGCCTGAAAGAGTATGTACCAACCACAAAAGACTTAGCTGAGAGAGATAAGGGCCCCGCTCAATTGGAAGAGCATTTGCCTGGCACTCATGAAGCCCTGGGCTTCATCCCCAGCACTACGGAAACTGTGGCGAAGCACGCCTGTACCCCCAGCACTCGGGAAGTGCAGGTTGGAGGATCCTAGTTCAAGACCCACAAGGTTGCTTCAAGGACAGTTTGGACAAAGTGAGATCTTATCTCACAAAGGCATGGAGGGGGAGGGGGATGGCTCAGCAGGTAAGAGGATTAACCCAGAGGACCTGGGTTCTGTTCCCAGTACCCACATCAAGTAGCTCACAACCACCTGTGACTCCAATTAAAGGGGATCTGACATCCTGTCTGGCCTCTGTGGGTGAAGCTTATACACGGTGCACAAGAATTTATAAGGGTATGTGTGTGCATGCACACAAACACAAAAATAAGTCACCTTTTAAGGGAGAGAGCTTACTCAGGACACCCTACATTTTGTTTTCTGTTCTGTTTTTGAGACAGTCACTACTGCCCAGGTTGACCCTTAAACTCCCCATCCTCCTGCCTCTCCCAACAACAGGAATCACAGGCACGCACCACCACGCCCAACTTGAGACCTTGGTTGTACCTACTAACAGCTAAATTTCTACAACTGAATATATGTGTGGTACTTAAACGGCTATAAATTTAATAAAACTTAAAGAAGAGTTAAAGAAAATAGGGTTCACAAGACCTCTACTCCCCACAGAGGTTAACCAGGAGACCCCTGGGTAAAAAGGTCTGTGTGCAAAGGTTTTCAGCTTAAAGGAAACAAACCTAGGCCCTCCCTCAGGCAGGGGTGACTCACTTTTCTTACCTAACCCTGTGTTGCTGTAGTTTTTAAGCCACTGGTAGATGAACCTTGACCCACATGTTCTGTGCAGAGAAGTTAGATCTTCCAAGGGGCTTGGGCCATAGTATAAGACTGAACCCCACACTTCAAATTCACATACAAAGGAAATTCTCCCAAATAGCCAAAAGAAATGTTTCCTAACTCCTGGCTGCCAGCCTAGGGCTCTGAGAACCCATGAGAAGTTTCTGAACCCATAGGCAGGTTGGAGGTAGACAGTGAGGAGAGTTGGAATTTAGGTGGGCATCAGACAGCACTGTCTCCACACCGAAAACACTTCGGACCACTGCAGGACCAGAAGAAGAAGAAGAAGAAGAAGAAACCACCCTGGCATGAACAGTCCAGACAGCTCCCCTGTGAGCCGCCTGCTTCCTTTCAGTGGCCCAGGTCTGGAGGGAGTCAGGCGTCCCTCCCTCCACTCAGATGGACAGACAACAGCTGGTCTTCTCACATCCTCCAAATACTCAGCCACAAACACGGGGAAAGAGCCTCCTCCACCTTCTAGCCAAGGGCTTGAGTTTCCAACAGCCTTCCTTTTCCTCCCCAGAACTAATTTTAGCCTCCTTGGTTCTCTGAGGTAGAACCGAAATAGTCTGCCTAGGAACACGCTTACAAACAAGAGGCTTTGCCTCACAAAACTTCTCAGCTGTAGCCCAGAAACTAACCAGGAAGAAGAAGCCCCATTGTCCAGCAGGCCAGGAGGCCCGTCCAGAACATTCCCTAGGGAGGAGGGCCACAGACCTGCCCAGTGGACCAGGCCTTTTCTCCAACATCACGTGTCCATGAATGAAAACAGCAGGCTGAGCTGCCAGGCCCTGAGAGGGATTAGAAAAACGGCACATGTGTGTGCACAGCATGATGGGAAAGAACAGGACTGTCCAAGGCCAGAAGCCAGGACTAGTCCCTAGCCAGGAGGAGGCACCCTTGACCCTTGGAACAATCCCAGCCGGACTGATCTGTCTATTTCCAATCCCTACTGTTGTTGGAACTATCCTACCGACCTTAAGGACCGACTTAAGACAGGAGTATCTCCCAATCCTTAAAACCTGGATGCCCAAAAGCACCAAGAGCAGCCCCACTCGGAGCAACCACCTCTGGGCGTAGGGCTTATTGGTAAGTCTGATCCTCAATGAGACAAAAAAAAAAAAAAAAAAAACCACAGAATAAAGGGTGTCTGGCCCAGAGCAAAATCCTGGTGATGGCATGGGAGGAAGGGCCAGACCTACGAATTCTAGGAAAGCAACACCATCATGGGGAGAGAGTGCAGAAATCTCACTTCAGCAACAGCTCCAAGCTGCCTTACTGAGCAGGGTCAGAAAAAAATGTCCCCCAACAATTCTCCACATAACACTGCATAAAAAGAACACAGGTCAGCCACGGAGCTGCCAGCCTACAGAGGCCAGCAAACAGGTTAGAGCAATACAGCTTTCTTAGGTAACGCTTTCCCACCACATACCTCCCAAGTCCTATGGAAAGAGACAGGCCCATACCTTTAGGGTGAGGCTGCCCCCCTGCCCTGGCATCCTGGGCCTGAAATTTCCAGGCCCACAGGCGCCGAGGCTCCTCAGAGCGCCACAGGGCAGGCCCACTGGGAGGAAAGGGCATGCCAGGATCCTGCTATGACCCCCAGGTTTGGCAGATGGGTACAGGCTGGGCTCACCCTGATCCCAGGTGAGCAGAGAGGGAGTGTCAGGCAGGCAGAGCCCCAACAGGCACTTCCTGACATTCTGCAAGGGAGAGGCAGAAGCACCAGCCTCAAGGCAAAAGCCAGAGCAGGTGGGCGGGTGCCCGGCCACCCACAAAGGGCCGCCTCCCTGAAACACGAACCCCTTCTGGGAAAACTCAAGGACGCCGGGATTCTCCTCCATGGCTGCCGGTCCACTGGACCATTGATTCGGAACCAAACACACTCCAACAGGTTCAGAGAAGCAGGAATTACCCACACTTTGGGGGGAAAACAGCTCCCTAGTCTGTCTCCAGAGGGAGAAAGATGAATGGACACAACTTAACCATTACCCTCATCTCCCACGACTGTCTACCCCAGTAAAAGCTGGATGTTCTAGACCACTGGTTCTTAGCCTAAGCATGGTTTTGCCCCTACCCTCCGATGCCAAGAGTCATTTCCACTTACCGTGGTCCAAGACAAGATGGCTGAGCACCTGTAGGGTACAGACCTGCCTCCTTACTGCCGCCAACGTTCCTCCCAATAGACAGAATCTACAGACGCAAAATGCCAATGCTGTCAAAGTTTGAGAAACCCTGTTCTAGAAAGGGCCGCGCAGCCAGGACCCAAACCAGGACTGTCTATCCAGACTGTCTCCTAAAGTGTGGTCTGTAGACATAACTAATAAAGTGTGTGCCACACAAGCATAAGAAACAGAGTTCAAACACCCAGCATCCCCACAAAAAGCCAGTGTGGTGAGCATCTGTAATCCTTGCTTTAAGGGCAAACTCTGGGACAGAGAGACCCTGCCTCAAAAACGAAGTGGGGGCCAGAAAGATGTCTCAGCAGTAAAGACTTGCCTGCTACCAAGCCTGACAACCTGAGTGAGTCTGATTTCTAGGGACTTACTGTGGAGAGAACCAACTTCCACAAGTTGTCCACTCACCCCCACAGTGAGCTGTGGCACATACCCACAAGCTAAACCAAAATGCTTTTAAAAGAAAGAAAAAACAAGGTGGATAGTAATTGTGAAAGACATTTGATGATGCTCTCTAGACTGGACATGCACCCACATACATACACAGGTATACACACACGCACAGGTATACACAGACAGGCACCCACATACACAGGTACACACACACACACACACACACACACACACACACACACACACACATGAATGAGGAGATATGACTGAAAATATGAATGGTCTTGAAGGCTCCAGATTTGTTCTTCTCTCTCAAGCCACTGGATCCCAGACCATGGTAAGAGGTTAGGATCTGCTCTGAACTCAGGCTCTGACGTGCTGTGGATCCCATGTGCACTACTGACCTCTCAGGTAGCAGGGCTAAATACATAGGCACTCAGAGAGATGGCTTCCTGGATGGGGAAGAAACCATGGAAACGGAGTGATGGGCAGAATCACAAGTAGCAGAAGAAAAGACAAGGACATGTCCACGGACCAAACAGGCTAAGGAATACATCCAGCATACACAACCTTCTAGGGACAGACTGCCCCAAGGAAAGGGCTGACTGAAAGGCAGTTGGGATTTTACACAGCCCACAAAGGATGTGCAACACTATGTATGTATGCGTACACACACACACACACAGACACACACAGACACACGTCCTAATTTATATTCTCTGGAGTTCTGTTTTTTTAGATTCTCGGAGCAGCAGAACAAGAGACAATGCGGCTTTCCCCTGTGCTCCCAGCAAAAGAAAGGCCTTAGGTAATTGCCAGAGCAAGTCCAGAAACTTGTAGGATTCTGGGTGCCAGGAAGAACAGCACAGGGGTACACTATAGAAGCCTACCTAAGCAAGACACCCAAAGGGTTCTGGGTCTCAAGTCTTCACTGTAGTCTGGTAGGATGGACAAGGATCACATCTGCTCTGTAAGAGCCTCTGAGAGCAGAGGAGGGTACACCTACTCCTCCCAAAGGACATGCTCACCTGATTGGCAGGCAGCCTGGGCTGACCAGCAGACAGGACAGAGAGCAGAGGACATCCACTCTGGGAAGGGGATTCCATGACTCTGTAGCCCTTGTCCTCTCCTACTACAATGGACCAGAAGACTAATAAAGGTCATTCACATGCACCTCCACCCAAAGAAAATGGACAAGAAACACCCTGGTGTCAGTGGTCAGCCTATGAGAACACCTCCAGGCAGTAAAGACCTGTCGAGACCATTCTTAGCACACAGGTCCCCTCACCCCCACATAGCTCTCTGCTCTGAACCCCGAAGACAGAGGTAGATGTCAGAGAACAGAGTGCCTGGATGTCCACGGCAATGCAAGGCCAAATGTCCCAGGTTGACTATGAACTACTAAGTAGGTGTTAGGACTAGAACTTGAGGACCATGCAAGAGCAGCAAGCACTCTTAACCACCCAGTTCTGGGGTATGAGCAACCAGAACACACTAAAGACACAGCTATTTCTTTCTTTTACTAACATGACTATTGGGAGTTTTTAAGTTGAATATATCTGTTGAGCCTATGTTCCCATTAGTAGCACCAGTATACAGATCTCTTCTCTTTAACCAAAGAGATGAGTAATTCTGAGTATCAAGCCAGAAACATGAAGGAACGATCTCTGAAGCCAGAAGCACAGGAAAGCCAACTTTCAAAGTTCTCTTCCAGTTCCTCAAGAGAGAAAGCAGCAGCCACCACAGCATGGGTGACTCCATCTTCCCCGGGGGGAAGAACCACAGGTTGAATAGGAACACGTGCCTCTGTGATCTGCTATGCACTCCCCCCAAACAGCGCAAAGTAGACACAGTACCAGGGACCCACTCTCACCCTGCCCCAAAAACCTGAGAGGATGCTTTCTACAAACCTAAACTTAAAAGGGACAAGGCACATGTTCAGGAGTAGAAATCCAGGCAGTTAAGACACATGTAGCGGGCTGCTGTGAGTCCTTGGATCAGTCTGCTGCTGCCTTCCGCAGAGCAGACCACCGTTTCCCATCCCTTCCAAGGCCCTCTTTCTCGGGGAGAAAAAGTCTCAAGAGCAACACTTCGGGGAGTGGAAGAAACAAAACGTTCATCCCGAGCACCACGTTGCCTCTATCACGTGTTGCCTCAGCACTGAAACGGCTTCCCAACAGGGTAGCAAAGAAGTGATCTCTGCCCTCTGGTCCGTTCGCTCTGGCTCCACTGCACCCGGGCTCCTGCAAAAACTCTCGGGGTTAACTACTAACCCTCACTACCTTGTACTAGAAGGTTGAAGATTGAAAGTGAGGATTCCCCCCGGGGGGTTGCGATGGCCATCTGGGATACCCACCCCCCGCAGCTGTAAGGGGGATCCCAGCCCTGCACTCCGGGCCCCGCCCCTCGCGGGTTTCCCAGACTCCGCGCTGCTGCCACCTCGGGCGGCAGGGGACCAGAGCTGCATGTGTAATGGGGGTTGGGAACAAAGACGCGCAGGACCCAGAGCCCAGGCCACTGGGCACCAGCCGTCCTAATCTCTACAATTCTTTCTCTGGAGTTTCAATGCCCGACTGTCCACTTTTCCTGGAACTGCCCTAAGAGCTCATACAAAGTTGAGCACGCTTCAGCACCACCGGGACAGAGAAATCAGTGCCTGGGCTTTGGGGGAGAAAACGCTTTCCCAGCACAACTTCGTGCGCACACACCCACACGTCCTAGTCCCAAGCAGACGCGCATCAGCTATCCACGGCCCGCAGCCGCCAGCGGGCTGAGCGCAGGTCACTCAAGCCCGCCACGTGCCGGCCAGAGCGATCTGAGACCTGTTGGTTCGCCTCTTCAACCATTCTCCACTCCCAGTTGCCCAAAACAAAAGCAGTCCCACGAGGGCGCATCTGCGGCCCGCAGCAAGGAAAGCGGGCGCAGGTAGAAGACACTCGAATAAGGATCGCGACGCAGAGTGGCGGGACGGGGTGCAGAGGACTCCGGGCGGGCTGTGGAAAGCCGTCCGCTTCACTTTACGACACCTATGACTCTCAGGGACAAGCAGCACCAACCCAGCCGTCCCTGATTAGATGCTCGCCCCGCTTGGCCGCCTTCCCCACGCTCAGGTATTCTTCTCTCTATCCATGGGGTCCGCGCGCCCGCGGAACCTGAACTCGACCCTGACGCTCCAGGTTCCCCCATCACCTAGCACTTCTGCGAGCCAGAGTCGCGCAAAGGAACGGCACGGGCGAGCTCGCCTCTACGATCGCGAGCAGAGCGCCCCGCGCGACCCCGATCCCAGGCAGGTGGCGCGGCGCCGAGGCCGCGGGGCCGCCCTTTGTTGGTAAACACCGCGCGCCCCAGGTCCCCGCACCCCCATGACGCGCCAGGTCCTTACCGGCGCACAGCGATCCCCAGAGAAGGGCGAGGGCCGCCCAGGGCGCCGTCATGTTCCGCGGCGCCGCCCCGCGGACACCCGGAGCCCGCGGGCAGGGCCGCGCTGCGCTCCCGGGGCGCGCAGGGCCCGGCGGCGGCTGCGCTCTTCTTCCCGCTCCTTCTCTGGGTCTCGTTTCCAGGCGCGCGCGCTTCTGCGTTTCGGTTCCCAGGCAGCGTGCGGGGATAGGGACTCAGGGCCGCTGCGGGCGACACACAGTGCGGCCCGGGCTGTGGGGCGACGCGGGAGCCGGGGGGCGGCGGCGGGGCGCGGGCCAGGGCGCGCCCGACGCGGGCATGGCGCAACGGGGCTGGGCCCGGGCCCCGGGCGCAGGGGCCGAGTCCGGAGGGGCCATGAACGGGGGTGGGGGGGTGGGGGAGGGGAGCTGAACCGAGTCCAAAATGGCTCCTGAGCGGTGGCCACGGAGCCGAGCCAGCGGGGAAACCCGGATGTTGGATACAAAGAGGCGGGCGAGCTGGGCGGGGAGGGGGAGGGGAGGCGGGCCCTCCAGCCGCGTGGTCCGCGCCCCCCTTGGGGGCGGGGCCGGAGAGGAACAACAACACCGAGGCTCCGCCCCCTAGCCCGCGCCCTCTGGAGACCGCAAGCAGGCTGCACTAGGCTCTAGGGCTAGGCGGGGCGCGCGACGGGAGCTGGTGGGTTTGCCTTGCCCACAACTTGTCTGGTACCTGCCCCATTCTATGGAGCCCACGCTACGGGATGCACGCACCTCTGAGACCCCTGAATGAGTGGGTAGTTCCTGGACTCCATAACCTAGGACCGCTGTCCACCAGCTCCCATTTATGGACTAATTAATTGGCGGAAAAACGCTGAAGTCTGAGTTGACAGCAGTTCTCCCCAGGTCATCACACAGTCGGTTGTCACCAGAGGACTTACAGAGCAGCTGCAGGTGGGAAAGAACTGTTGGATCCTGAAGGATCCTCAGCAGTCCCATATCCTTCATCTTACCTTCAGTATTCCTCCCACCCATTTAAAGATCTGTTCAGAGCATGTCTCTGTTCCATTCACACATACACACACCAGGTTCCTCCATTTCAGATTCCACACAGATTACACAACCAGCGTGAGAGTGATCAGCCTCCCAGCTGGATGGAAAGAGCCAGTCACCACTCAGGGAAAATGCTATGGAGGCCTCAGATACTCACCTCCTGCCTCAGCAAGAGCAGCGAGGAGGAAGATAGCACCCCAAAGCCTGGGTCATTTCACTAGCTTGAGTTTCGGACTTCCCTTATGAAAATGTTAGACTCCTCCAAGACTTGGGTAGAGCTTCTTACTGCTTCGGCTTTGGTTTTGAGGCAGGGATTCTCAGCCTCCCAAGGAACCACGGGTCTGCACCTTGCCTGACAACCTTTGCCCTTAAGTTTTGTCTTTTTCCTCTCCTTACATAATCCTCAGATGGCCTCGAGCTCTCCATCCATCTGTGATTTTTTTCTTATTTTTCATTTGTTTATTGATTGTGCATTGATTGATTGTGTTTGCCTGCCTGAATCTATGTGGTCCATGTGTATGCCTAGCGCCTGAATCTTCTGCAAGAGCAACAAGTGCTCTTAACCCCTGAGCCACTTCTCCAGACCCATGGATTATCATTATTGTTGTTGTTATTATTATTATTATTATTATTATTATTAATTGGTATTTTTGAGACAAAGTGTTACTATGTAGCTCTGGATGTCCTGGAACTCACTCTAGACCAGCCTGGCCTTAAACTCAACAGAGATCTGCCTGCCTCTGCCTTCTGAGAGTTGAGTTTAAAGCCGAGTGTCACCACTCACACCTGATTTATTTTATTTTTAATCATATGTATATATGTATGTCTGTGTGGGAATATGTATATGTGTATACAGGTACCCAGTGAAGCCAGAAGAGGACACAGGATCTCCTGGAGCTGGGGTAAGGATGATTGTGAGCGTCTAGAGCGATGGCTCAGTGGTTAAGAGCCCTGATAGCTCTTCCAGAGGTCCTGAGTTCAATTCCCAGCAACAACATGGTGGCTCACAACCATCTGTAATGAGATCCAATGTCCTCTTCTGATGTGTCTGAAGACAGCTACAATGTACTTGTATATAATAAATAAATAAGGGGCTGGAGAGATGGCTCAGTGGTTAATAACACTAACTGTTCTTCCAGAGGTCCTGAGTTCAATTCCCAGCAACCACATGGTGGCTCACCACCATCTGTAATGGGATCTGATGCCCTCTTCTGGGGTGTCTGAAGATAGCTACAGTGTGCACACATACATAAAATAAACAAATCTTTAAAAATAAATAATTTTTAAAAATTAGTGGTAGAAACTTATTTGAATAAGCTCGTGCCGATCGACCTACCATACTAGGGAAAGCTTTGGTTTATCTTTACCATACTGGGAAAAAAAAAGGAACTATCATTTATTTATATGCCAAAAAGTATAAAGGATCTCTTATTAGCCCAGGCTGGTCACCTATTCAATACACAGCCAAGAATGACCTGAAACTTCTGATCCTCCTGCCTCTGTCTCCCAAGCGCTGGCATTAAAGGTCTGCACCACCATGCCTGGTTGTATTTGCTGGGGATCAAACCCACTAATTCCTGCACATTAGGCACACACTACCAACTCAGCCACACCCCCAGCTACCAACTGAGCCACACCCCCAGCTACCAACTCAGCCACACCCCCAGCTACCATCTCAGCCACACCCCCAGCTATGTCACTTAATCTCAACTGGTCCAAAATGCCCACACATCAAAATGCTACTTTTAACGCTCCAGAAGATCTAAATTCCTACACTAAACTACTAGCTTCCTGGTTGCACATGGCAGCCTATCCGGCATCCTGACTTTTACCTTACCACATGTTCTTCCCTATTAGCCTGCTCCTCCCCATCTATCCCTGGATGAATTTAATAGCACGGTCAGTTGTTCATATCAAAGCCTTCTGAGTCACCCTTGAATGTCCAGTCTACTAGCATGTCTCAAATACACATTCAATATCCAGCCATATTTTTTCATATGCCCTGGGCTGCCAGCAGATAGACCTCACATCTGGCCATGGCCTGAGGGGTTCCTTAGCTGCCATGGTGTCCCTTCACGTTGCTAAATGTATCTTCTATTTCTTTTAAATTTTTTATTATATTTTATTTATTTAGTGTGTGTGTGTGTGTGTGTGTGTGTGTGTGTTAGGAAGGGAAGGAGAGACAGACAGGCAGACAGACAGAAACAGAAAGGAGAGAGAGCATGAACACATTGTGGTCCGATGACAACTTGCAGTGAGGTTGTCTTTGTCTTTCCACTCTGTGGGTGTTGGGAATTGAACTCAAATCCTCAGGATTGGCAGCAGGTCCCAGTACTTACTGAGCCATCTTGCTAATCCTAGTACACTTTTTTTTTCCTTTTTGAAAGATTTATTTATATATGTGAGTCGCTGTCTTCAGACACACCAGAAGAGGGCATCAGATCTCATTACAGATGGTTGTGAGGCACAATGTGTGTTGGTGGGATTTGAACTCAGCACCTCTGGAAGAGCAGCTGGGCTCTTTACCACTGAGCCATCTCTCTAGCCCGAAGCAGCAAGCATTCTTAACCATTGACCTATCGCTCCAGTCCCTCCCCCAGCCCCCACTGGTATCTTAATGGCCATCTTGACTATCAGATCCGTGGTCTTTAAATCATGGTGCTGTGCTCAAAAAATCTGCTTTCTACCAAACAATGGCCCCGATGCAGAAGAGTAGTGCCACTGGGAAGCTGGGAATTCATATATGCCAAAGCAAAGGCACGTTGCCTTTAAGTAGTCTCAGTACAGAAAGAAAAACCTGCTGCCAAGCCTGTGGTAGGAATTAATCTTTCTGTGAAATTGTGGGGAAGGTAAAGACCTGCTTGGTAGTGTTTCTGTCATGCCAGAAACCGCAGAAGTGGCGACTAGTTTTGGGGGGGGAGGCAGTTGACTCTCCCTGGGATACCCCTAATCCCCAAATAAACTACCAAGGTTTCCATAACGTTTATAATTTCACTTGGAGATGACTGAAAAGATGTGGCCCAGCTTACCTCGGCCACTGAGAGGCACAGCCACGTGCATGCTCTAAATACAAGCAAGCGAGTCGCTGGGGCCACAGTCCAGGATGGTTCTCCATGTGGTACAAGGGAGGGAGAGCTCGTGGGTTTCTCAGTAATACAGTTCCCCCACTGGCTATTACCCTTTGCATTCCTGGGACCCAAATCAGCATTTTGCACATGCCAAGCAAGCATGCAATCTGTATGTTTCACCCCAGCCCCAGTGCCCAAACATCTGTCACTTCTTAGGCACTGATCTCACAGGGCTTCATTTCTTTGCTCTATTTATTCCTTCCTTGACCCCACAGGTCTCTGTTCTACCCCCTCCGTTAATTTAATGGTGACGACCTTGAGGTCAGCTAAATGAATCGGATCCGGGAGGAAGGTAACACTCTGTAATGAGAGAGAATGGTTAGGTTACGCTGTGCTAATGGAAAAATCCCCAGACCTTAATGGTTTAAAACCACAAAATTTATTTCTTACTCTCAGTACATGTCCATTAGGGGTCACCAGGCAAACTCCAGTCCCTGTAATAACTCAGAGACATAGGCTAACACAGAAGCGTGTTTTTTACATATGCTTCTATTGCAGAACCGAGGACAAAACCATGACAAATTACAAGTGGCTCTTAACGTTTTTATCAGATTCTGAAGAGGTAGTGGTTAGGATGTTGGTTTCATGGTGTTTGCATCTGTGAAAATATCCACATCAAAATACTAAACAACGTGGAAAAAAAATCATAGGAAATCCTTGTACATTTTGAACAAGACAAAGTGATAAAAGTTTCTCCAAAATACAACCAAATTCGGGAAAAAGCAATAAAGGCTGCGTGAGCCAGTTTCGGTACTAAAGGACCTAAGAACACAAGAAAGAAGGCACTGTGTGGAACAACAGAGTCGGAGACAGTTAAAAAAAAAATACCTCATGGAAAACAAAGGCATCCTGACAGCTGGTGACGTGGGGATGCACTTTCCTCAGTCCCACTGCAAGCAGACGCAGAAGGAGACTGGAACCAGAGAGGTGGCACCAAGGTGATCTTGCAGGGGACCAGGCTTTGGTTCCCAGCACCCACACAGCAGCTCACAAGGTCTCTAACTCCAGTTCCAGGGAGCCAGTGTCCTCTTCCGGCCTCAGCAGGCACATACAGGCAAAACATGCGCCCACACACAAACATAAGAAATCTCTAAAAACAAAAGAGTCAAACATCTAGATTCATGGCTTTCACAGTGAAGCTTTTTAGAAAAACATGTATTTATGGATGTATGTGGGCTGCTGCAGAAGTGAGAACATGCCTCAGCACACACGGTAAAAGCCGATTACCTCCTGGATACTGCCTTTCCTCTCCACCACACTGTAGCATGTGTGCATCCACACTCAAACATGAAATAAATGAAACACTTTTCCAAGACAGGGTCTTGCCATGTAACTCTGGCTGACCTGGGATTTACTGTGTAGACCAGGCTGGCCTTGAACACAAAGAGATTTGCCCACTTCCTGTGTGCTGGGATTGAAAAGACCACACCACCACTCCAATTTCATTTTATTCTTTTATTGATTGCTATCAGTGATCCAGATTCTAGGAGATATTTTCATTTATTGCTTTAATTATATGCCATAGATTTCATTGCTAATCATATTTGGAGGGAGTATGGATTTTTTAAAAATTATTATTTAAAGTATTTGCAGTGCATGTGGAAGCCAGAAGAGGATGACAAATCTGGGACTGGAGTTTCAGATCATTATTAGCTGACACGTGGGTGCTAGAAAGCAACTGTGGGTCCTCTGGAAGAGTAACAAGTGTTCTTAACCAGCAAGCCACCGGGCCATCTCTCTACTTCTGAGTTTGTATTTTCCTTCTGTTGTTTTGTTTCAGACAGATTCTCACTATGTAGCCTGAGCTGTCCTGGAACTCCCTATGTAGACCAGGATGGCCTCACACTCATGGAGACCTACCTGCCTCTGCCTCCCAAGAGCTGGGGTAGAAAGCATGTGTCAACATGCCTGAGACTTCTTTTTCTAAAAAAAATATCTGTCTTTCACTAGGAGTTTAATTTTTTTTTTCCAAATTGGACTTTAATAAAATGTTTTCTTCTGGCCAGGTGTAGTGGATGTTTCTTTCTTTCCTTCTTTTCTGATGTAATAAATGGTCATTTAAAAATGTTGTTTATGGGTTTGAGGAATGGCTCACTGGTTAAGGGCACTGACTGCTCTTCCAGAGGTCCCGAGTTCAATTCCCAGCAACCACATGGTGGCTCACAACCATCTGTAATGGGATCTGACGCCCTCTTCTGGTGTGTCTGAAGACAGCGACAGTGCATTAATATACATAAAATAAATCTTTTAAAACTGTTTATCTGTGCGTGTGTGTGTGTGTGTGTGTGAACGAACACATGCTGTCATGCTCCTGTGGTAGTCAGAAGACAACTTTTGGGAGTCAGTTCTCCTTCCATCAGATGGGCCGAGGTCACACTCAGGTTTCCAGGCTTTGTAGCACGTACTTTTCTTTACCTGTTCAGTCATCTTGCCCACTCTAAATGATAAGTTTCTATATTTGTGCAGGGGTGGGGGTGGGAGAATAATTTAGTTGGTAACAGGCTCGCCTCACAGCATAAAGCCCTGAGTTTGAGTCTCAGGACCAACATTAAAAGCCAGGCTTGGTGGCATGTGAGAGAAATCCCAGTGATGTTGAGAAGGGAGGTGGAGACTGATGAATCCCGGGAAAGTGACAGGCCAGTCCCATATGCACCCACACACAAATCCACCCCCCCCACACATGTACACCCACCCATAAAATACACACACACACACACACACACACACGAAAAGTAGACCATTCAATGTACTTTTAGGTATACTTTATAGAAACCACCTGCATGTAGCTTTGTCCCTTTTAGCCTTAGAGAGGACAGCAGTGTGCTAAAACTTATTCTTTCCAGCTGTTTCCCCTGCTGCTGATGCACAAATGTCACATGCACACAGGACACAGCCAATGGGAAAGGAAGACAGCACACAGGATTCTGACCCAGGCAGAGGATTCCAGAATGTTATTTCAAGCTGACAAAACAAATAACTGAGCCTGTGGCCCTGGTGGTTGGCACATGATTGTGAAGTGACCCCTGTGCACCACAGTGTTGCTCTTTACTCTAACTTCAGTTCCTCTCTGTGAGCCCGATGTGTACGGTTTCTGCTTTCCGTGAGCTCAGCGTGTGGACTGCTGGTGACCACCACACTCTTCCATCTTTCGGAACCACTAATTCTGTGCTTGTCTCCTCCAAACACAGGGATGCACTAGTTTGCACATTGTTTGGCAATTCTTTTTGCTTTTAGTAGGTGGATTAAGGGCTCTCACACTGACTGTGTGCGCGCTGGCACTTCTGCCTACGGCACACGCAAAGCTGCAATTACCACATATTACTGGCTATGTGATCTGTCGCCTTTCTCTGAGGACAATTTGCATTTGTGAAGATTGGTTTATTGTGTATACTTGAGGGTATGCACGTACTAGGGCACCTGTATGGTGATCAGAGGACAACTTGTAGTCAGTTCTCTATCACATGGCTCCCTAGGGCTCTGACTCAGGCCACACACACCTTCACCTGCTGACCCATCTCCATGGTGCCGAGCTGTGCATTTTCCTTGCTTTTAAGAAACCTATTGTGCTGATTATATAGTATTTTTAACACTAGTGCCTTTCACAGCACTTAAGAGTTTTACTGCTCGGTTCCCCTTTTTTATTACTTAGGCCTCAAGCATTTGCTTCACAATTTTAAACATTTTCACCTGCAGCAATGAGCGCTCTGCACTTCCTACCCCTCCTCTCCTAGGTGGCTTCAGCTGCCAATCTGACAGTCCAGAGTCACCTGAGGGACTCTCCACGGAGGGGCTGCCCAGATCAGTTTGGCCAGTGGCCATGTCCACGCGAGCCTGTCGTGATTGGTGATGGTTGATGTGGGAGGGACTGGGCCTTGTGCAGCACCATTCCTAGGCCTGTGTGCCCGGCTGTATAAGAAACATGGCTGAGTCTGTGAAGGATAAATTTAACCCTTTCTTACGCTACATTGCCTCTGATCATGGTGTTCATTGAAGCAAGAGAAATGAGGACATCCCCCTTTGCCCTATGCTGGCTGACGTTGTCCGAGCAGTGCCATTTGACATTCTTCCACGCCAGGTCCCCCTTAATCTCCTGGAATGCTGACAGCTGTCTTTAGGAGTGGTGAGCAAACTTTAGCGGAGGCATGACTGAGACACTAGATAGCTTACTAGGTACAGACCTGAGCACACTTTTGTCTTTTACTTACAGCAGGGATGAGGGGACACACGTAGCCATAGCACAAGTGTGAAGGTCAAGGAACTTGCTGGGGTCGGTTCTGTCCTTCCACCAAGTAGACTCTGGAGCTCGAACTCAGATCTTAAGTCTTGGCAGCAAGCCCTTTGACCCACTGAGTCACCTCACTAGTCCTTATAGTTTTCTTTGTCCTTTGATAATGTTCCAGGGTGCCTGCTACACATTCAGTAACCTTTCTTAGTCTTGTAGAGTCTGGTGTGGCCTGTGGCCTTGGCCCTACCAAGATGCTTCAGAGCCTTATTAAGAATGTCTGGTTCCTGGGAAATATGTATAAGAACGGGACCGCTGAGTGGCTTTCATCTTCTATAAAGTCAGGAGTGATAATAAAAGCAGTAAAGGTTTAAAACGCTCCGGCCCAGCACCTGCCCATCACTCCCCGAACCCTTCCACTGAAGACCAATCATGTTCACTAAACTTGGCAAAGCTGTGTTAGGTGTGAACATGGAGTTCCTCGTCCCCTTGCTTTCTTCCCAGGGCAGAAATCTGACACACCAGCCTGACCTTGCTTTTGCAAGAGAATGGCATCTTTTGGTCTTGACAACTTTTACCATCACTACACAAAATGCGATTTATTACACAGTGTATATTGGAATACTGTGTTAGGGTTTTCTTTAACCTTTATTTCTTATGTGTATGGCCATTTTCCTGCTTGTGTATGTGCATCAATTGGAGAACAGTACAGTCCCCTTTAGAACTGGAGTTACAGAGAGTTGTGAGCTGCTGTGTGGTTGCTGGGAACAGAACTCAAGTCCTCCGGAAGAACAGCCAGCGTTCTTAACCTCTGAGGCATCTCTCCACCAAACATTCCCCTGACCCTCTCACAAAAGAATGGCCTAAGCCTTCTGATGTTGGGTCAGTGATATACAAAGCTCCAATCACTGCTAGAAAACATCTAAATTACGAGGTTAGGCTGTTTCAAAACAAGTGTGTGATGCTGGTGGTACATCTCGGTAGGAGAGGGCTTGCCCACCATCTTCAAGGTCACAGGTTCAAAACCCTGCACGGACAAAGAGGAAGTGGGGAGAGATGGATTTTAGGTGTTTTCAGAATTTTGTTTACTTTGGGGAGTTCTAAATATCAACAGGGATCTTGTCTCAATTCTCCTCCTTCCTTCTCTGGCGTCTCCCTGAACCTCCTGCGGCATCTCCGCTCCGTGGGCTGTAAAAGTGTCTGGGTCGGTCACGGTCTAGCCTTCTGTTTAGTGTCTTCTCTCACAGAGCTGCCATGTCTCCCTTTGGATTTGGCTTTTTTCACTTGTCACCTATGGTGGCCCTTTTTCATCCACAACTGTCTGATTTACTGTAAGAAAGGTCTGTTGGAACGTCGTCCTAGTTAACAGTTCTGTGGTCCCAGATGCCTTTGCAGTTGGTCGGTAGTGTAAAATCCCTGAAACAAGCAACATGCCAGCAGCTGTTTCCTTTCACGCTGTGGGTTTGCTGATGGCTGCTCATTGATTCTTCGCCCCTCGAACGCTGAGCCTTCCAAGCAACCTCATGTCTAGACACAAGTCTCCTTCCATCCATGTCCCTTTTGTTTTCCCAGCAGTCACTGCTCTGGTCCTGGTCTCACACCTGTCTGCATCATCTTGCCACCGTGTCAGATCCAGTGGCCTGGTTTAAGTCCTGAGTTCATCTCGGCCTTGTAGTAGAGGAAACCTCTGTGAGGAGTGGAGAGGAGGACACAGCATTTGCTCAAACATAGTAGGATAGGTGAAAGTGCAAGTCACAAAGCATGCCAGGATAAAAAGGCTGGGCATGTGGTTCAGCAGGTAGAGCGTTGGCCAAGAATGCACGGGGCCATGGGTTCGATCCCTGGGATTGCATGAACCAGCTGTGGTGGCATATACTGGGGAGATGGTGGCAGAAAGATCATAAGCTTAAGGTCACCTTTGGCTGTAAAGAAAGTTTGAGGGCAGCCTGAGCTGCTGAAGACCCAAAAGGAAAGCCAGAATTTAGAAACTTCTCGAAATTTTGTCATCACATGAACGACAATGAAATACAGAAAGACTGGAAAGAGTTTAGCCTGGGAGATGCCCAGCCAGGTCACCGTGGAAACCCCAGTCAGGCAGACTCTGGATATTCACCAGGCCCACGATGGTCATCTTAAGTGGGAAGTTATACCAGGTACGCACAGGGAGAGAAGATGAAGGAGACAGGAAGACAGGAGAGAGCCCCAGGAAGACACCCACAGAAACAGGAGGGTCGGCGCACGCAGGAAAGAAGTGGCTTAGTCTGGTTCACTGGGAAGGATGGAGGGGGCGGTTCCAGTTTGCGGTAGGAGGCTGAAGGTGAGGGAGGAGGAGTGGTCAGGGAAAAAGCTGTCTCTCCTTGTTCTGCTGTTTGGTCCCTTTGAAAGGGGAACATGACTGTCTTTGATGGCCACACTCTAGAGTGGTTATTTTCCTGAATGAAAGACAGAAAGGAGAAATGGCTTGTCCATCCCAGGACATGCGGCTCACATGTCTCCCAAGGAGTCAGGGCTTCAGGATGGTCCAGGACAGGACAGGAGCGTGCCACAGAGTCAGCACAGCCGAGCTACTCAGACCACGTACAAGGAGTGCCACCAGGAGGCAGCAGGGTGCCTGGGCTGGAAGAATTCATTCCCGAGGTTCCTGGACCTTGGACAAGATTCTCTGTTCCAGTTCAGCGTATCGAGGGAGAAGGGCCGCATAGACCTGAACAGGCAGAAAGAACAATCCGTAATGGGGAAGTGTCTCTTACGGCTGCTTGCAGCTTCAAAGTTTAAAAATGTAAATTCTGGGGCTGAAGAGATGGCCCAGTGGTTTAGAGCACTGGCGGCTGCCCTTCTACAGGATTCAGGTTTGAGTCCCAGGACCCACATGGTGACTCATTATGGTCTGTAACTCCAGTTACAGGGGACCCAATGCCCTCTTCTGGCCTCCACAGGCACCATGCACACACGTAATGTATAAACATATATGTAGACAAACACTCGTACACATAAAATAAATAAAATTTAAATGAACAAATAACTATATGTAAATAAGTATATATATATAGTTATAAAACCTATTCCAAATTTCACAAACCTTTATGTAAGACCAATGAGAATTATGACATCATTATTTTCTCTAAGCCATTTGAGGTATTAAAATGATGATACTTCAGATAGATTAGATTAAATTGTTAAAATTAATTTTCTTTGATAGGTGGTGGTGGCACACACCTTTAATCTCAGAACTTGGGAGGCAGAGGCCAGCCTGGTCTATACAGTGAGTTCCAGGTTAGCCAGGACTACACAGAGAAACCCTATCTTGAAAAAACAAAGAAAGAGTAATTTTGTTTCTCTTTTCACATTTGAAAAACTGAGGCATTGGAGGGATGGTGCATTGGTTAAAAACATGAATTGTCCTTGCAGAGGACCTAGATTCAGTTCCAGGCACCCTTGGCTTCTTTGTATGCCGAGGATGTCAAGTCAACCCTCAAGTGCTGTGGGTTGTGTGTGGAGTGGAGTGTGTATGTGTGTTTGGGGGTGGGGGTAGTGGAGATCTTGGGGAAAGGGGGGAGGGTAAGGTCAGGTAAGATTTCCCTCTAGTTGAGTACAGCAGGTTTAATGAGAGAGAAAAACTTACCTTTTAAAGAAAAGAAAGAAGGCCCAAACCAGATTGAGAGGCAAGTGCTGAGAGAATCCAATGGTTTCTCACCTGGGAAGCTCCCGGGTTGGGTGTGGCAGCCAGGCTGGGCTGTGGCACAGATTTCACAACCTCTGAAAAGGCCACACCTGTCCCTCCTGCAAGGCCTAGAGGGGAAAGGTCTTCTCACATTCAGGCATATCACACGAGGATGTTAACAGAATGTGTCAGAAGCTGCTATGGTGACAAAATACCATAACCGGGCAGGGCAGCTTAGCGGCAGGCACTCCTCAGCCTGCACAAGACTTAGGCCCAAGGAAACTCAAGTCTTTAAACTCGAGTCTCCTTGCTTAAAGGAGTTACTAAAACTCACTGACAACAAAGTTGCTAATTAAAAAAAAAAAAAAAAAAAAAAACTTAAGATGGGGTGCGCTGAGGAGTGAATTTGCAGGGAAAGAATGAACCCCTAGGTGATGTACTTGACAGCCAGGAGTTCCCTGAGGGACAGGTGACAGGGTAAAGCAGCCTGAGGAAGCTAGCTAGCCTTTACCCTAACTAAAGTCTTCCAGTAATGTCCCAGGTTTTAGAGAGACAGCCAGCAGGGCCAGGGTCCCCATGGAGCTGTCCGTGGTTCTGGACTTCTTGGCTCCGAGGCCTTCACCGTCAATTTCTTGCTGTTCCGGACTCCATCCACTGCCTTCCTCTGCCTGACTGTACAACCTACACCCAGGCTGCCCGTAAGCATGTCCCTCTTTAGAGTTTGACTTGGACAGGCCTCGTCCAGTTTGAACCCTGCCTCCCTTTCTCCACTCTAACTAGAGCACACAAAGGGTAGGAGGTTCATTCTTGCTGGGAGGATAAAAATGAGGCTAACAGTCCTGAAACTCTGGTGCCCTCAACAGGGAATGCACGCTCTCCCCTTCCCAAACTTCTCAGCCCAGCGGTGCTTAAACAGTCCTGCCCCATTTGTTGACCTACCATGAAAAGCTCGGTACGCGGAGCCTACGCAGGCTGAACTGGTGGTGTCTCTGACGTACACAGGGGCCCCAAAAACATCTGCAAGTACCTGGGAGGAACACAGAAGTTAGGATGGGTAAGCCATCACTCAGAGAGATCATTTAGAACCTTCTAGGCTCTGCTCTCTTTCCTCAGGTCTTCTGATACTTTCCATCCAACCTCTGCTGCCTGAAGTGGAGCTGGCGATGAGACAGGAAGACCCTAGAGAAGGGCTACGGTCTCTCGCCTGACTCTAGACCTTTCAAAAGACAAGATCCCACCACATAGCTCAAGCCAGCCTGAAATTTGCTATGTAACCAAGCTAACCTCAAACACATCACGATCCTGCTTCAGCCTCTGGCCTAGAACTCACAGATGCACATGCTGCTGCCTCCTGGGCACTGACTGCGATTTTAAAGTGTACTGGCGCTGGAGAGGTGGCCCAGTGGTTAGAGCACTGACTGCTCTTCCAGAGGTCCTGACTTCAAATCCCAGCAACCATATGGTGGCTCACAACCATCTGTCATGGGATCTGATGCCCTCTTCTGGTGTCTCTGAAGAGGGTTACAGTGTACTCATATACATAAAATAAATAAATCTTTATTTAAAAAAAAGTGTACTACCACATCCAGGCCCCTGTACTTCTTTGTGTGTCTGTGTGCTCGTGTGTGGGGAAGGAGGAATCCTCACGTGTGCAGGTACACGTGGAGGCCAGAGGTCAACGCCAGGTGTCTTCTTCAATCACTTGGCCTCACTGTTTCTGTTTACAAATTGGCTGAAGTGGCCAGCCAACACTGGCAGAGACCTTCTGTAAGCCCCCGGAGGGGGTGCAAGCAGCTAGGCTCCTGCTGCCCAGATGTCTCTAATAGTGGTGACAGCAGTCCCTGCCCCTTGAGGCGGGAGAGTGGCCTTACCCCCCATGGCTTATCCAGGAAAAAAAAGCCCAAGATGAGGCAAATAAAATAAAATAAAATCCCAGTAATTTCTGAGCTTGCCCCAAAATCAGGCAAAAAAAAAAAAAAAAAAAAAATCCAATCCCATACCACATTGCAAAGCTACACACACACACACACACACAAAACCCTATGTAAGCCCGCCTGCCTGCTCAGTCTTTGCTGCTTCTCTCCCCAGCAGAGGCGCCCTGTGAGGCTTGTCGTGTGGTGTGACTTGGTTGCATTCCTTAGCTCCTGACTGCCAGGATACCTTCCCCTTAGAGCGACCCCTGCACCTCCTGTCTCCACTTCCCAGCGCTGGGACTGCAGGTACACACAAGGCGACTTTTCTCCTGTCAATACTCTGAACTCCGGTCCTCATGTTCATGTCCCGGCTTTTTAACTATTTATATCCTGGCTGGTTTGTTGTGTTTGGATTTTCTTGTTTCGCTGTTGTTGTTTTGTTTTTTGTTTCTCGACAGCTTGACAAGAGTTAGAATTATCTGATAACACTAAAACATGGTTGAGAAACTGCCTTTATAAGATCAGCCTGTGGGGGCATTTTCTAAATTAGCGATAGATGTGGGTGTGGTCATCCCTGGGCAGGTGGTCCTGGGTTCTATAAGAAAGTAGGCTGAGCAAGCCACAAGGAGCAAGCCAGTGAGCAGCATCCCTCCATGGGCTCTGTCTCAGTTCCTGTCTGTAGGACCCTGTAGTTGTTCCCACCCTGACATCCCTCAGTGACAGGCATATAAGCTGTAAGGTGAAACAAATCCTTTTCTCCCTACGATGCTTTTGCTCACCATTTTATCACTTTGACTTAAGTTTATTACTTACTTAATTATTTTCAGTGCTGAAAATCAAAACCAGAACCTCAAATGTCACAGGCAAATGGATGAACAGCTGAGAAGTTGGCTTCTTCGGTAAAGTGCTTGCTGTGTATACACAAGGACCTAACTTTAACCCCCTAGAATCCATGGGGAAAAGCTGAATGTATAGCACATTCCTGCAATCCCAGCCCTGGGGAATCTAAACCCTGCGGCTTGCTGGCCAGCCATTGTAGTCGATCCCTGGAGATTGCTAGCCAGCCATTGTAATCGATCCCTGGAGATTGCTAGCCAGCCATTCAAGTCAAATCTGTGAGCCCCAGGGTCAGTGAGTATTTATTTCCCCAAGTAAGGGGAAGAGTGATTAAGAAAGACATCCAGACCCTAGATGCAAGACAAAGAAGAGGCTGTGGTACAGGGCCACCATCACATGTACCTGCAAGATGTCTTTGTTGTGAGATGCTCCTCCCGTGGCTAGAATCTTTGTCTTGGGCACTGTAAGACAAAAGGTGAAACAGAACTGAAATGCTTGCAGCAATTCTCTCAAGACAGAAAGGGCTGTCCTTCAGCCATGGATGGCCTGTGGTGGCTCTCTGGCTCATCTTCCAGAGCTCTGAAGAGACCCAAAGCTTGACTTGTCCATTCAAGGCCCCTCATATGTAATCTTCCTGGGAATCTACCGTCCCTCTACCTTTATTGTCCTTACCGACTTAGAAATGGAAGGTTGAGGGACATCGTTCAGTTGGGAAAGCAAGCACAAGGCCCCGATTCCACCACCTTCTACTTCGGTCCACCCCACCCCCAAAAGGAAAAAAAAAATCCCAACAAACCAATAATAAAAGGTTTTGGGCTGGAGAGATGGCTCAGTGGTTAAGAGCACTGGCTGCTCTTCCAGAGGTCCTGACTTCAAATCCCAGCAACCACATGGTGGTTCACAGCCATCTATCAATTGTACCTGATGCCCTCTTCTGGTGTGTCTGAAGACAGCTACAGTGTACTCATATAAATAAAATAAATAAATCTTGAAAAATATTTATATAATCTGCTGAGAGACACTTGGTGGCGAGTGTTCAAGCCCCAGAGCTCACTTGATAGAAAGATTGAAACGGATTTCACTCTCACACCAACTGTGTGCCTGTTCCCCATACACAAATTATAAACATGTTTAGGCATTCACTTCTCACCCAACTTCTCTGCCCTGCTCACACAATCTCACTTCTCAGAAACTTCTGGAGGCTTAGGAGACCTTCTGGATTAAAAAAAAATACTCTTTGCCAAATGATGTTGACTTGCTTTTAATCCCAGCATGAGAGGCAGAGGCAGGTGTCAATTCTCTGAGTTTGAGGCCTGAGTGAGTTCTAAGACATTCAGGGCTACATAGAGAAACCCTGTCTCAAAAAAGCCAAATGGATAAATGAGTTCAGTATGTTTATCTGCAGCTAGCACAAACCTGGGGGCACAGGAAGACCTTTCCTAATGCCTACAGCCTGTGCCCTAGAGATTAGTTTAGCAGTGACAGAGCTGAGAACAGGCCACCCTGCCTCTGGATCTAGACCTGCCTAAGGCACCTCAATTGCTTTCTCACCCACCAGAACCAAGCCCACACACCATCTCCCCACAACATCTTATAAAGCCTGAAGATACACTGTCTCTGAGCCTCTTCCACCCTTCTCCCAACCCCACATGGTCCCTCACTCACTGACTCGGTAGCCTAGTCCTTCTGCATGAATCCTCTTAGCCATGAACTGGCCTTCGACCAGTGCTCGGATCTCCACATCACCAGGGAATGCTGAGACCTGTCTCCAGAAAATAGGCACAATGTGAGGGACTCTGTGTGTCTTTGTATGTGCATGTGTATGTGTGTGTGTGTGTGTGTGTGTGTGTGTATGTGTGTGCATGTGTGTACATGTGTGTAAAATAGGTAGTGTGAGGGAATCTGTGTGTGTGTGTATATATAACAGTCACAGTGTGAGGGACTCTGTGTGTCTTTGTATATGTATGTGTGTGTGTGTGCATGTGTGTACATGTGTGTAAAATAGGTAGTGTGAGGGAATCTGTGTGTGTGTGTATAAAACAGTCACAGTGTGAGGGACTCTGTGTGTCTGTGTGTGTATATGTGTGTAAAACAGGTAGAGTGTGAAGGAATCTCTGTGTGTGTGTATATATGTATGTATATAAAATAGGCACATTGAGAGGGACTCTGGATGTCCCTGTGTGCTTGAGTGCATGTGCAAGCATGTGCAAGCATGTGCAAGCATGTGCAAGCATGTGCAAATGATCTTACTTTAACCACCAATGTCACCTGCTGCACCTTCACACAAACACAGCTCACACCTCCCCTGTGTGGCACTGAGGAGTAAGCAACATCACACTCAGCACTGTCTCAGGAAGCCAAAGGTTCAAGTCCTGACTCTAACACTCCCGCTGACCTTGGATATCATGTGGATCTTTCTGTCTGGGCCATCTTCCTGACCCAAGGCTACCATGGCCAAGCTGACAGGCCTTAGAGTACAGAGCTGATGTTTGATGAGTGACAGCCATGAACTTATCCCGAGTATCCACAATGGCCACTGTGGAACATGAAGGTGGCTCTGATGGGAGTCACCCCAGGCCTGGACCTACTTCTCCAGGCCCTCGGATCAAGAAGTAAACCTAGCACTCTCTCGGACTGCTCCTGCAGAGGTCCAGGGTTTGGTTCCCAGGTTCCCACATGGCAGCTCACAAACATCTATAATTCCAGTTCCAGGGGACCCAATCAATGTCCTCTTTGGGCCTCTGGGGTCACCAGGTACACACATGAGCCACATACACCCACACATATGTGTACCGAGTAGATGGAAGAACCCTACTTTCTCCTTATGACCTTAGGGTTGATGTACTTGAGAGCAGTGCATGTGTCTGGGGCTGGGAAGGCAGCTGCCACAGTGCTGTTGGTGTAGCAAGAGGACCTGAATTTGGGCCTCCTAAGGTGGATCTGGGGAATCCCCTGAGCAAGCTCTGGCTCTGATTGGGAGAACCTGTCTCAGTGAATATGGTAGAACAGCCCAGGAAGACTCCCAGTGTCAGTCTTGGGCTGCCACAAGCACACACACCAGCAACACACATGTAAACATACAAACACCACACATGGAAAAGACACAAGTACCTCAGTGTTCTCTGCATTAAACCTATAACACCCAATAACTTCAGGGGTGATCTCCATTACATCGAAGTAAAAGCCTGAAGCAAAACAAGGAAGGGATTAGCTGTCAGCATCCCGGAGCAGAAGAGTTTCCCAAAAAAGACAAAGCAAAGTTACCTCATCTGTGCCCCAGCCTCCTCCCATCCCCTAGAGGAGCCCTGTGATGTCCTCAGACCTTCCTCTCCCATAGGACAGAGGGAACAGGGAAGGCCTGTGCTATTCTGAGGCAACCTTTCTTACTTCCACTTGGCAGCTCAGCTGAAATAACCCTGAGTTCCAGGCAAGGTATGTTCAGAGAGGCATGTCCCTTTCTTCCTCGGGACATAGCTTGGTGCTGCCTTCTGGCTGGGGCAGAAACCTGCATACTGAGACGCAGCGAACCACAGTAGATCCTGGGGCTGCCATCTCTAATTTTGAATGGAAAGAAGATATAACTCAAGTCTAACCTTTCACTGGAGGTTAATGGAGCAGCAGCCAAGGGTAACCACATAAGTACACCCTCAGAACCTGGGGGCCCATGCCAGCTCTCGACTCTACATGGAGACAGAAAGCCCCTGCCCCCAACTTCTCAATGCCCCCAATTCATGGTGCTCCAAGCCTTGCTGCCCCTGTCCATAGGCCCAGCCTACCCAAGTTTCCGTTGTTCCCCATCTCTGTGGACTGCAGGGCCTTAGAAAACTTGTTCCAGGAACAGGAGGCAGACTCATCTCGGATCTTCTCTCTCATGAGGGAGCCATTTTTAAAGCTGCAGAAAGACACGCAATATGAGTCCTCTGCTCCCAAGACTGAGGGAGCCATTTTTAAAGCTGCAGAAAGACACGCAGTATGAGTTCTCTGCTCCCAGGCCTTGGGGTGTTAGGTTGGAACCCAGGAGCCTCACGCCCTAGGCAAGGATTTGACTACTAAACTTTACTTGCAGACTGGGCCCAGGGTTGTTGAAAGAGTCCAGACAGATGGTCTCCAGGCCAGGCTAGACCACAAACCATGGGCAGGCCGCAACAGGCAGCCTGAATCTCAGGCATCAGTCTCTTCTGGAAGATGCTGGACTCACACTTATCTTGGGATCTGTTTATGCTGGATGCTGCGACAGTGGGACCCACATGGGTCTCTCTATACCTCATATCAGCTCTTCAGTAGGGCTGGGTACTAGCCTAGCTAGACCTGAATATTCTCCAGTGGTTCTTCATGCTTACAGCTCAAAAGAAAAGCCTAAGCCAGGTAGCTTCCAACAAGTACCAAAGGCCCGTGGCAAGGACATAGAGCATCCGGCTCCTTTAGAAACTCTCAGAAGCAAGTTGTCTTCCAGACCATTTGCTAAGGGTCAAGCTAAACATGTCTGTCAGAGCGCCAAGAAGCAAACGCCTTACTCACAAAACCAGTGCCACACAGGGCAGCACTGGAGGCAGAGTTTGCATCCAAGCTTGGGGTCTTGGGATCTTCCCCAGATGCTTCTGCTTCAAGCAAGAACTCATGTGTCCCTGTGGTCTTGGCTACCCATGATGCAACATAGTAGGAATAGCTTGGGGGTGTCTGACTTGTGTGCCCCTTCTTCCCCAACCCAGAATTTCCGGGATTACCATAGAAGAGCCATATAGTGCCGTGTGTCCACTGGGTTGCAGAAGATGTGGCCTTCCAAGGCAGGCTTGGGTTTTTGGAGCCAGAGGAATAGAGTGTCGCTGGTGCCCAGGCTGACCTTCGGGAGAGCAGAGGGTGAGGTGCCTGGGGCTTGCCTACAAGTGTCCTCTACCAGTGACACACTCCCACCCCACCCGGCCTCATCCAGTCACTCCCATCTTCACACTGCAAGTGACAATGGCCAACTCTCTTTTTTTTTCCTGACTCCCCTCATTCCGGGTGAGTTAGAGGCCAGCTAGTCAGATTCAGGTCATGCTGGCTTCCCTGCCAGGTGTAGAAAAGCCATAGAACTCACAGCAACCCTGGCCCTCCTCCAACCCTCTGCCACTATGCCCAGTAGCCACTGTCAACAGCAAAGGACAATGACCTAAGGAAAGCTAGTGGGCCTCCATCCTCTTCAGAGGCAGCAGACCCTCTGACACACAGCTGTGACACAGCACCCCGGTGCCCAGGACAGAAGGTCTGTAGGTGTGGGAAGTCACCTTACCGCAATATCTCCTTCCTCCAGCCTCATGCCGGCCAGGGATGCTGGGAACGGAAGGGAAACCTCTGGTTAGCAGGAGTTACGCGGGATCCATGGAACAAACTGTAGAAACCACCTACACAGCAGAACAGATACCACCTTCTGCCTTCACAGTTGAACAAGCTGAATTTAAGGAGCCAAAAGGTGACAGGGGTCAAAGGGCGAACCGCTCTAGCCAAGGCTAGATTCTGGGCTGAGAATTCTCCCCAGAGAATCAAGAGACCGAGCCAAGGTATCAAGAGCACACATGACAGGAAAGACGGAGGTGAGACAGGAACACAATGGGTTTTGCTCGCTCAGGACAAAGAAAGGGCTGCGGTAATGGCGACCACCTCTGGCAGACACAGGGTTCTCTGCGGCAATCTTCTCTGCCCTCTTTGCCAACACGCCCCCAGCACTAAAGAGGACCTGGCACATAGCCGGTGCACCCTAAATGTTGAGTGGATGAACCCAAGTGGAGGAGAAATGGGAACAGAAACAGACATCTCTAAACTCGGCAGCTGCCTTGAGGCTGTGCGCATGGCCAAGACAGGAGAAAATGCAGAGCTCCATCACAGGTCAGGGCAGTTGAAGCCCCGACATCCATTCATCAAGTTGACCAGAGGGATGGAGGTTAATGCATGAGCATAGGAGGAGGCCGAGGAGAATCCCTCCAATGTTAACCGTCCTTCGAAGGTTCCCTAGGAAAAGTCGCATACAGCACACTCCTCAGTGTGGCCCATCTATTCACAAAAACCAGAGGCCTTGAGAAGAGGCAAAGTGGAGGGTGCCACGTGAAGCAAACTGTTTAGAGACCAACTGACCTCAACACAGTGTCCCTAAGGATGGGCTGAGGAGCTGAGGCAGTGGCTGGAATAGAATGGAAGTGGGAGAGGGGAGACAACTGCCTTCTTTATACCCAATGACCTACACCAAGACAGTACAGGCCCGAGCCCATGCCTGACTTTGAGGGGTGTGGGCCAGGCTGAGATAAAGAGCCAGGATTCAGAGAGAAAAGGGAACCGCACAGAAGACTTTATCCAAAAGCCGGTCGGTGGGCTAGGTATGGTGGCATCTGCTGTATGTGACCCCAGCATTGGGGAGGAAGACCTAATACACTTCTCAGGCTCCACAACCAGACAGCATGGGTTACTGGGCATTCCAGGGCAGCGAGAAACCCCATGTCAAAAAAGAAGATAAGCAGCATATGAGGAACAGCAGACAGCCCCATCTACACATGCGCTCACACACATGTACAAATGCACCCACACACACGTGTACAGACAGACAGACAGACAGACACACACACATACACACACACACACACACACACATACACACACAGAGAGAGAGAGAGAGAGAGAGAGAGAGAGAGAGACATGACCAAGAAGATAAAAAGATGGCATGGAATTTTTAGAAGTCCAGTAAGAACCAGGTGTGGTGACTCAGTCCATAGTCCCTGTACCTGAGAGGCTGGGGAGAAAGGACTGATAAGCATCTGAGATCAGCCTGAGCTGCATAGTAAGACCTAGGCCTTTGGAGACTCCTTCTCTAATATACATGTATATGTATATATGTATGTATGTATGTATGTATGTATGTATATGCATGTATGTATGTATGTATATATGCATGCATGTATGTGTATAAGAGCAACCCGCACCTAGGCACGTACCTGGGTTGTCCCCAGTGAAGGCCACCACTTTGCATCTTGGAGGGAATCCATAGCGCTGAACATAGTAGGACGAAATGGCTCCCTGGGGAGAAAGAACACTACACTGTGTTCTGCTGACGTAGCCACAGTTAGATCAGCACAGCCACACACACCTCAACCCAGGAGACTCCTGGCTCCAAGTCACTGGAGCAGAGAAATTTTCCGCACGCCGGGCCCTGAGGATGCTGCAGGCTTATGTAGCACAGCCTGGAGCTCCATCACCCTAAGGACCCCAGAATAGGTTGGGAACTATAAGCTGAAGGCCAGTCACCGTGAGGATCACATGAGTTTGAGAAATTCAGGATAGCATTCTCCACCTTCTACCTACTTTGTGGACAACAAATCCCGATAGTGTTGAAGGAAAAGGTAACAGGACATTGATAAGCAAGCTCATAGACACAGGGAGTTGATTACCAACATCTGATATCATCAATAAGATGAGCCAGTGCAGAGAACACAGTCCTAAAGAAAACTAACCTCAGAGTCAGCCTGGGATAGCCTGAACTACATAGCAAGCTCAAGTCTAACCTGGGCTACATGATACTGCCTCAAGAAACCGGGGGTAGTGCAGCAGAGATGGCTCAATGGGTTAGAGCACTCACTGCTCTTCTAGAGGTCCTGAGTTCAATTCCCAGCAACCATAGCCATCTGTAATGGGATCTGATGCCCTCTTCTGGTGTCTGAAGACAGTGACAGTGTACTCATCTACATACAATAAATCTTAAAAAAGAAAAAGAAAAGCAAATGGAGGTAGATAGATATACATGGTATATGTAGGTGTAGCTCATTTGGCAGAATGCTCATCAGTGTGCACAAAGCACTGGATGTGATCCCCAGCGCCACGTAAACCCAGGCATGGGAAGGGGCTGGAGCGATGGCTCAGAGTTAAAGCGCTTGCTGCTACAGCAGAGGAACCTGGGTTCAGTTCCCAGCATCCACAGAGTGGCTCACAACCACTTGTAACTCCAGCTCCAGGGAATTTGATGCCTTCTTCTAAACTCTGTGGGCATTACATGCCGATGTATACACCACACACACACACACACACACACACACACACACACACACACACACAGAGGCAACCACTCATACACACAAATCTTAAAAAAAATTAAACCAGGCATGATGGTGGACATGTAATCTTAGTATTTGAGACAGAAATAACGAACCAGAAGTTTAAGGTTATCCTTGGCTACCCAGCAAGTTCTCATCCAGCCTGAGGTACGAGACCCTATCTTGTAATAACGATGATGATGGTTGCGGTGGTGGTGGCTGTGGCATAAGCCTTTAATCCCAACACTTGGGAGGTGGAAGCAGGTGAATCTCTGTGAGTTCCAGGACCTGTAGGGCCACATAATAAAACCCTGTCTTGGGGGAATAAAAAAGTAAGCAAGCGAAATAAACAAAGAATAAGGCATGATGGCTGATGCCTAGAATCCCAATTCAGGCAGCTGAGACAGGAGGATGACTAAATTGAAGGTCACTCTGGACTACACAGTGATACACCAGCATGAATTACACAGTAACACTGACTCAAAGAAACACGTTTTTAAAAGATATTGTTTCCCCTACTGTAGGGGAAGAAAAAATTTCCACCCAGCAATGTTTTGGATTTCCAACAGAACAAGGTATCCCATGGAGAAATAAGACTTTGACCTAGGTTACCTCAGATGCTAGAATGTGATAGGGCCTGTGTGCAGCTTAATGTGGAGACCTAGGAGAGTAGAGAAAACCAGAGGGCAGGAGTCTAAGGGTGCCTCAGCCCACTGGGCACCCCAAAGGCAGGAAGGCAGAAGCCCCAGAGGAACCTCTGGGGTCACTCACAGGCTCCTGTGCCTCTCTGGTGAAGATTGTCCTCCACACTCACAGGACACATCTGGACTCAGGGAGATCCCAACATAGAAAGTTTGGTTCCAACAGGGGTGATACCTGGTGAAGCCACGGTGACTTCACATGAGCATATGGTTAATTAAGTGGAAACATTCTCTCAGAACCGGTTCTTTCCCGTTCCTCTAATACTAGCCTCTGAGGCATTCTTGGTGTTATGTAAGCAAAGGCAGTGTCTTAGACAAAGCTTTGTTCTCCATTTCATGTGAAACAAAAGGCCACAGATGGTGGTGACATTCCAGGGGCTCAGTACACACACACACACACATACACACACACACAAACACAAACAAAAATAAAATTCCCACATTTCAACAGGCCCAACCACTGACTTGGGACTTGACCCCTAGTGACGGATGATACAGACAACTGAAGCTTAACTTCTGGGTTGTTTGTTTTTCTGTGACAGGGCCTCACTATGAGCCTCTGAGTGTTCTAAAACTTGCTATGTAGACCAGGCTAGCCTGACTCATGGAGATCAAAGGCATGGACCACTACTCCATGCTTGAAGCCTAATTCTTAATTCTCATTCTCCTTCTCCTCCTCCTCCTGCTTCTTCTAATGCTGTAACATTGTTACTCAACAAGGTCACGTGGTATCCACTTGTCCACACTGGTAGACCCGCACAATGGCAAAAGAAATACCTAACTGTTCCTTGGCTGCTGTAAATGGACTCTCACCCTACTTCAGCAGCGTGATCCTCTCTACAGCCAAGAACGGGGCCAGCCAACCAGAGTGTACTGGGTGTTCCTAGCCCATACCCATTCCAAATGATTGGCCCCACACTCATGGTTAAGTGCCTGTCACGGACACATGTGCCCAGCCACCCTCTGAAACCCTCTTAACATATCTCACCTCATGTGTGCCTAATGCACAGACAATACTATCTCCAGAAGAGGAAGGTGGGAACCTGATTTAAATACAGGCAAGCCAAGCTAGGTGTGGTGGCGCACAGGCCTTTAACCTGAGCACTAGGAGCAGAGGCAGGGGGATCTCTTTAAGTTCTAGGCCATCTAGGACTATATAGAGACCCTGCCTCAAAACAACAACAATAAGTCATGATAGAGGGTCTGGGTGCAGCCAGGGTTTAGTGTGAGCTCAGGGCCTGTGCTCTGCCTGCCAGATCTTCAGTATTTTGTTTTCCAGAGCCTACCTGTTGCAAGCTTCCATGCTAGTGCCCCAATTTCAGCACTCTGCATGTTTACCTTTAGGGGTGCAGTCACCCAGAAATCCTTCAGATAGCTCGGGAATCTAGCCAGGTACTTGAACAATACTGCGTTAACCAGGTATTCTAATTTCAAAGGCTGCTGAGCTTAGGCTTAAGTGAAAATCAACCTCTCCCTCTTCCTCTCCTCTCTCTCTCTCTCTCTCTCTCTCTCTCTCTCTCTCTCTCTCTCTCTCTCTCTCTCTCTCTCTGTGTGTGTGTGTGTGTTTACCCAACCCTGAGCTCCACCAGCAGTGCTGGAACCCATACCAGAGTCACTGCCGGGAAGAGGACTTACCACAACTGAGCAGGAAGGGACCGGTGAGCCCAGCTTCTCCTCCAAATGGGGGGCACAGGCATCCAGGCAAGCCTGGGACCAGACTTTTTCCTGGATCTGCAACAGATTCATTCCAGACCCTATAGAAGGGAGGGAACAAAAATAAAAATCTCTGGAAGGGTAGGAGCTTCAATGGGAATAGGTAAAACCAGCAAAATCAATTCTCTAGTGCAAAGGAATGGATGGTTCTTTTCTTTGTCTGGTTTTTAAAAATTATTTATTTTAGTTATGAGTATTCTGTTGCTATCTTCAGACACACCAGAAGAGGGCATCAGATCCCATTAAAGATGGTTGTAAGCTACAATGTGGTTGCTGAGAATTGAACTCAGGACCTCTGGAAGAGCAGTCAGTGCTCTTAACCACTGAGCCATCCCTCCAGCTCTGTGTTTTTCTTTACAGGGTCTTATTTCACAGGCTGGACCCAACCTTATTGTGTAGCTGAGCATGACCTGGAACTTCGATCATCCTCCCTCTAACCCCCAAGGCTGGAGTAAGAACCATGCATCGCTGTTTTCCCAATTCCACGTTTTCCATGGTGCTGGGAACTGTCCAGGGCTGCACGCACCAGGCAGGCCCCAAGTAAACTTCCATTCTTTATACATTACGGGGTCTCTAGTGTTTTTCTTACTCCAACAGGAAGTGGACTAGAATATTCTCACACTCCTCTGTGAGTTCTTTCAAGAACAACGCCCCTCCAGCTTCCCCTCCCGGCTGACATCCCTTCTATTTTGTCAGAGTTTTGATACCAAAAGCTCACAGTTCTAAGTGAGGCATGGTGACATACATTTGTAATCAAAGCTTACAGGAGGCTGAGGCAGGAGGATTGCTATGAGTTTGAATCAAGCACAGGCTACATAATAAGTTCAAGGCTAGCCTGGGGCACACAGGAAAATCTTGTCTCAAAACACTAAAACCAGAGGGTAGAGAGAGATGGCTCAGGGTTAGTTAAAAGCATGCACTACTCTTGCAGGGAGCTCACTTTGGGCTCCAGCACCCAGGCCAGGTGGCTCGCGGCCTCCTACAGCTCCAGAGAGACCCAATGCCTCTACCCTGCACGAAGACTTGGCACAGGTACCCAGACACACACACATGATTAAATAAAGTAAATCTGCACTTCTAAAGCCCTAAGCCAAAAACAAAACAAAATCCAAAATGCCGAGCACGGTGACGCACACCCGTTACCCTAGAAATTAGAAAGCAGAGGCAAATGGTCAGACGTTCAAGGTCATCCACAGCTTCATCGCAAGCTTACGGCCAGCCCGGGTTTCGAGAGACTGTATCTCACTGAACAAAACCGGGCTGAATAATGATAGGTAAACCGAATCATACATTAGTCAGGTATGAACACAGTAAGTAGACTGCAGCAGCCATGTTCCAAGATGTTCCCTGAGGGTCCGTGCGTCTGCTACACACGTGAGGTGCCCTCAATCAGCACTGTCCCTGACGATCCCTGTGATCAGAAGGATGACAAAAGGAGCAACCACTAGGCTCCTCTCACCCTCTTCCCTTCCCCCTCCCTCCCTCCCTCTGCACGCTCTTCCTCACACAGACCCTCTTCCTTCCCAGTCTCATCAAGGACTTTGGAAGCTTCCCCGACCCTTCAGGCCTTCAGACGATTGTCCCGACTGCTAGTTTGCATGCGACCCTGTGTGTGACCTTGAGCCGGGACCACCCGGTCCAGCTACTGCTGCATTCCTGACTAAAGGATCCTCGGGCACTAAGAACATAGGTCTATGCCACCTTCGGCCAATAAGTGAAGGGGATACTTGTCACACAGCAGAAATGCTGAGAGCCCCATAACCGGCATCTAAGCTGGATGAGGTGACCGCAGTTGCCATGGCCACCCTACATGGGAGCTAGCGTGTTCTGAAGACTCACCATCACTGTAGTCAATGGGCGAGTACCCACCCAGGAACAGCGAAGCCGAAAAGCTGCTGACTAAGGAAATTCTCTGGAAAAGAAGGAAGCAGAGTGAGAGAGGACTGACTTAAGCTACTGCACACACACACACACACACACACACACACACACACTTACATTCACGTGCACTTACAGGGGCACACAAGCACAGACAGGCACACAACATGTACACTCACACAAGCACGTACATGTGCACTCATGCACGAACACACTCAGGCACACATACACTCACATGCACACACACACATGCACACTCTCACATGCTCCTGCGTGTGCACACACACATTCACGTGTATACATAGGGGCACACAAGCACATGCATGTGAGCATGCACACACAGGCACACAAGCACATACACACACATGCATGATGCATGCACACACACACACACACCATGAGTAGTTGAAGCTTCAGTAGGCAGTAATGGAGACAGAACATTCACTTAGAAGCAGCTTGAGTTCTCAGTAGTGCTGGTTCAAAGCAAGGAAAACATCATGGCCGATGACATCGAAAGCCAAGGGCCCATGAACATGCCGCACTTAGAGAGGCCGGGCTCCCATCTGGAATCCATCCAGTCCTCTCAATACCTCGCTCCACTGCTGGCCTGACATGTGGTCACAGGAAGCCACCAGAACACGAAACGTACACGTTAAGACTTTCAAAGCTACCACAGTTTAAAGGCAAACTACCAGCCCCACAAGAAGCTACAACACACAGTCTTACCCCCAAGAGCGTCACTGATGGGCCGTAAACATCAGCCTGGATGTTGTGTGTGTGTGTGTGTGTGTGTGTGTGTGTGTGTGTGTGTGTTCAGACATGTGTTTTACTCACACGAATTTTAAATTTTATAAATTTTTCACTAGTCAAGAAATCCTTTTCCTTCCAGCCATTAAAAAAAAAAAAAGTAAGAAAAAAGAAAGACCCTCAGGGGCCTTACAAAAAAAGGCAGTGGGCCAGCTCTGGCTACAGACCCTGGCTCTAGATGGGTGAACTGACAGTCAGTGGTCCCAGTGCCACTCACATAAAACAGGCAGGACTAGAATTCAAGTCTGATTCCAAGGAGGCAGGCAGGCAGAGATGAGAAGGAAGTCTTTGCTTTTCTCAGGCTGGATTCCATTAATACAGATATGGCCCCTAGCGTTACAAGAGCAGGAAACAAGACCAGGTCCCAAGGAGAGGAGTGGAGGCTGGCAGTGCTGGAGCTGACCTCCTGAGAGTCCATCCCCTCAGGGCAAGTGTGCATGAAGGGTCTCTGCCCGCTTCAGGTACTCAGCTGCCTTCTTCACACCTGAGACACCCTGAAGCAGGATGTGCACCCCATCTTGGTAGCCTTGGAGAGCAGCAGCACAGGCTGCGCCAGTCTTTTCATTTCTCAGGGCTTGAGCTCTGTGGCCTGGCCGGGGTAAGCTGGGGCAGGCTCTCCCTCCTCAGCCTCTTCTTCCCCGTCTTCCTGGCTCCCAGGGTTCCTGGCCCAGCCTGTATACCTCCATGGCTGGCAGCCCACTTGTGTGGGTAGGGCCTGTGCTTTCCTCTTTGGAGTGAGGGTCAAACAGGGCAAGTCTGGCCTCAGAAAAAGGGACCTCGAACTGGGGAGCTGGAAGCTTCCTCTGTGCTGTCATGGCTGCAGAGAAGATCCAAGGCCTTGGGGGCAGGGCTGGATGGAAGGGGATCCCCTGGTACCCCCAACTCCTCCTGGCCCCTCCTTTCCTCAATGGGCAGGATTCACAGGTCCCTCAGAAGGCCATGTCACCTCAGTGTCCCAGAAAAACTCCTTTAGCTGGGGGTTGTTGTTGAGTGCAGGGATGGGGACTGTGAGGCACAGCAAGTCCTCTGCACCCTTGAGCCGGTCCTACACCTGGGCACTGGGGAAAGTTGCAAACTCCTCTAGATGACAGAGAGGTTGGTGAGTGTAGGCCAAGTCCCTGAGGAGCTTAAGGAAGTCACTGTATCGCTTCCAGACTACTACCTCTTGGATATCCTCTGGGCTCTTCTTTGAGATGAAAGGAGAGGTTACTTTGTATCCATGCAACCCTTGGGGTGGGTCCTAGGGTCCGAGACTGTGCAGTGTCTGTGTAGTGTCCCAGGATGTCATCTTTTGTCTGGCAGGACATAACAGTGGAGCTGGCCGCCTGCTCCCCCTACTGTGTGTTGCCCCCGCTCCGCTCTGAGTGTTCAGCCTGCTGCCAGCCCGGGTGTCTTTAAAGAGACTTTCATATCTGAAGCCCCTAGGCTGGAGGAGAGAGCTGCCGCCTTTCGCCCCCATTGGGACGTACACTTCACTCCTCATACATAAGGAGAGCTCTCATTCTTCGGTGGCTAACGCTGACGAGGAGTTTGAAACCTGGGATCACTAAATAATAAATTGCAGCCACTTGAGGCAGAGGCAGGGGTTCAAAGCCAGCCTTGGCTTCCACGAGTTCAAAGCTAGACTGGGTTACACAGAAAACTCATGTCTTAAAAACCAGTCAAAACAAAAAACCCGATGCTGATGTAGCAATGGACGCCTCTGGTTCTAGCATTTGGGAGGTGGAGACAGAAGAATCCCCAACCAAGGGCTCCTCAGCTTCATAGAGTGAGAATCTCTGCTGTGTGAAACCCTGTATCGTCCCCCCCCCCACCAAAAAAAGAATGTTCATAACTCTTCTGAATTTGCCAAAACCACAAGTAGTTTATTGTGGGAACCAGGCCTCAAGATGGTCTCTGTGGAACCGTCACTGAGCCATCCTACCTCATATATGTGCGGAGCGAGGCGGCAGGACCACCTATGGGCTGGGGTTGGACTGAATAAAAATGGAAAAGCTAGCTGTGCGGTGCAGCTGATGGCCTCTGACTACAGCAGACAACGGTGGCAGAGCCCTGTGCATCTAAAATTAGAAAAAAATACGGATTTTTTTTGCCTTTGTTTTTAATTTGTTTTGCTGTATTTATTGTTTGTGTGAGAGAAGTGCACATGTGTCAGAGGTCAGAGGGCAACTTTCAGGAATTGGCTCTCTCCTTCCACCCCGTGGGTCCTGGGGACACAGCTCAGGTAGTCAGGCTTGGAGGCAACTGAACCTGAGCCACCTCGACCAGCGCCTCTCTGAACTATTTCATACCTGTTCAAAGGCACCAGTCAGTGCCACATAAGATGTGCACCGTTTCAGGCAAATGGGATTTTGACGGAACATGGAGGCTCACCCACCTCAGAGCGTGAGTAGGCCTCAGGGTTCTTCTGGAAAAGCTTTGCTATCTGGTTTCCTGTAAAACGCTGGGGAGTGAGAGAGCACAGACTCTTAGAAACCCAGATCCTACATGGAATGGTCATAAATAATGTCAGCATAGCATATTCTGGATACAGCATAGAACACAAACAGCTTGGAACAACTCCCAAATCTAGAAATGCCTGTTACCAGCTGAACACCAAAGTCGGTGTATTGTTAGCCTTTTGAGTCCTGGAAATGTTCTTGGCCATGATCTCTTAGACAGTCGGCAATCCCTCCGCTCCCAGACAAGGCAAACCCCAGCTTCCTGGGAGGGAGGGCTTCTCACGCACCAGTCAGCTCTGTGAGTAGTCCTTATGATAACTGTCCTTAAAGATACATGCATTTCTTCTGTTAATGTGTACGTGTCTGTGCCTGAGTGTGTGTGTGTGTGTGCCACGTGTGTGCAGGAACCCAGAGACACCAGTGACAGCATCGGATTGCCCTGGAACTGGAGCTACGGGTAGCTATGAGCTGTCAGGTAGGAACTGAACCTAGGACCTCTGCAGGAGCAGCCAGCGCTCAGAGCCCCCTTTCCACCTCCAGGAGCACCCCAGGAGGCCACAAGCAGGTGTCCAGTACCCTGGAACCGGGGTTACATAATGCAGTTGCAGTTGTTAGTCACCTGATGATGTCCTGTGAGCTGAAGCTTTCCAAGTTCAGCGTGCACTCTGACCTGCTGAGCAATCTCTAGACCTCCATCCCTTATTCAAGCCACAATCATGTGACCCAAGATAGCCAACCACAACCAACACTGTAACAGTGGCTAAAGCCCTTGAGGCCCCACACCAAGAGTCTTCTGGACTCTTAAGTCCTTTCAGCACCAAAAATACCTCAAATACAAGTTCTGCTTGTTATTATGAGGTTACCGACCTCTGAGGCAGCACGCCCCTCTCCACACAGTACCTCAGGATGCCTGGATCAGAACTTAAGGCTGCATGCTCCAACCTGGTTACACTAACTACTTCAGAATATGCTAGCACCAGGTAGGCCCCAGGTACAGCCTCCCAGAGCTCTATTCTCCACCTGGGCATGTCACCTACCTCATAGGCCCGGGACCCTGTGAGGCAGCTGAGAGCCTGGGCCCCACCCACGGCAGCCTCTAGTTGGCGGCACTGGGCTGTGGTGCTGGAGTCCATCCATATTGGGCAGTCGCTGATGGAGAAGCAGCCCTGGAAAGAACAGTGGAAGTTCAGGCTTCCGTTCGCCCACTGACTGCAGGCAACCCTGGGGCTGGGAGTCTCCCTATCTGCCCTATCAGGAAGACCCTGCAGATAAGCCCTCTGTAGGGTCAATGAGGTCTCCCCAGAAAGCCCGAGAACGGGTGATGTCCTCTGTTGAGGGCACCCAGGTAAGTCAGGCTGCAGGAGACAGGCAGCTGGCAACAGTGTCACCAAGGTGCAGGTTTCACTAAGGCTTTGGAAACTTGGAGAGCCACCCCCCAGCATCACCAGGGGCCCACAGCTGTTCTGTGAAGGAAGGGGCTCCCTAATGGGGGGCTGGGCAGACCACGCTCACTGAACAGCCAATGTCACTTTCTTGCACTGCAGAGAAGCCCCAGGTCACAGGGGTCACACACAGGACATACAGGTCCCTCTGCCTGCTTTGCAGAAGTCAATTCGGGAAACATCATCACCTGCAGCTGCTGATGCAGTGGAAGAGCTGGTGACAGGCTCGACAGAGCCTGGCTGGCTCCGTTCTTCCAGTAAACGCTTCCGTGTTGCTGTAGAGGGGAACACAAGCACATGTCACTCACCATGCCCCAGACACGTGTGCGCGTGTTCACGCACCAAGCCCAGGAGTCACAGCCTCCTGCAGACGCACACCCAGATCTTGCCACCTCTCTGTCACACAGCTCAGTGTCTTTATGATCCGTGACTTTCACTTTTATAAAAGGAGTAGGAACTCCACCCTGTCACCTCAGAATTTGCAGGAAAGGTTCTAGAATCATCAGATCCGTCCTTTGTCAAACTGGACTAATATTCAACATCGTCAATATCCTACTGGAGCTGACGCATGACAAATATTCACTTAACAAACACCTTGGGCACCGAGAGCACGCCAGGACTCAGATCAAAAGGTTATTTCTGCTCCTGACATCCAGGAGGGAAAGAAACAGAAGAGCCATTACAAAGCCCGCAGAGGCTGGGGGATGGGCTGGTCGCTAAAGTGTCTTACACTGTGAGGACCTGAGTTCAGACCCTCGGAACCCACATTAAGAGAATAGTCGGCAGTGATAGAAATGCCTCAGTCTTTAAGGGCACTGGCTGCTCTTCCAGGGGCCTGGATTCAACTCCCAGCACTTATACCGTGGCTCCCAACCATCTGTGACTACAGTTCCCGAGAATCCTCTTCTGGCCTCCACTTCCATGCATAAGCCTGCCTACACACACACACACACACACACACACACACACACACACACACACACAAATAAATACACAAAACTGTTCTCATTGTGAGAATCACTTCTTTTGGTTTTCCTTCAGGGAACTAGAAAGAAGTTTTAGTGCCACCACCCAGCCACTATAAATCCACATCTAATGCTTGCCGAATGCCACTATGGGGCCTGTTCGTACCTCCCCCGCCATCTGTCCTGTTTTCCTCTGTCTCTGTCTACTGAGTACTGAGGAGTGAATGCTGGGCCTCATGCATGTTGAGAAGGTGCTCTACTACTGACTTATATCTCTAGCCTCTAGCCCCCTGTTTATTTTAAGACAGGGTCTCCACTTGCCAAGGTGAGCCTCAAACCCACCCAGGTATCCCAGGTAGGCCAAAATGTCACCTTTTATATAATGCTTTATCATAGAAGCATCTCATATTATTTTGCAAGGTAATGTCACTGCCAAAGAAACATGTACTCAACTAAGGCTAGCCTTTTCTACACAGCAAGTTTCAAGACAGACAGGGTTATACAGAGGAACCCTGTCTCAAGAAAAAAAAAGAAAAAAAAAAAAAAAAAAAAAAAACAAAACAAAAAACAATCTTTTTTTCTCTTAAAGATTTATTTATTTATTGTATATGAGTACACTGTAGCTGTCTTCAGACATACCAAAGGAGGGCATTAAATCCCATTACAGATAGTTGTAAGCCACTGTGTGGTTGCTGGGAATTGAACTCGGGACCTCTGGGAGAGCAGTCAGTGCTCTAACCACTGAACCATCTCTCCAGCCCCCCCCCAAATACCCCACAGGGAGCCATTAGCTCAGCACCCACCCACTGCCCCACTGCTGAGATAGCTAAGTTCCCAGGGCCCATAGATCTGCTGTTGACAAACCTGGCCTGCCCCGGATAAGGCTACAACTTGAGAGAAGTCAAAGCCAGAAGCTTTCATCTTTTCCAGGATCAGGTCCAGAGCCTGAGAAATAGAACAGAATCCACTGTGACTCAATGGAACCATTTCATTCTGATATTTTTAAAGATTTATTTCAGAGAATATCCAATAAAAATTATTTTAAAAGATTTATTTATTTATTTTATTTAAGTACACTGTAGCTGTCTTCAGACACACCAGAAGAGGGCATCAGATCTCATTACAGAAGGCTGTGAGCCACCATGTAGTTGCTAGGAATTGAACTCAGGACCTCTAGGAAGAGCAGTCAGTGCTCTAACCACTGAGCCATCTCTCCAGCCAACCATTTCATTCTCTAACCACAAGCTTGAGCATAGAGATGCCAAGGGCTCTGCTTGGAGGGTCCTCAGCGCAGGATTTGTGAGTGTAGGGAGAGATGTGCCGGATAGCTTATTAAACAAGCAGGCATCAGTCAAAAAAAGGGTCAACTTGACCAAACACACATGTATTTAAACATGTATTTTTGTATGCGTGTGTATTTGTCTTTGTGAGTGTATGCACTCCCGTGCGTGTAGGTGCCTGAGGAGGCCAGGGTAGGTCACAGACCCCTGTAGAGTTATAGATGCTTGTTAACAATCTGACTTGGGTGCTAGGAACTAAACTCAGGAAGAATGGCAGCAAACACTGTTAACCAATGAGCCATCTCTCCAGCTGTTGTTTGTTTGTTTCTGAGAGAAGATCTCCTAGTTCAGGCTAGCCACAACTCACTATGTAGCTAAGCGAGGGAGCCCCTGAAGGTATCCAGGCGGGGAAGCCGTGAGGAAGGGACTCGACCTGGGCAAAGAGACTAGAATGAAAAACCAATGCAGATTGACTTCGTCAACCTGGAGCAGATTTCGGGGAGCCTAATAAACAGGTGGCTTATTCCTAATGTATTTCAGCCCTGTATACTTTTGGGGCAAAGTTTCCTGGTGTAACACAACCTCTGTGCAGAAAACCTGATCACACTGAAGCTCACCTCGGAGCATGGCATTTCTTCCAAGAAGACGGGCTCTAGATACACGCTGCCGGTGGTAGCGTCAGGGCCAAGTGTCTGGCCTGGTCTCAGTCACACAGACAGCACAGATGTCATCTGGGCTATCAGCCACCTCCAGTCCTACTTAACAGAGCTTGATACGGCCTGGACTAACATAACACAGACCACTAGGCTCTTAATCCCTCTTATTCTTAGCTTTCTGAGGGAAGAACAGGTTTTTTTCATCTCTCCCATAGGAAAGACTATCCCAAGTGCTTAGCATTCCTGGTTTCTCTGGAGATCTGTGGGCTCAAGGACTTTTCTGCTATGCTCTAATTAAGGATGACCTTGATTGAACTCCTGACCTTCCCGCCTCCACCTCTGAAGTGCTGGGATTCCAGGTGTGCACAACTGTGCCTCCTACTCTGGCTAAATAAGTGTCAGAGGCATGAAATCATACACCGTAAAGCCTCAGGACTTCCGTCTGTACTTGGCACCGTCTAAGCACTGGGGAAGCAAACAGCTCAAACCGATTGTTTCTCTTCCACATGCATTTCTACTGTCTGAATGAACTTCACAGTCCGAATGATCTGACCCCAGTGCAACACAGAGGAGCAGATGCCCCGTCAGAACTGACACAGGAGCCTGACACAGAGGAGGGAGTGGCTGTACTGTCACGGCTGTTTAATCTTTTTTCTAGGAGTAAGAGGGATGGGTGGTGGCATCCAGAACAGTGTGACATTACTGCCCAAGACCTCGTGGCCAGATGGGCTGGGTTGCAGCTTTAGTGGGAGCATTTGCCTACCATACCTAAAGCCGTGGATTCCATCCCCGAAACCACATGAAAACAAGCCCACGCTTATCAGGGAGAGAAGATCAGAAGTTCAAGGTCACCCTCAGCTATGCAGTTTTTGATGCCAACCTGAAATACATAAAAACCTGTCTCTCTGTAGATATTTCAAGGCAGATAGACAGAGAAATATAAACATTTCAGGGCAGGAATCTGAGACTCATCGCAGTTTGTGTCTCTCCCGAGGACAGAGAAATTACTCTACCTGCGTCTTAACTTAAGATCCTCACTCCAGACTGAGATCAGCCCAGGCCCTGACAATGCTGCCTGTCAAACCGAAGACAGGAAGACGGGGACTGGCAAAGTTAGAAACAAATTCAGCCACAGAGGTTGCCTCAGCTTAGTGACCATCACGTAACCCTGGATCTCCACCCACCCACCCTGACACAGCCCTTAACTTCATCTCTGGGGCCTCTGGACTTCTGAGGTGCATTTCAGCCAACGTGTCTGCTTAGAATTCATCCTTAACGCCACTCTCCCAGTGTCTCCCTTGATAAAACAGAACCTACAGCACTCTATGTTTTAAACAGAAATAATATAGGAGATGGGTAAATGGGTATGGGAGGGTAGAGGAAGGCTTTTGGCAGACACACTATGTGCTGCCTTTGGCTGGCTTCCAAGTTCCAAGTTGAAGGCATCAGCATGAGGCAACCCCAGACCTATCATGTTTGTCTCTGTTGGATGGGTCCTTGTATTCGTCACCAGATCTGGCCACAGGAGGGTCAGGGTGGGAAGTCCTAAGCAGACAGGTCTAGCCTGGCATGGGCTGTGGTACCAGCTTAGTTGGTAGAATCTTTCTTAGCATGCAGGAAGCTCCAGGACCACATACCCTGGGCATGAAGCTACGTACTAGAATCTTAACACTTATGAGGTAAAGACAGGATCAGAAGTTCAAGGTCATCCTTGACCTCATAGTGAGTTCGAGACCACCCTGAGCTATAAGACCTTATCTTTAAAAAAATAAACAGCCAGCCCGGTGTGCAGATACACACCTTTAATCCCAGAACTACGGAGGCAGAGGCAGGTGGATCTCTGGATTCAAGGCCAGCCTGGTCAGAATGAGTTCTAGGATGGCCAGGATTACACAGAGAAACCCTGCTTCAAAAAAAAGTAAATAAATACATAGACAAACAAACAAACAATAAACTGGCTTATTTTAACCCCAGACTTAAACAATCTCAAGAGCTTTCCACTGTGGGCCCAGCAGTACCACAGGCTGCATACAGGAGACAGAAGAGAGCCTTCCTATGCTTACCTGCACCCACATCAGGACCGGAGAGGTGACCGTCAGCCTGTCCTTGTGTTCATGAACACCGCCCTGAGTTCTGCAGGGAGAACAGGTATGTGGGACGGAGCCCCAGGCAGGCTGAGCTCTGAGGAACTGCCCCGTGCTGGGTGGCAGAGACCTCCAATCCCTGGCGTGCTGAGCAGAAATTATGTACTGAGCAGGGATAGATGTAAAGAAAAGGCATGGAGTCTTTTCATATGACACTGGACAGCTCATTTTTTCAGTTTTCATTTCATCTGTACAGGTAAACCCCTACTTGTATGTGTGTGAACACTACATGTGTGCCGAGTTCCCTTGGAGATTAGCACAGGTTATCAGATCCCATGAAACTGGAGTCAGATGGTTGTGAGCCACCATGTGGTGCTGGGAACTGAATCCAGGTCCTCTGGAAGAACAGCCAGTGCTCTTAACTGGAGTCTCTCCAACCCTGAGAAGCCTTTTCTAGAAGGCACTGTCTCAGAAAAGAAAGTCTTGCCCAGAAGGCGGGGTTAGACCTCAGAGCTGAAAACTGGTTGCTTTTTTTTTTTTTTTTTTTTTTCCTCCAGAGTCTTACATTGTAGCTCAGGCTGGCCTGGAACTCACTCCTGATTGTATACTACCACACCTGAAGAGCAGGTGACCTTATATAAGAAAAGGTGAATAGCTCCATGACACCCGCGGCAGAATACACACACATATAATAATAATAATAATAATAATAATAGATGCTCAGAGGTCTCTGTAGACTTCTGCAGCTGGGCTAAGTCAGAACAGTATAGCTGATAACTGCAAATGGTTTAGGGAGGATCTCAAACCACCCAACCACATATGCACACCAGGTACCTACCCAAATTCCGGAAGGTCTCTGTCAAAATTTACACTGTCTTCATAGAAGACGTTCAACTCTGCATCAACAGCAACAACTTTAATCTGGAAGACATTAATGAAAGTGGTGTATAGGATTTTCTCCGCCTCTACCCTGGCCCAAGAGGCTTCTAACTTCAATTAAGGTTCAGCATTGAGACAGAGGCTAATGGGCATCACTGTAACCATAGAAACAAATTTCCTGGGGCACATGCTCAAAAAATCCAGATGAAACTCCCACTGTTTGCAAGAATCTGCTCCCCAAACAGTGGGGGCCATGGTCCTGAACCTGGCAAGGAGGCTTGTCTCCAGGGGTTGTCCCAGAGCCAGGACTACCATCAAACCAGACCTAAGCCTACCTAAGGAAGCCATTCCAAGCTCATGGAAAATGGAGAAACAGGTCTAGTAGGGGAAAGTGACTGGATCCTATGGGATGTTTCCCCCAGGGACCAGGGCTCTCATCATTCATCTGAGAAGGGTCTCAGTTTATTCCTCAAGGGCTGGTGTTCATAACGCCTTCTGGGCGTCCCATGCCTACTTGGAAGGCAAATTGTTAATCCATTCAGCTGTCGCTGGAAAAAACCAACCTCTGACCAGCAGTACTGGAATCACAGACCCTGGCACGCTAATGCCAGCCAAGAGGGGGTAGAGGAGGCAGAACAGGCAAAGTCCATTTGCATACTAAGCCCATTTCACTTTTTAAAAAATAAAAGTGCGTGAGGTGGTGCACCCTCCTTTAAACTCAGCACTCAGGAGTGGGTCACTGTGAGTTCAAGGCCAGCCTGGTCTACACAGTGAATCCAGGCCAGTCAAAGCTACATAGTAAAGTTCTGTCTCAAAGCATAAAACAAAACTGATAAATAAAAGTAAAGGCGCGCAGCTGTGATCCGGATCTCGGTTATGCGTGCTCGCACATCTCTGCCAGCCTGTGGGCTCTGCTGTTTTCGCTAAGCGTCTCGGATTCCACCCATCTGCAACCCGGACTCGCGTAGACCCCCCTCGAGGCACTCCCTCCTCCCCGTGTTCTCGGGGTTCCGCGGGGAGGCACCCACGGTTTCCGGGAGGACGCGTCTCGCTGGCAGGCATCGCCAGGCTCCCGCTCCGTAGCCCCCCACCCCGCATACCTGCTGCGTGCTGAAGTCCCAGCCCAGGCAACAGCGACGGCCCGCGTGCTCCGCCATGGTCCTGGGGGTTCCCGTCTGTGCGTCCATGCGTCCTTGTTTCCTGCGGCGGCGCGAGTGTCGCCTCGCTCTGTCGCCCAGAGACTCTAGGGCCCGCCTCTCGCCACGCCCGGCAGGACTCTGGACTGGAGTCACGAGGCGGGACTGCCCTCTGGCGCCGCCTACGGGAGGTCGCGAGTGGGACTGCGTTTGGCTGGGGCTCTTGGTGGTCGCTACCGGTGCTGGTCCCCAACCAGGGAGGAAGAGGGAGAGAGAGAGAAAGAGACAGAGGCAGAGTCAGAGACAGACAGAGAGAGGGAGAGAGAGAAGAGAGAGCAGCTTTACGCCTATAACACCTGTAATACCAGCACTTAGGAGGCTGAAATAGGAGGACCTCAAGTTCAAGATCTGGGTAAATTGTTGAAACCCTGTTTCAAACGAAATTTAAAAGGGGTGTGGTGGTTGTGCCTTTAATCCCAGCACGCAGGAAGCAGAGACAGGTGGATCTCTGAGTTCAAGGTCAGTCTGGTCTATATAGAGAATTTCAGCACAGCCAGAGCTACATAATAAAGACACTTTGTCTCAAAGTAAAATGTGGGGTGGGCTTCTGAAGGTCAAGCTGTTGTGCATGCCTTTAATTACAGCCGAGGAAGGCTGGGTGCGTTTGAGGCCAGCCTGATCTACACAGCAAGTTCCAGGTCAGGCAAGTGAGATGACTCACCCCCCCCCCCCCAAATATATAAATGAAAGGAAAGAAGAAAGTAAGTGGAGACCAAAGATGTAGCTTTTGTCTGACCTGTGTCCTAGAGTCAATTAAAAAAGTAAAAATCTTAACTAAATTGGGGATGGTAGCTTACACTGTAATCCAGTATTTGGACAGGTGAAACTGGAGGCCCTTGAGTTTGAGGCCAGCAAGGGATACATAGCAAAAATAATAATATCAAAAATAATTATCTCACTCTCCCTTCTCCTAATGTTTGTTTTGGCAGTCTTGACTAGGCTCAAAGATTCCTTCTGCCCAAACTGGCCTTGAATTTACAATCCTCCCACCAGAGCTCCCAGAAGATGAGATTACAGGCCTGTGACACTTAGCCTGACCTCACACCATCTGTTGGAAGGTCTCCCTCAGGTGCGGTGGCTCTGCCCCACGTGACTCTCGTCCTCCCCCTGAACAGAGTGCTCACTGTGCACCAGTCTGAGGACCTCTGAAAAGGGCTTAGTGGATGGTGTCAGGGAAGGGAATGGGTGCAACAGCTCGAAGAATGGGCCTCGGCATTCTGCAGGCAGATGTTCAAGGCCAGCCTACTCTACTTAGAAAGTTCCTGGACAGCCAGGGCTACACCGTGAAACCTAGACTCAAAAAGAGGGGTTTTATGCTCTCAGATGGACACAGGGAAAGGAACTCAGGCTGGGTGGTGTGCATGACCTAGTAATTTAGCTAGAACACTTTAGGCCCCCCTGGGTTTTCTGAGTGGAGATGCTGAGCAGGATGTGTGTCTAGGTTGTGAACAATGATTTGGGAAGCTGTCGACTCCACGTGGGTGAGTCAGATGTGGGAAAAGAGCTCAGAATAGGACAGGTGGGGGCCACTCGGAATTGTGAAGAATACACGGAACACTCAAGGATCATGACAGGCATATGGGGAAGACACGAGATAAAAAGCCTTCCTGGAAGGCAGGCCATTTGTCAGTTGCATGGTACCTAGAGGTATATCAGGTTGAACAGTGGAGAGGTGAGACCTAAAAATTTGGAAAGAAAAGAGTCAGTGGAATCCCCAAGATCTTACTGTGTGTGGTTCATGTTGCTAAAACCAAAGCTAAGCGCCTAAACAACAAGTCTCACAGTTCTGGAAGCTGGGAAGTCTAAGGCCATATAATGCCGATGGTCAGCTCCTGCTGAGGGCCTTCTCAGACGTGCAAATGGTGGTCTCGTCTGTGTACCATGTCCCTAGAGACAAGCTGTCAAGGGTTACAGAGAAGAAAACAGCTTCACTCCAACATCCACAGTAGCCCGAGGAGCTCCCCCTAACTTCTTAGTTACCTCAACTCAGGCCAACTGAAACTCTTGGTTCTAACACAGAAAGGATCTCAGAACCAGCTAATATAAAGAATATTTCAGTTTTTGTCTTTACCCTGATTGGCTGATTGATAATCGATGGATTGATCGATTAATTAATTCGGTGTGCATGGTGGCATATGTGTGAATATCAAACAACAATGTGAAGAAATAGGGTCTTCTTTCTACCATGGGAATTCTTGGGATCAAACTCAGATCATAAGGCTTGCCAGCAAGGGCCGGAACCCACTGAACCATCCTGATGGCTCAAGATATTTTAATAAAGAGGTTAAGCATAAAGGCTGAGAGAAAGGCTGTACGAAAGAGGGGCTGGAGAGATGACCCTGCAGCTAAGAAGAGCTCATAGTGTTCTTGCAGGAAAGCTGGGTTTGATTCCCAGTACCCACATCTGTAGTGAGTTCAAGACCAGCCTGAGCACTTTAGTGGCCCATCTGAATATAAAATGTGTGTGGGGAGGGTGGCTCAGCCAGAGAGCACTGGCCTGGCAGGGACAAGGCTGCAGATCCCCAGTATTGTGACACAAAGAGCAAAGCAAACCACCAGAAATTGGGGGCTGAATCAGGTGAGTCTGGGAAGCCATACCTGTGTTACCATGAAAACCATGTGAGACTCAGAAACCAGTGGTGGAGGGGTGACGTTTACATTGCCATCTGGTTTATAGGGCTTATAACTTGTAACTTATGGGCTGAAATGATACGGAAAACACACAGGAAAGTAACACGTTGTCACCCGCTGAGCCATCTCTCCTGTCCCACCCACCTCTTTCAGGGGTAGATAATGTCTTACTCTTCAGTCAAGCCGGCCTAGCATTATAGAGACCTCAAATTCACAGTGATCCTCCTGCCTCAGCCTCCCAAGTGCCGGGATTATAACCCAATTACAACTTTTAAAAGAAATACTCATTTAAAAATGTATGTGTATGTGAATGCAGATAGCCCTGGAGTTCATCAGGCAGTGACGAGCCTGCTGAGAGGGAAGTCAGGCGCTCCGAAGAGCCAGAAGCACCTTTAACCACTGAGCCATCTCTCCAGCCATGATCAAAACTTTTCAATCGCTCTCTTTATGAGACAGAATGTATTTTTCCTTTTATTGAAAGTAGGATGGGGGGGGGGGGCTGGAGAGATTGCTCGGTGGTTAGAGCACTGACTGCTCTTCCAGAGGTCCTGAGTTCAAATCCCAGCAACCACATGGTGGCTCCCAACCATCTGTAATGGGATCTTGGTGCCCTCTTCTGGCATACAGGAATATATTCAGGCAGAACACTGTATGCATAATAAATAAATAAAACTTAAAAAAGAAAAGAAAAAAAAATCAGATATCAGAATAGGACAAAACAAACAAACAGAAGAAACAGAGCTTGTGAAAAGGCACAAGAAACAGATAAGACGTGCAGACCTGTACATTCCCACAACCAGGAGTCCCTCAGTGTATGTGTGTGTTTCCTTGGTATCTTCCATACAATTTCTTGTAGCCCAGGTTTGCATCAAACTCATATGTACTCAAGAATGAGCTTCAGTCAACGAACCCTCCTGTCCCCATGTCACTGTGCAGGCGTTGGGTTTACAAGCACACACTATTGTGCCTGGCTTAATAAGGAACGATTTTGCCAGGCGTGGTGTCACATGCCTTTAATTCTAGCACTCAGAATATCTGAGTTCTAGTCCAGCCTGGTCTACAAAGCAAGATTCAGGACAACCAGGGCTCTACTACACAGAGAAACTCTGTCTCAAAAAAAAAAAAAAAAAAAAAACCAAGATAATAATAATAATACATATTAATAATAAGTGGTCACAGGAGGGGTGGAGGCACAAGCTTGTATTCTCAGCACTCAGAGGATGAGGAGCTCAGCTTTGGTCTAATTCCCACCCTGTTTAGCCAAAGCTGCAGACTCCATTCTGCTATTCTTACTCAACTCATGTTCCACAGCCCAACTGCCCAGTGGCCAGAGTCACTGCAGAAGAAAAAGCTGCCTTGGATGTCCTATTCAAGACCCTCAATGACCCCTCATGTCCTCAGGATAAGAACCATCTCTCCTCAGCCCCTGCAGACACCAGTCTAGATCCTGCTAAGTGAGAAGGGATGTTTCTTGACTCTAGTCCCCAAATTCCTGAGGGCAGGGAAGGCTTGGCTTCTGCCCTAATCAACAGCCACACAGCGCATACGTGTGGGTAGCACATGCACCAGGTGGCGGCACTGTATGCTGGGGGCTGGGCCAGAGACTGCTCCAAGGAGGGAGATGGAACAGACCACAGGCCACCAATAACCAGAGGTGACACAGTATCCCACACCTGCTGTCCCACTAGAACCTCCAGGTATACTAGATTGTACTGGGTGGACATGCAGCAGATTGAAAGAGGGCGTTGTTGCCTCTGGGGTATGCCACCAAGCAAACATCTCAGGCAAACTGGAGGCTTCCCTCCCCTGCCAGGGAGGAGGATAGCGCCTGGCTGGACTGTTCCCAGGATTGCTTTGCCCTGAGAGTAGGGGCTGGAAGTCAACCATGCGCCCTTAGGATTGAAGAAGCCTGTGTCTAGTATACTAAAGAGAAACAACTTGGATAGATCCAGGGGATAGCCTGATGGGTGGAGACAGTGTGAGCCTAAAAGTCTCCAGGCCTATGATGCCTCAGGGTGAGCCTCACTGCCAGGAAGGCCACAGGCCAGGCCAAAGATAAGTTAGTCAGAGCCTGACTTGGGCAGCGACAGGTGTTGAAGGACAGACCCAGGGAAATGCCAGAGACCAGAAGAGGCCTAGCACGCTAGCAGGATTCTACAGCCTGAAGCCTGGGTATCAGCTGAGGCCTAGGGGAGGAACGTGATCTTGGCAATACCAGAAGGTTATTAGAAGACGTCAGAGAAACTTCCCCATGGTCCGAGCCCTAAGGAGCCTAGGGCCGAGCCAGCTGTGGATCCCCATCTTCCAGCCTGTTGGCTTCCGGACCATTCAGCAGCTGAGGTTCAAGAGCCACACAGGATGGTACATTAGCATTTCACCATGGATGGCAAAGAGAGGCTCATGAGGTGGCAGCCTTGCCTTGAGGACATTGACAGGATCTCTGGGAGGGGGAGAAGCGTGTTTTCTGCAGTGGTGTGACCACATATGACCTACCCATGTAAGGAAACCCAGACAAACTGGTTCGTTAGGCTGGATCTGAGCAGAATCAGCCTTGAACTGTTGTTGGCTCTTTCTTTACCTTGAGTCTTTGTGCCTCCTTTGGAAAAGATCGCATGGCAGCTCCGTAGGAGGGAGGAGGCAGGGAGTGACTGTGGGAGGCTATCCCCAGCACCTATTCTCGGAACTGTGGGCTAGACCAATCCAGGAGGTGGAAGGTATGCTGGGCAGCAGCTGTGGGGAAGAGGCTCTGAGGATGGAAGGCCTCCTACATATGGTGCCTGAGCGCTCCAAGACATCCAGTCCCCAGCCTCAGCCTTCCTCTAGGAATTCCACATGGCCCATGACTGGGGAGCCTGGGCAGTGGCCAGGGGATGGATGACTCCTGGGATGACATAACCTCTTTGAGGGCTCCGGTGTCAGCTGGGGTACTCCATAACAGGTCTCCAGAGCCTGTACAGAGCAAGGTCTCACCGGAGAAACCCTGGTTCTTAGTCATTTATACACAAGAGGCGAAAGCTGACCCCTGAAGGAAATGGCAGTCACCAAGATGAGACAGCACACGTTTACTGCACCCATCCCTCAGAGGAACAAAGGGCTTTGCAACCTGGGTGTCCCATGTCCACTTCAGCATGGCTTGGGGTACATGACAGGGAGATTCCACCTCCCATTCTGACATGATTACATTTTCTAAATTAAAGTGCTGTGACCCCTCCACTGCTGAGTGTACCACGTTAAGGCTTCCGGAGCGTCTGGGTAGTGCCTGCAGCCAGGGCCTCAGTTCCCAGGGTATTCAAAGACAGCGGCGGCTCCCATCCCGGTCCCGATGCACATGGACACCACACCGTAAGCCCTGGGGAAGAACCAGTGTTAGCTCGCACAGGCAAACCCCAGGCCCGCTCCCACCAGGCGGAGCTGCAGCAACAAGGGCTCATGGGCAGAGTCAAAACCAGCAGAGCGGATCTGTGGGAACTGAGTCCCAGACAGACACACACCCCGGTGGCAGACGCCTGGTCACGCTGCTTTTGGAAGCACTGCTTCTGGAAGGCAGGTCTCACCTCTCCACACCCAGGTCAGAACACCCGAGTGTGCTCACCCCCCACAAGTCCCAGCCATCAGACACCACAGCTCGAATGACCCCCACAGCACCCCAGAAGGAGCAGCCTTACCGTCTGCCACGGCGCTTCAGCTCATTGAGCAGCGTAACGACCTGCCTGGCTCCAGTGCAGCCCAGGGGGTGGCCCAGGGCGATTGCACCCCCCAGGGGGTTCACCTTCTCTGCAGGGATCCCTAGCTTCTCCACACAGTAGAGGGCCTACAGCGAGCCAGGGCAGTAGCTGAAGCCTCCATCCACTCTGAACTGCGGCCCAACCAACCACCGAAACACCCAGGCTCACCTGACTGGCAAAGGCCTCATTGATCTCAAAGATGTCTATGTCATTCACAGTCAGCCCTGTGGGTGAGGTACAGACCAGAGTTGACAACAACCACTGGGCAGGACTTTGGACTCCCCCTGGACCCTATCCCAAGCCTAGATCCCAGGAGTCTGATGTTTGTCTTTAAGGCAGGAGTGAGTCCCAGCTAGCTGTAGTGTGAGGCAGCGGGTGTGGGGTGCTAGCCTGCTCCATCCACAGCACCCAGAAGGTCAAACCCAGCACTCCCCAGTCCCAGATACAGATTATGAAGGATCCAAGCCCAGGGTGAGAAGGAGCCACCTCACCTGCTTTCTGCAAGGCCGCAGGGATGGCATAGGCAGGTCCGATGCCCATGATGTCAGGAGGGACCCCGACCACTGCATAGGACCTCAGGACCCCAAGGATGGGGAGGCCCAGCTCTTCAGCCTTGGACCTCCGGGCCAGCAGGACGGCAGCTGCTCCATCACTCACCTGACTGGAGTTTCCTGGGGCGGAAGGGTGGGACGAGGAGGCATCAGGCTGAGCAGAGGAGAGCCAGTCCCCCACCATCACCTTCCCAGAGGGCCTGGTCAGCTCCAGGTTCAGAGTGGAACAGGCCACGGTGATCGACCCGATTCCTGACCCACGCTCACCAGCCGTGGTGGAGCCCCCATCCTTGAAGGCAGGCTTCAGCTTGGCCAGGCCCTCCATGGTGGTGCTGGCGCGGACACCCTCATCCTGAGACACGGTGACGCTTTTCTTGTCGCCCTTGTCATCGAGGACAGTGGTTGTCACAGGCACAATCTCAGCATGGAAGCATCCTCTGCTCTGGGCTCTTGCTGCCCTGCCAGCACCGTGGGCAGTAAGACATAGGCACGTTTGGGATCCCTTCCTGCCTGTCCCTAGCATTGGCAGCTCAGAAGAACATGTGTGTACTCCAGGGTTTGAAGTCCGGGAATATGCCTGGCCTTGAGGAGCTCTGATTGGTAGGAATTCCTCGGGACCCTGCCTTTTGGTAGGTGCAGGATGTCTGAGGACATTCAGAGGTTCCTCATCTGCCCCATGGCTCTGACTAGATCACCACAAAGAGGAGGAGGACGATTGAAGATATTGGCCCTCCTTACAATACTTTTAAAATTAAATATGTATGTGTGTGCGTGTGTGCGAGCGCTTGTGCGCACGCGCACATGCGGGAGCATATATTCCTCATCCCCCATAGCATGCATGTAGAGGTCAGAGGTCAGCTTTGGGGAAGCGGGGCAGTGTCTCATTCCTGATGTTACTCTAAGTTACTCAGCTTTGCTTCAGGTCACATCCCAGACTTAGTCTATTCCATAATTTGGGAAGTCAGTGCATGTGTCTAACCTATCATGATGCTGGACACTGTTACTCTTCAGATAGAGATATGAAGTTTGTCCCTTGGCAAAACTCTACGTGACCCACTCTCCAGCCCCGCCCTCAGCCTGTCCCGCTGCGCTCACTTCTGCTGGGAGGCCAGCGCGAAGGCATCCTGCTTCTGCCGTGAAATGCCAAACCGCTCAGCCACGTTCTCCGAGGTTATCCTAGGGCACAGGAAAGCAGAGGCCGTGGGTCTCCTGGCCTGGGGGCCAGGGCCACGGTGAAGGACTATGTTTGACCCTCTGGCCATTCACGTCAGAGACGGGGCTTCCAGTCCATGCCCCAGGGACTCCTGACTCATCATAATCACTGAACACCCATGTCCACAGATGCTCAAAGTCTCACCTCAAAGAGGGAAGAGCAGCCTGAATGTGGGGGCTACAGAAGGAATTGTCACCCGGGTGAACTGTCCTTGCCCATAAGACAAAGGCAGGACAATATTGGGGACACAGTTTCTCCTGGTTTCCAGGCTACTCTTGGAGACACACAGGATGTGGAGAAAGCCAGGCCAGGCTATGGTTCTCCTACGGTGAGCCTCCCAGAATCCCTTGCCCTTGGGCACATGAGGAGAGCTCACAGACACGGCTGCAGAATTACAGCACTGGAGAGATGGAACAGACTTCCCACAAGGTACCTCACAGGCCTGAGTCCTCCCCTGCGAGTCAAGAAACCAAGTTCCCCAAGTCCTTTGGGGCCTCTTCCCACTGCTTTCCCTGAGACATAGTGCCTTAGACACAGTAATGAGCATGAGCTGCATTTGGAAATTTGTGGAGTCGGAGAGGGGTGTGTGTGTGTGTCTGTGTGTATGTGTGTGTGTCTCTGTGTATGTGTGTCTGTGTGTGTGTCTCTCTCTCTCTGTGTGTATGTGTGTGTGTGTCTGTGTGTGTGTGTGTATGTGTGTGTATATGTCTGTGTGTGTCTGTGTGTCTCTGTGTGTGTGTCTGTGTGTATATGTGTGTATATGTCTCTGTGTGTGTGTCTGTGTGTCTCTGTGTGTATATGTGTGTGTATATGTGTGTGTATATGTGTGTGTATGTGTGTGTGTGTGTCTGTGTATGTGTGTCTGTGTGTGTGTGTCTCTCTCTCTGTGTGTGTGTATGTGTGTCTGTGTTTGTCTGTGTATGTGTGTGTATATGTCTGTGTGTGTCTCTGTGTGTCTCTGTGTGTCTGTGTGTGTGTGTATGTGTGTGTATATGTCTGTGTGTGTCTCTGTGTGTATGTGTGTGTGTCTGTGTGTGTTTGTCTGTGTATGTGTGTGTTTGTATGTGTGTATATGTGTATGTGTGTGTGTATGTGTGTGTATCTGTGTGTGTGTGTGTGTGTGTTTGTGAGGAGAGGGAACCTCAGAAAATTGAGGTCAAGGGCAGTATTAATCTCATACCCAGTTCCTATGGAGCACATGACAGCCAGAGGAAGAAGAGGAAGCTAAGTACGGCAGCCGGAGAAGAAAACACGCTGGTGTCTGCTCACGGAGGGCAGAACAGTGAGCGTGCACAAACACAGCTTCCTGTGAACACTCACCCCATAGGGATCAGGCAGTCTCTGGCTTTCTCACTCTCCAGCAGGCGGGAGGAAATATTCCCAGGGTTCCCTCTCTCAGACAGGGACATGGACTCCACCCTGAGGAGGAGGAAGAGGAGGCGTGAGCTCCCAGCTCTCAGAGGAAGCCAGGGATGGCCAGCCGTGTGCCAAGTGCTAGAGAGGAAAGGCCCAGGGAGTCCTTGGGGAGTGAGGTGAGCTCTCTAGGAAGCCTGAGAAGGGCAGAAGCCCACGAGGAAGGTGGGTATTACAAGGCGGCTGAGCCTTTCTCCCTGCGGCTTAGGACCCAGCATTCTACCAGACACACTGCCAGTGCTGATGCAGGAAACTGCCATGTCCCCAGGCGCAGCCTTCTGGTACCCACCCCCCAGCACAGGACAAATGCCCAGAGCTAGGCCAAGCCCTTAGTAATATCAACGTCAAAGGGGAAAGGAGAAATTCCTTTACAACAAGCAGAAAGTTACAGTCAATCAAAGAGAGGCCTGACAGGAACAGACAAGGACGAACAAGTCGTCAGCGCCCAGGGCTCACAAAGGGTGTGTGGGTTGGAGGTAAAGCGTCAAGACGACAGCGGATGACCTTAACCGAGAGTGTTTCTTCCTCTAGTACTAGCTTGAACTCGTTTAGTCTAAGGTCCCTCCAAACAGTGTCACCACAGGACACAGACCCCATGGTGACAGCCGATCCTCTAGCAACATTCACAGAGCTAAAGTAGGTGTCCCTTTATAAAGTCGGGAACAGTGAGGTCTGAATGGTGGAGAATGTCCTCAGTTGTCCAACCTGGACCACACTAGGCAGGCAGTCTGGCCCCAGAGATAACCCTCAGTAGGGGATGGTCAGGCCGTGAGGGGGCCGAGAGATCCACCTGCTGTTTCCAACACTAGGCTCCTCACGCTGCTTGGATCTAGAACCCCCTGAGGAACTCATGGAGGCCCAGCCCTTTCCCTTCAGACACCACATCCACTGCCCTCACTGTGACAAACACAATAAACAGCAATGGCCAGGCTGGCTGTGGCTCTTGGCCACTGCGGTTCTCATTTGTGGACTTTGGTTGTCTTCCTACAGGCACAGAGGTCAGGACAACCCGGTGCAGGCAGCCAGGTCCTGACCGTAGGCCTGCAATGCTTCCTATCCAAAGCTGTTCTCCAGAACCGGCGCTCGCCCCAAGCCTGCCAAGGCCTCCCTTAACTGTCTGTCTTTCCAGCTTCAGACAACCCCAAGTCTAGGTCCTAGAACCCTGGACTGCAGTCTAGGTGGTGACAGTGAACCGATAACCAGCAGTCTTTCCCTCACACTGGTGGCAAGAGAACAGCTGAGGGGTAGACGTTGCACGATCAAACCTGTCCCTGCCTTAAGATGGCTTCCAACCTAAGAGCCTCTTGTCTCATGAGCTGGGATGGACAGGCATGAGCCACTGTGCTGTGCTCTGTATGTCTCTTGGTTTACAGAACCTAAGCTGGCATTCCTTTCTCTACAGGCATAGAGAACATGCCTCTCATAGAGAAGATGGATCACTCTCAAGAGCAGTACTTTCCCAGCATGCAGTGGGGCACTCTCAAGGGTAGAACTTTCCCAGCATGCCTGCCTACATGCTCCATCCTGACAGTTCTCCAGGGTACCTTAGAGAACAAGTCCCCCTCCTGCTTGTGCTGAGACTGGCCTACTCCTGAGCTGCCCAGCGCCTGGGCTACTCCCAGCCACATTTCTGGAAGCTCAGTCTATTCAGCTGTCTTAGTGGTTGGGGGAAGCCTGGAATCACAGCCCCTCGGAACTGAGGAGAGAAAAATTAGTTTGATTATTGCATTGGTTAATAAGGTCCGGCAGGAAGGCAATCTTACCCACAGGCCATGCCAATGTCATAAGACCCATTTCTGATGCCACCTGCAACAAAAGCACTTCATAACCATCCTTGGCCGGAGTGGGCCTGCCCTGGAGTAGCACTGCCCGCTCCCTCCCTGTTCTTGGGCACACTCAACAAAGCCTCACAGAAGACCCAAGAGCACCCCAAAAGGCTTGGGGTACGGCAATGGGTGCTCCGCCATTCTTTCAGCCTAGGGTGCTAAGGATGGAAGGACCAAGGTCAGGGTACACTCAGGGGCACCCAGAATCAGCACTCACCAGCAATGTTGGCTACTGCCTGCAGTCCCGATGAACACTGTCTGTTGACCGTCGACAGAGGGACAGTCTCTGGGATGCCGCTGAAACAGAGGGGAGAAGGGGGTCAGTCCAGAAAGTGGCTCTGTCTCGTTGAAATCAGGCTCCATGAGTCTTTAGGGTCCCAATATGGCCCACAGGAGGGTACAGACCAGAGGGTAACAGCTGGTCTTGTCGCCACTAGGGTAAATAGATGCAAAGGAGTGCTACACCACTTGCAACTGAGGAGACGTTTGGAAGCCTTGACCATGAGACCTAGCTCTTGGCCTGATGGCTCGTCTCCTTGTGGGCAAAGGAGATGTCTACTTTTCTTTGTGGCCCCAACCAACTTTCCCTGCCTGAGCTTAGAACCTTAAGGTAGGAGGACACATGTTTGCAGACGTTGGTTGCACGTGTCTGTCTGTAGTGACAGGGAGGCACATGGCAACCCAGTGGACAATAGGGTCACTCATCTGATGCTTGAGAGCCAGTGTTCCGAGGTGTCTGGACAGGGGCTGGCCAGAGGGAGGTGGGTAGGGAGAGAGCTCTCTCCGGGGACAGAACAGGCAGGGTGAGTGGACAGGGAGTGGCAGAAGAAGGGAAAGTCAGGATGAAGAAGCAGGTGAGAGATGAACCAGAAAGTTGCAAGAAGGACAGAGAGGCTAAGTGTGACCCTTTCCAGGTCTCTAGGCAGAAAGCTTTCCTCCTCTGACTCTGGCTCCTGCTGCTATTATTCCTCACCCACACGGCAGGGAGGATGAAGAGAGGTGGAAGTAACTGAACTACTGCTTTCCCAACTGCAAGGACCAAGAGGACCAGGGACCTTGGTCTCTCCCTCCTCAGCTAACCTCAAGCCTGGGGTTCTCAGGTGGCTCACATAGGCACTGAAGTAAAGGCCCTGATCAAGTGGTCATGTGATTATCTAACATGTGAGGCCAGAGTCCAGGCCTCCAAAGGGTAAACAGCAAGTTGGCCTTGGCAAACATCTGGTTACCTTTGCTCCAGTTCCAAAGCCCTGGTTATCCTACTACTGGGTCAGGAAACACACCCTTCAAAGTAGGAGCAATGCTGCGTTCAAGGATTCTTGCTCACTTGATATCTACTGTCCATCCTGATAACCTCACACCTACACACTGGTTAATGGTGGAAGAACCCCCACCAGAGATAGAAGGGTTACCTCAGAAATTGGGCGATTCGTGCCATGACAGCCCCAGCTCCTGGCTCAAGAACGTTGCCTGTTGATAGAAACCTTATTCAGTACCAAGTAGTGTTCTGCACATTAAGGTTCAGCTGTGAGTTCCAGAGAGGAGACATTCTAGAGCTTTCTTCCGATCACTTTAGGATTTTCCCAGGATTGTGTGAGGCTATAGAAGTTCAGAGTCTAGAAAATGGGGAGCCAGCTCCCCAACATCCTGTCACCCACCAGTCCGGTGCTGGAGGGCCAAGGCAGGCTCCTCTAAATCACGAGCTTGGGTAGGAGATGCTTGCCTGGTAACAGGAGAGGATCTAGGGTAAGGGACACAGTGCACACCCTGAAAGCTGAGGGAAGCCAGGCTGTGGGTGAGGGAGGTGAGATCCTGCAAATGCTCACCTCCCCAGGTGTCCTCCTCCAAACCCTGAGTTGCTGCAGAGACAGGAATAGGCTAGCACCCCAGGACAAAACCATGTCCTATACTATGTTCTAGCTCAGAGAAAGAGCAGGGGTTAGGGCAGGGTGGGGTGAACCCATCTGCACCTGTAACCCAGAACAGGATGTAGGTGTAGGTAGAGAACTGCATTTTTCCATCTCCTGGGGTCTTCAGGCTTTAGAGCATTAGTTCCCAACTATTATAATGCTGTGACCCTTTAAGACCTCATGCTGTGGTGAACCCCAACCATAAAATTATTTTTCATTGCTACTTCAGAACTGTTAATTCTGCTACTGTATTGTAATGTAGATATCTGTGTTTTCGTATGATCTTAGGCGAACCCTGTAAAAGGGTCCTTCGACCATCCCACTTAAAATCGGTGGAGTCCATAGTCTTGTTCAGTAAAACCCAGGTTCTTGGTGAGAAGGAGACGGCTCTGTGGAGGAGGGCGGAGAAGGGCCGGTGCAGGGCCCGCGGGGGAGCTCACCCACGGAAATGTCTCCCAGCTGCTCAGGCTTTAGTTTCACGTCCTGGAGAACCGCGGTCAACACGGCCGACAGAAGCTCGTCCGGGGTGGTGTTCTGCAGGGCGAGGCGCAGCAGCCGTGAGCCCAGCTCCCGCATCCCCACTCGGGGACTCTGCGGTCACCGGACCCCCAATGGCAGGATCCCACCCGCGCTGGCCCCCTTCTGTTCCCCTCACCCGCCTGAGCCTCACCTTGAAGCCGCCGCGGCCGGCGCGGCCGATGGGGGTGCGCCGTCCGTGCACCACCACCACGTCCGAGGCCGAGGCCTTCGGGAAGCCAGCGGAGCAGGGCGCGGCTTGCAGCGCGGAGCTCGACTCGGGCCGGCCGGCCAAGTGGCCCAGCACTACCTGCAGCCGATGCATCGCGGAGGGGGGTCCCACCGAGTCGCTTAGGCTGTGCAGAGCTTTACTAACAGAAAAGATGGCAGGCGCAGGCGCGGGACAGCCCCCTACCTCGCGAGGCCTGAAAGTGGTCACAACTCGGCTAGACTAATAATTGAGAGTGGTAGGATGGAGTCTTTAGAGGGCCCGCCCACTCCTAGACACAACCAATTAGATTTAGGGGAGTCTGCTTGAGGCCCACCCACCCACTCACTCCTTTCCCCAGATCCCCGCCCAAGGCGGGTCCTAAGACTCTCTTTCCACTCAAAGCTCCGCCCGCCAATCTTACGGAGGCCAATCATAATGCGCACTCTTAATCCTCCCGGAGAAAGGCAGATGGGAAACTTAATTTTGCACAGCCTTTTGTAGACAGGCGGAAAGGAGGCGCCCTTAACTTCTGGTTTCCTAAAATGAATTCAGACTCAAGGGAGTCCCTCCCCCAGAGCTCAGCGCGCAGCAGTGTGGAAGGTGGAGCCGGACTCATGGCTTCTCCCTTTGCAGGGCGAGCCAGAGAAGGCACTTGTCTCCCATCAAAATTTGCTGTGCTCGGCCCGGGGTTCCAAAACCCAGAAGCCAGGGCCTAGATAACGTTGAGGTACCAGTTCAGCTTCAGCCGTGTTGGGCTGTCACAGAAGCCCTCGCAGAAAACAAAGTAATTTTGGGTTCCCTGCTGGTGTGAAGAACCGATATTACTAAGGTGCTGAATGGCAGGCAGGCTCTAACTGCAGCATGTCCCACATGTCATAAGCCCGTTCTACGTTTGTTTGGGATAACGCCATTACTGCTCACCTTCCCCTTGGAATTCTACTAAGCCCGAGGGTTGGGGGTGAGACCCAGTATTGGAGATGGACATCTAAGTGGATGAATTAATGAAAACGATTTTCCTTGGGTCTAGGCCCAAAGTTAAAGAGTAAGGTCGCATGTTTTTGCAGAGCCCCAGAAGATAGTGTTGTCTCAGATAACGAAGGACAAGATGCTTTAAATGCCAATTTTCAGGCAAGGTCGTGGACTTCCCCTTTAAACATCGGAGTCACCACTTGCCCCAGATGGCTAAAGATGGACTGAGCCTTCGGGTTACTACTTCCGAAGCCAGTCTTGTTCTTTTCCCTCCCTATTACCAGAATATACAGTACTATAGGGAAGAGGAGTAACTCCTTCAAGTCCTAAAGAAGGCTGATTCACCTCACCACGCATAGCCACCACTGCCAGATCGCCCAGGACAGGTCGGTGGGCCAAGGCAGATGTCAGAGGCGGTTTTTATAAGTTCTCACACCTTCAAGGGGAAGTGAGTAAAGGTTAGAAACACAAGTGGGTTGAATTTCAGGCTGCGTTGTTGTGGTTCGGGATTCCGGATTCTAGCTTAGGGCGGAGCTTCTCGGAAAACGAAAGAGGAGGGGCTGGCAGGAGCCTGAAGGGAAGTAGGAAGCTGGACGGGCGAGCGCGCGGGACGGCACCGCGGCCCAGGGTTGCCTGCCATGTCTGCGGGAGGCCCCCGAGTGGGATCCGTGTCCCTGGACTCCTACTTATTCTCCGTACCCTTGGTCGCGCTCAACGTGGGAGTGAGGCGCCGCCTCTCGCTGTTCTTGAACGCGCGGACGCCGGTGGCGGCCGACTGGACCTTGCTGGCGGAGGAGATGGGCTTCGAGTATTTGGAGATCCGAGAGTTTGAGATGCGCCCCGACCCCACTCGCAGTCTGTTGGATGCCTGGCAGGGGCGCTCTGGCGCGTCTGTTGGCAGACTGCTCGAGATGCTGACCTCGCTAGACCGTAAGGATATAGTGAACGATCTGTGGGACCGCATCGGTGAGGAAACAAGCTTTCTGGCCTTGTGTCAAGGGTCGACGAGGCATATTCATCTTGCTTCATTTTTCTGGGGTGTGCTAGGGAGGGAGAGAGTGAGTCGAATTTTCTGTCAATATGCAGGACAACATATTGGAAATTGGGATTGGGAGAGGGTCAAAAACCCCGAGATAGGGAAAGGATGTGGAAAGAGCCTAAGCAAAGACCTTCAGCTGGACCAGGAGTCAAGATCTGCTTTTCTCTATCTCAGTGGTGTCAGGATCAACAGGACAAGTGGGGGACTAAAGCCCCTTCCATCACCCATTGGCACTCAGCACAATGCTCCCCCCCCACAGTGAAGTACACCTTGCTAGATGGAGGGATCATCATCCTCACTGAGCACTTAACTGGGGGTGCCTGAGCCCTTCTGACATTCAATCCCCTGCTCCAGCTGCCCTGCGCCCTGAAAGATGCCCAATTTGGCACCATTCTCTAGAGCCTTAGGAGGGGGAGGCCGGATGAAGGGTCAGAGAAGCAGACTGACTTTGGAGTCCTCCCAGATGCCCATTTTGGGAGAGTCAGAAAAGGAGTGTTAGTTTGTGGCACCAGTGGCTGGAGAAGGCTCAGAGCCCAAGTAGGCCCATGGAACAAAGGCAAGATTCTGAGTGTGTACAGCAGCAGCCCGGGGAGTCTCCTCACCCTGTCTGTTCTCCACAGTGGAAGACTGCCAGAAGTACCTTATTAAGCAACAGAATCAGGAGTCTGAGAAGCCCTTACAGGTGGACAGAGTGGAAAGCAGTGTCCCACAAACAAAGGAGCTGAGAGGCATTACCACCCTTGACGACCCCCTGGGTAAGGGCCCAGTATTGTTCCCCTGGGTAGAATAATTGGGCCACAGCCCCCACTCATGTGGGGCGCAGAGAGCATGGATACCGGAAGCAGATGGACAGACCTGGGACCTTGGGCAAGCCGCTCATCCTGAAACTCGGTTTTCCCATCTAGGAAATGGGAATACTAGCAGTCCTGTCCTGTCTCAGAGTGGTTCTGAGACTGGAATAGCGTCTCAGACGGGAAGGGTGTGCGTATGATATCACTTTGGGATGGATGCAGGCCCAGGTTCCCTTGATGAAAGATTCCAGGTTAGGCTCCTTCCACAGAAGGCTGACTGTTTCCCTTGTCCCTCCCCAGGACACTCGCCGGAGCTTTTCGATGCCTTCATTTGCTACTGCCCCAATGATATTGAGTTCGTGCAGGAGATGATCCGGCAACTGGAGCAGACAGACTATCGGCTTAAGTTGTGTGTGTCTGACCGTGACGTCCTGCCGGGTACCTGTGTCTGGTCCATTGCCAGCGAGCTCATTGAGAAGAGGTTAGTTAGGCACCTAAGAGGGTGAATGCATGAAGCCCAGAGGTCCAGACGCTAGGACTCTCCTGCTAGCTGGGCTCTGTCCAGCCTGGGCAATGTGGTCCCTCCTGAAACCCAGGAAGGATGTCACCTCCAGTGCCTGAACTCTGTCACTTTTCCTCAGGTGTCGCCGAATGGTGGTGGTTGTTTCTGACGATTACCTACAGAGTAAGGAATGTGACTTCCAGACCAAGTTTGCTCTCAGCCTGTCTCCAGGTAAGCTTTGATCAAAGAGAGAGACGAGGTCTAGCCTTAAGACGATAGACCAGGAATGCAAAACCAAAGCACTACAGACCTCTGAGGATGTACCTGTGTACCTCTGTATGTTGTGGATACGTACCATCGGCACCTGATTGGTGGAGAACAGGTGTTAGCTAGCCTGTGCTTTAGATACTGAGCCTACCCGATCCTAATACCACACCTTTGACCTCCAGGTGCCCAACAGAAGCGACTGATCCCCATCAAATACAAGGTGATGAAGAAGGACTTTCCCAGCATCCTACGGTTCATCACTATCTGCGACTATACCAACCCTTGCACCAAGTCCTGGTTCTGGACCCGCCTTGCCAAGGCTTTGTCCCTGCCCTGAAGATGCCCCTGGGAGCCCTAGGTCGGTCAGTCGGTCTGTGTTCTGCTTGCCTCCTCTGACGTGACATTGTAGGGGAGAGCCTGTGGCCCATTCATTCCTAGACATATATGGTAGTCAGATGTCACCTGGACACCATCTCTCAAGACTGCACGGTGTTTATCAGGGCTGAATGAGTCTAAGTGGAGGAGCAGCTGAGCTACATCTCAGCCATCTATGGCCTCAGCAGCTTCACCCCAAAAACAGCATACGGAGACCAGGCAGGGAAATGGCAAGGCACTGTTCTGGCTATCTTAGGAGACACCGTCTGGGCTGCAGGGGAGCTGAAGGACCACATACTGGCTGTTAAGGAGACCACAGCCTTACCAGGACAGCTGCTCCCCCTGTCCACCTAAGCTTCTCCCACAGGGCGGAGGGAAGATGAGCAGACTTGGAGTCGGGATTCTCTGATGCTGTCCTGTGGACACCTTTGACTCCCCTCAGGCTCAGCCCACATTTAGTGATGACCCGCTGGAGCAACTGGGATTGCCTTTCACCCCCACCCACCCATGCCTGTGCGCAATCTCAGTTTTGTCTTGCTTGAGGTGGGATCCTGTCCCCCGAAATGCCTATCACTTATGAGCTGGGCCACCAGGACCACAAGGACAATGTCTGTCGTCAGGGAAGCTTCAGCCCTGGCTCACCAACCTGAAGGCTTTCTGTACCTCGATGACCTGCTTTGTTAACAAGCAACAAACACACAAAAACATTCCACCCCCAGTGGCTGGAGGCATGTGGCTCCGTACAGTCTTGCTCATGTAGGTACATGTAAGTACACACATGCTCCCTTGCAGAACCAGGTAGTGCACATGCCAATAGTGCCTCTAGCATTTGGGAGGCAAAGGCAGGAGAATCAGGAGTTCAAGGTTATTTTTGGCTACACACCAAATTTAAGGTCAGCCTGGGCTACATGAAAGCCTACACCCCCCCCCCCGCAAGAAGAAAAAGATGGGGGCACTGTTGATTTCTAGATTTCTACTCGCCTTTCTCCAGTCATTGAAAGCAAAGTTTAGAAAGGCCCCAAACGTGATAGCATTTGGGCCCTTAGCAAACTGAAGATTAAAAAAGGAGAAGCTGTTTGGCTTCACCCCACAAACCAGCTGCAGGCTCAGCTGTTTTCTTCCCAACAGTGTGATTTGCGTGTTCCTCTCAAGGTCTCTATCGTAGAGACATGTCATGGTCCTTCTCAGGACACACCCTAGGGTACTGAGTCCCAAAGAAAATGGGTCTCCCCTCAGTGTCTGGGGGAGGAATGGAGGCCTCTTTGCATGAACTCCTGGGGACATTTCAATGCTTGTTACTGAGCATCTCAAAGCAGCCTGGGGAAGTGTCTCCCAGTGCCAACTTTATGGTCTATGGGGACGTCAAGAGAGAGAAGGGCTCGTGTTTGTACTTTGTACTTCTGTATGTGAAATTTATAATAAAAGTATTCTATTTTGAGAAAGTTTACTTTCTGTGTGTTAAGGTTGGAGCAGAGGGCTAGGCTGTGAGTTTCTATTATAAGAGAAGCTTCTGTAAAATGTGGTGTCTTCCCAGACGGCTGAGCTTCTCGGGCTCGGGCTTCAACAGGGACCAAGTGGAGCCAAAGGTATCATCAGCTCCGGAGACCTGTTTCCACCTAGCAGTCTTAGGTTAGACTATGTCTTGGCTTTGGTATGCAGTGCCAGGGATTGAGCCCAGGATCCACGTTTGGCAAACTGTGTTGTCTGAGTTATAGTCTCAGATGACCTATCTGACATATGTCACCTAGCTCTCAATTATGGTATCACGCATATCCAAGTGGATGGCCAAGTGCTACACACAACACTGATGTTACACTTGTAGCCTTCGGATAGGAGGAAGTCCTGTAAGGAGTGTCCAAACTCCAGTTACCTATCCAACTTCCACAAGATCTGTAATTGTCTCAAGGTAGAAAGTTTTAGAGCCAGGTAATATAGTGTGCCTATGGTTCTAGCTACTTGTGAAACCAAGGCAGGCAGACTGTTTGAACCCTACAGTTTAGGAAACATAGGGCATTTTGTTTAAAGGGGGTGTGTGTAAAAATTGTTATTCTGGGCTGAAGAGATGGCTCAGAGATTATGAACACTGGCTGCTCTTCCAGAGGTCCTGAGTTCAATTCCCAGCAACCACATGGTGGCTCACAACCATTTGTAATGAGATCTGATGCCCTCCTCTGGTGTCTGAAGACAGCTACAGTGTGCCCATATACCTAAAAAATAAACAAATCATTCAAAAATTTGCTATTCTTTTGAGACAAGGTCTCTCTGTATGTAGATCTGGCTGTCCCAGAACTTGCTATGTAGAGCCGGCTGGCCTCAAACTCACAGAGATCTGCCTGCCTCTGCCTCCCAAGTGCTGGAATTAAAGGCGTATGTGTCACTATAACCAGTACTTTATTTTTAAAAGAAACACTTGTTGTTTCTTTTTTAAAATTTGTTCAAAGATTTATTTATGAACGTGAGCACACTGTTAATCTCTTCAGACACACCAGAAGAGGGCATCTGATCCCATCACAGATGGTTGTGAACCACCATGTGGTTGCTGGGATTTGAACTCAGGACCTCTGGAAGAGCTGTCAGTGCTCTAACCACTGAACCATCTCTCTAGCTTCCTTATTTGTTGTTTCTGCATCTCTGAAAGTTCATGTATTTCCACTCACCACTGCAGTTCAGAAACTTGCTTTGGGAATCTGTTTGCCCCATGGGCCAGGTTAAAGCAGAATAGTAAAGCTAATCACACTCCGGCCTAGAGGAAATTAGATGGCGGTAGAGGAAGCAAGGTGCAGATAGATGCAGGGAAGTCAGAACCACCCAGGAACCAGGGAGTGGAGCAGGTATGCTGGCTGGACCAACGGCATGTATCTTCCATGCCCTGAAGACCAGGCTCTGAAAGGTGGTGGAGGGAACAGGGCAATCCTTAAGCTGGGAGAAGCCCAAAGGAAAGAGCTAAGCAAGAGGCACTGGTAGGATGGAGAATAGAGTGGTCAGGTAAGACCCGTGGGGCTCAGCAGAGGTGACCACAGCCATGGACCGCAGGCTGCGGCTGGACCCTGGCTGGCTTCAGTGTGAGTCTTAGGGAGCGCTAGACTGAAGAATGTTAGGAGGAGCAGAGGAGTGGCTGCCTGGAAGGATTGGGCAGGTGGAAAAGCAGGGTTGTCGCATCTGCTCCAGGAAGCTGCTTGGAGGAGCATGAGAACGGAAGTGGTGGTGAGCTGGCTCCGTGGCTTCCTCTTTCCTTGGATCACACCCCACTGACCTCGTTCTGCCAAACCCAGGCTTGCTGCACATCTCGGTTTTGAGCAGCCACATTTCAAGCGCTCCGTTGCTACATGTGGAGGGTTGCCACTAGACTGGCCTACTTTGAAACCCGGCTACCGACCCGAGTTAGTGACATCAACATCACCTCCCTCTTTGTTGGGAGGAGTAACTGGAAAGATAATCAGGATGCCCTTGCTTTATAATGTCTTAAAGGATTCTTTAATATACACTAAACACACACACACACACATATACATACACACACATATATATTATATGTGAGTGGTATTTTGTCTGTATGTCGACATGTGTACTTACATGCATGCCTGGTGTCCACAGAGGTCAGGAGAGGGTGTTTAAATCCTTGGAAGTTGAGTTATAAATGTTCATCAGCCACCAAAAGTTGTGGATGCTGGAAACTGAATGTCGGTCCTCTCCAAGAGCAACAAGTGCTCTTAACCACTGAGCCAACTTCCAGTACCCGAGCGTCCTTAGGTGTTGGGGTCCAGCCTCAACACAGGACCGGAAGTCTCGGCTGGAAGCAGGGATGTCTGAAAGGCACACAGTAAACAAACACAGGATACTTTTGGGGCATAAAACGACAGGCAATTTTTCAAGACATAAAGCTGCTCTCGTGTTTTTCTCTCCTCTCTCTCTCTCTCTCTCTTCTCACACTCCTCTCACATTCATTCTCTCCACTCCCTCTCTCACCTTTAACTTGCCCCAGTCTTTTATTGATACTCCAAAAGCAGGTAGAAAAAAAAAAGACACTGTATAATCATTGCCAAATCAGATTAAAAAGAATAACCACATCCCACAAAGAATCAAGAATTACAATTGTTCCCCAAACTTTCAAGCTTCCCCTATTCCCAGGCCTGTGGCCAAAATAATAATCATTGCAAACTTATTATTATTTAAACTTTAACTTTTGACTTACTATACTTCAGGGTTTAAAGCCCCGAGGTCAGCTACTTGCACTTTCCTGTGAAGCTCTAATAAACTCTAATAATAAACACAGGTCAAATCTGCCAGTCAGTGGCCAGAAAAGAATCAAGTTAACCCTTAACTCAGTAGTTCTGCTGCCTTCTGCTTCTGTACACTGCTAAGAGTTCCAGTGTTCTGACTTAGTTTTACTAGTATATAATTTTATGTATTTTATACTTATCTATCCAGGAACCACTCTTAAATGTTGTGCGAAACTTATTTCATAACTTCAATAGCTGTTTCCTTTCTTGGGGGGGTTCCCAATGTTGGCTCTATTTCATTTTCTAATAATTTCTTCAAACATTTTGCAGGTCAAGCATTAATCTGGAACTACCACTGTGCACTTATTACATTATTTCCAAGATGAGAACTCATAGCATGCACCTGGACCATTAGGACTGTGCTGTGCTGTGCCTCTATATATCAATTTTTAATTGTTTAAGAATTGTCACATCAAGGAACATCTAGTTTCACAGAATTCACCAGAGCAGAAGGAGAAAGAATAGGAAAGTCAGATTTAATAGAATAATTATGCACACCAAGGTCAAATGAAAAGCAGTCACACATAAATGAAATCTATACAGCCGTGTCCAGGGCTAAGGTCAGGAGAAATGGGACCAACTGCTTTTTACAAAGAACTGCTGTAGACTACTGAGATGCCTCCATCCCGGCCTGCTGTGAGCAGTCCCTGTCATTTGACTAGCATTCTTTTTTTTTAAGATTTATTTAATGTTTATGAATACACTGTTGCTGTCTTCAGACACACCAGAACCCATTAAAGATGGTTGTGAGCCACCATGTGGGTGCTGGGAATTGAACTCAGGACCTCTGGAAGAGCAATCAGTGTTAACTCCAGCCCTCGGCCGCCACACTTGAGGTTCCGTGCTCATTCTCGGCTATCAGTATGGGTAAATGGGGGAGGAATTTCCTTTTATCCAAGTTGCTTTTTATTTTCTTTTATCTAATTAATTAATTTATATATTTTTCCATGTGGATTTTTTATTGGATATTCTCTGTATTTACATTTCAGATGTTATCCCCTTTCCTCTTCTCCCATTCCCCCTCCTCCTCACATTGACTCCATGAAGATGCTCCTTCTCCCAACTACCCTCTCCCACCTCAGCGCCTTGACATTCCCCTACACTGGGAAAACGAGCCTTTGCTGGACCAAAGGCCTCTCCTCCCATTGATCCCAGAGAATGCTGTCCTCTGCTGCATATGCACCTGGAGCCATGGGTCTCCCCATGTGAACTCATTGGTTGGTGTTTTAGTCTCTGGGAGCTGTGGTGGGTTTGGTTAGTTGATCATTTTGTTCTTCCCATGGGTTGCTCCTTCAGTCCTTTCTCTTGTTCCTTCATTGGGGTCCCCGTGTTCAGCCTGATGGTTAGCTGCAATGCTTTTTATTTTCTTCACAGATTTTTATCACATCACTGAGTGTCTTAGGGTTTTACTGCTGAGAACAGACACCATGACCAAGGCAACTCTTTTAAGGACAACATTGCATTGGGGCCCGCTTACAGGTTCAGAGGTTCAGTCCATTATTAAGATGGGAGCATGATGCTGGAAGAGCTGAGAATACTGCATCTTCATCTGAAGGCCACTAGCAGAAGATTGGCTTCCAGGCAGCTAGGAGGTGGATCATAAAGCTCACGCCCACAATTGCAGGTTTCCTCCAACAAGGCCACACCCACTCCAGTAAGGCCACAACTCCTAATAGTGCCACTCATTGGGCTGAGCATATTCAAACCACCACACTGAGGAAAAAGCAAATAGTGCAGTAGGCTTCTCAGTCATTCCAGGTTGAGAAATTATGACCCATGTTATCAGCAACAACATTCTTCTTCAGGCTGTGTATTATGACTTCCCTCAACATTACCTCTCACCTTCTGAGTACACGACTCCACCAAGTCATACATATGCCCTAACCAGAGTCAGTGAAACTTGTGGAAGACTCCAGGGTGCTGAGCGCAAAAGGCTGAGTTCTGGGGACTTGGAGCACAGACGTGTAAAATGCAGGGGAGCTGGTGGCAGCACTTGGGAGCCCTGTGACAAGCCCTGGTGTATGAGTTTTCAGACATGTAAACTAGCAAGTGCTCTGTTTGTTTAAATAGGTCTAGGCGACGTGCAAATCATGCATTTTCTCTGTATCTCTTCCTCTTGTCCTCCATTGGGATCTATGCCTCAAGATACTGACAGACCTTGGAGGATTGTGGGCCCCTGATCCTCTAGCTCGATGATGGGCCAGCACCAACGGATTCAAACGGAGGAGGAGAATGCAGGGGTATTTACACAGCCCTGGGCTCTCCTATCGAAGGACTACTGATAACTGGTCTTTATCAAAGGCCACACTTCAGGCGCTTCTCCAGCACCTACCCCTCTGCTTCTAGAAGTTCTCATCCCAGGGTCATTTGGGGGCTTCTCCGGAGCAGCCAGCTTGGAGGGGTTACATCCGTCCCTCAGTCTTCCTTTGTCCTGACTATCCTGAGCAAACAGCTCCTTTGCCAACCTTTTCTCAAGCTGTCCATGCATATGGTGCCATATATTTCTCACTGGTCCATGATGCAGTAATGGGTACTGGGAATGGCCTGAAGATCAGATTCTGGGATTGAGTTGGTCACATATATCCCGTTGGAAAGTGACAGCCTGGCAATCCACAGCAAGCATCATCACCAAAGAAACCAAGATCACACCAGGGGTACAGGTGGCGGGCAGGTCAGACGATCTGAGCACCAGCGCCAGGAGCTCCCTGCTACACTGATCCATCAAGTCAGACTGGCATCTCAGGCTCACATTGTGCAATGGATGTGCTACATGCTGAGCTTAACCAAAGGCACAGGGACGCCTTCTTACCCACAATCCACTGCCTATGTCTCCACCCATGCCTTTAAAGGAGCAGGCTTCATCAGTTAATGGAGGGGAAAAAAAAGCACGGGTTTGGTTCAGAGAGGAATCTGACAGGCAGCTCTTGCACGCAGCCTTCCATGGAGTGGCTTGAGAAGCCAGTGGTGGAGGGCTGACTTTGGTGGACAGCACTGCTGCAGGTGGGGGTCCAGTGTGGGACGGAAAACCATGCCAGGACATTTGGTAAGGAAGAGGAGGTTGGGACCTGGAGACTCAGAGTGTCCTGAGTCTGGCAAGGAGCTGGGAGTTACCTAAACTTCAGGTGTATGCCCATCAAGTTTCCGGGTCTCAACGTGCTCTACCTTATCAAATTTCCTGGCATGGTTTTCTGTCCTACAGTCCAGATCTGATTTACTCATAGGTAGTAACTAAATGGCTATGTCAGCTGGTCAGGGACTCGAAAAGGACAGATGCAAAGACCGATGATATGGAGGGCAAGGGGAAAAGGTCCGTAGATGGACTGTTCAGTGTCCCACATAAATGCTCACCCAATGGCATTGCTTGGGGAAGACTTTCAGGCATCGGGAAATACTCCACCCGGAGACATCAGTTGGCTTCCTCCTCAGATGTGCTGGTATTTGCTGTTAGGTCCATTTACAAAGAGATCACAATGCGGGAAAGGGACCATGGTGGCATCACAACATAGATTTCTTTCTGGTTAAAGAGAGACATTAGTCAGAAGCAATGAAAAAGGTGGGCTAGAGAGACGGCTCAGTAGACTAGAGAACCACTGTTCTTGTGGAGAATCCAGGTTTGATTTCCAGCATACACATGGCTGCCCAACCATCCATAACTCCAGTTGCAGGGAATTCAATCCCCTCTTATGGCTTCTGTAGGCCATACCATGGTGCACACACGTACACACAGGCCTTCGGGTACTCATACATATAAGATAAAGTTAGGAGTCTTAAGAAAAAGGAATGAAAGCACAGATTTTGGTAGGTTAAGAAGGAGATGAGGTGCTCCAACCAGGAGTCATCTAGAAGGGTTGGCTGAATCTTAGGGCAGTTGTTTTTCTGAGGAGAAGTCATGGGAATTGAGCCTTGAAGTGAGTCTAAGGAGTTTAGGGAAGATCCCCTCACAGCTCCCTACAGATGAATGAGAAAATGTGAAGGCTCTGAGGAGAGAAGGGGCCTGATAAGAACTAGAAGGGAGCCCCCCTCCCCATAGATCTCAGGGACCTAAAAGGGAGGCCCCCATTAATCTCAAGAACCTAGAAGGAAGGTCTCCTATGGATCTCAGAGAACTAGAAAGTAGGTACCCAAAGGATTTCATTTTGCTTTATCTAAGAGTTTCTTGTATAAGTCGAGCCTTGAACTTACTTGCTGTATAGCCAAGAACTTTGGACTTCTGTTTGTCCTGCCCAAGTGTAGGGATTAGAGGGCTGTACCAGCTGGTTTTGTGTCAACTTGACACAAGCTAGAGTCATCAGAGAAGAAGGAGCCTTAGTTGAGAAAATGCCTCCATGAGATCCAGTTGTAGAACTTTTTTTTTTTTTCTATTAGTGATCAGTAAAGGAGGGCCCAGCCTATTGTGGGTGGAGCCATCCCTGGGCTGGTGGTAATCCTGGGTTCTATATGAAAGCAGGCTGAGCAAGCCAAGGAAAGCAAGCCTGGGGAAGCAAGCAAGCCAGCGAGCAGCATCCCTCTATGTTGTCTGCCTCCAGGACCCTGCCCTGACTTCCTTTGGTGATAAACAGTGATGTGGACAGTGTAAGCTGAATAAACCCTTCTCTCCCCAACTTGCTTTTTGGTCATGGTGCTTTGTGCAGGAATAGAAACACTGAGACAAGGGCTGTGCCACCATGCCTGTTTGTCTGTCTGATGGTGCTCTTACTTCGTTTCTACCTTCGCTGCGAGTTCTTTAAGCTATTTTTATACGGCTATAGTATACTTCTGCTGCTGTACAGTACCATTATCTTAACAGTCTCACATTTCACTTGTGTACTTGCCTTACTTCCCCATTCCTTAAAATGTTGCCACAGGTATTCTTGGATGTGTTGCTTAAAATATGTGCACAGTTTTTATCCTGACTGTAGACTGTACCGTGGGGTTTGGGGTTCAGAGCAGAAGCATGGTTTTTACTTTTGCCAAGATAGTCAAACTGTTTTCCAAAGGTCTTCCATCAGCTCACATTCCAAGTAGCCAAGGATGAGAGTTTCTGTTGTCCTTCATTTTGGCAAACATGTAATAATCTCGTTTGAAAATTTTTATCTGGAGAAAGGTGAAATATCTTAGTTACACACACACACACACACACACACACACACTTATTTAAAGCCAGTGTCTCAATCAGCTCAGCCCTGCCCAACCCAGCCCAGCCCAGCCCAGCTCATCCTGGAACTTGCTACATGCAGCTGTGATAAAAAAAAATAGCCAAAAAAGCAACCTGGAGAGATGGTTTGTCTTCCAGAGTTATTTGTCATGGAGGAACAGCAATGCAGGAACTCAAGACAGGAATCCGGGGTCAGGTACAAAAACAGAGGCCACAGGGACGATGTCACCAATAAACATCACACTGAGGTTAGGTCTAATATCTATTGAGATGGTCTCATGTAGGTCATGCTGACCATGTATATAGCCCAGGGTGACCTTGCTCTCTTACCTTCCCATCTCAAATTCTGGAATTACAAGATTCTGTCACCATGCCAAGCTTTGAAGTAGGTTTTTATGTTTGATTTTGAGCACGATAAATATAGGTTGCATGTGAATGAGTTCTTGAAAGTAGGAGGGTGCTGAGGAAGGAGTGACGAAAGCAGGCTTTAAGGCCTACTAACCCGGTGACAGGTACTGTCTGCGACACTGACGGCACCTAGGAACTGCCCACCGAAACTGAGCACTTCCATCTTGAGTTTAAGTAGCCTGAACTAATTCAGCTGCTGTGGTGCAAGGCTGGAAGAACCTGGCACTCCTTTCTAGCTCAGAGCCCAGTTTGATGCTGAGACTCCACTTTGGGCACGGACTCATTATTTCTCCCAAATAACCCCCCTTTTACCTACCCTCCATGTCCTAAATGTCTGTCACTGTGGACATTTGTGATCTGGATTCATCAAGATGGCAGACTCTCACTGGGCTTATGACTCCTAGTTTATGTACATCCCTCCACAATCAGTTCATGTGGTTGATCCACACTCTAACGTGTTCTTCTGCAGGGTGTTATGCCAAAGCAGAGAGCATGCCAAGTGGGGTATGCTATTGTCTCTCCTTCTCAGAAGGGACGACATCTCATTTCATGTCCCATGTAATAAGGAGTCCATGGGAGGGAATTAGCCCCTGGCCTGATAGGGAATTGAGAAAAACAGCTCATGACAGAGAAAAAACATTGTGCAATATATATTTTATTTGGTGGGGCTGTAACTTGGTGGTTCAGTGCTTACCCAGGATCTGTGAAGTCCTAGGTTCAATCTCTGGCACTGCCAGAAAGGAAAAAAAAATTCAGATTGCTCATAGGGGTTACCTATGAGTCTAATTTCTAGACTTCAAAAGCAGTTTTACTTAAAAAGCCTATAAATCTTGAATTCCTATAATTACATAACTATGTGTTGGTTACCCAAGACATCAATGGTCTTGAAATCTGTCTTTCCATCTCCATTCTACAGGTGCTAATGGCAAGACTCAAGGCAGGCGGCTGCTTAAGAAAGTGTGAATATTCTTTTGTATCTGGTTTCTCAGTCCAGGGATATACGGTGGTAGGTCATGTTCCTTGGCCTGTTGCAGAGTTTGCCTTCTGAGAGTCTTGGTGCATGGAACCCATCTGTGGCTGCCTTTGTGTGCTCTGACCCCACAAAGCATGCTCTTCCAGGCACTGAGCTGTGGAGAAGTGTGGGAATATTAACACTGTAAGGACAAATACATCCCTGGTTAATATCTTATCTACCTTTCCCCCTCCTCTCTTGTGGTCCTGAGGATTGAATGCTAGGCTAGTAAGAACTCTACTGTCAGCCACATTCTCAGCCCCTTCCTTGTCTCTGGTTTCTTAATACAACAATTTTGAGATGTGTTCTGTAGTTTGTTTTCTTTCTTGTTTGCTTGCTTGCTTTCTTCCTTTCTTCCCTTAGACAGGGTTTCTCTGTGTGTAGCCCTGGCTGTCCTGGAACTCACTCTGTAGACTATGCTGGTCTGGAACTTAAGAGATCTGCCTGCCTCCACCTTCTCAGTGCTGGGATTAGAAACACATGCCATTACGGTCTGGCTGTGTTCTGTGGGTTTTTTAGGTTACACTCAGCAGAACGAAGCCCATTGCCCACACAGTAGCCCCTCATTAATGCATCCATCAACAATTTTCTTTCCCTTCCTTCAGCTCTTTCCTTCTTTAGAGAGCCTCGTTAGGTAGCCCCCTAAATAAACTTTCACTCAGGAGGAAGGAATCTGAACCAACACAGGGATGCCTTTGAGAATGTGGGAAAACAGATTCTCCTCCTGTGAAAAATATGCCATACTCTCAAGAAACCAAGGTGGGATATGGTGACTATTTTGATACAAGGATCAGGGTTCCAAAACCATTCCACATTTCCTTTCCTCTCTTCCTCTAAGTGATTATCAAGCATGTCACAAGCATAAGTGGATGAAAACCATCATTTTATTAATAGTTTCAAAATTACTTAAAACCTATTTAAAGCACACTTTACATAGCTGGCTTCCTAACTATTTGCTATCACAGTATACCTTTCCTGTATATTGTGCTTTATGATTTATAATTATTTAACTACTAACTTATATGCTATTTTCTATAAAAACTCCACACTCCAGAAAAAAAAGGGGGGGGGGGGAAACTAAGTCCCTGATCACTGTTGTGACAGTGTTCATATGTAAGATACTCTAAAGGCAGATGCTTGGGCAAATACCCAATTCTTGGCTTCCTTGCTCATTAAAATCATGATATCGTAACCTCTATTAGGCTACAGAGAGAAAGTGAGGGACAGGGAAACAAAATGACCAGAACTATAGAGGAGGTTCCTGCTCTACTAATCCACTAAGGGTCGGTGAGGAGAAAGTGTTCAGCTGAAGGACTCTCAGTGGGGAGGGGAGGGAGTGGGGGGGTGGCCCTGCGGAGCACTACTGCTGAGCTCTCCAGTGGGAAGGCCATGCGCACATCTGGTTGATAGGACTTGTAGAACATCTCAGGATGAGGTGCCATTTGGGCCAGACCTTACAGGGCTAAGGTGATTTCAACAAACAGAAAATGGGAGGACAGAATATTCCAGTCCGGCAAAGGTACATGTATGAGGAGGTAAGCCAGGAACACATTAATGAATGTACTGTAGTGCTATCTAACAATAATTGAGACCAGTATCTTGAAATTTCACCACGAAACTGGTAGTTCCTTTTCTTAGGGGAAGAGAGGAGGAGGCAGTCATAAATCTTAAACTATATTTACTTTCAAGGTAATGAAAAAAAATTGTAAAGTCTGTCCGTGGTCCACACAGCCCAACAATTCCAGATTACTTTTGGTTTATTGGTCTTTATTACTACTGGTACACACCTTGAGAATTCCAATCTTTCCCTACTTCCTCTCGATGTCACTTTTACTTCTTCTTCCAGTAAATGAGTCACTAGTGGCTGAAACAATATCCACAGCAAGACCTTGCACCTCTGCCGGGACCGGAATGTTCTGTCCTCTCGTTTCCTGTTCCTTGAAATCACCTTAGCCTTGTCAGGTCTGGCCCAAATGGCACCTCGTCCTGAGATGTCCTACAAGTCCTATCAACCAGACGTGCGCGTGGCCTTCCCACGGGAGAGCTCGGCATTGCTCCGCAGGGCCTGCACTGCGAGGGTTCCGACGAACACTTTGTCCGCCGTGGCTCTTCTGTTTTGTTTCACCAAAGCGCGATCTTCTAAGGCCGAGAAAGCTGAACTTCTTTCTGTGAGGATGGCAAAAGCCAGGTCCGGGGCCTTGAGATGACCCCCGAGTCGCGTGACAGAAACCTCACTGAACGGTCAAGGGACAAACTGGGCAGAGCCAACAAACCTAGATCTCCGAGGCAGGTGCTAATCGGCTCTTTAGACCCGAAGCAGAGAAAAGACAGAACCCGCTCCCGCCCGGATCCTGGAGGCGGCGCTGAGTACTTCCGCCTTAGAAAAAAAAAATGTCATCACCAGCCGAGCTTCCGGCTCCACTCCAAAGCCCGCAAGACCTTTTATCCTAGTTGGCCGTTGTCCGCGTACCCCACCCGGCCGCTCCCTCGGGCTTCTCCACACCCCGGGACGCGGTTTGCACGTCGCGAGGGTGTGACCGTGACGCCGTGACGTCACCTCAGCGAACAGGGTTCTGAGAGGTTTTTGGCGCTCCGGAGGAACAGCGAGTCAAGCGTCTGGAGGCGGGACTAACGTGTGACTGACGTCGACACCTTCCAGTTGCCGTGATCATGCTTCCTCAAACTAACCAATGAATGCAAAGCAGAGACGGCAACGCCCCCCCGTCAGCCGCTAGAGGTAGCTCCGCTCCCTCGATTTGGCACTCAGTGGCCGCCATGCTTTGTGTGGCTCCTCGTTCTGAGGCAATTTGCTCCCTTTTGGCTTTCAGACGTCCTCAGGGCATGCCTCCATGAGAATTTTCTCCCCTCTAACTATCGACTTCCACTCTCTCCGGCTCCCTTCTCGCTCGCCTCTTGTCAGGCCACACTCAAGATGGCGGCCGGAGGCGGCGGTCCGCGGCCAGGCTTCCCCGGCGTGGTGACGTCAGCGCGTTGCGTGTCGGCAGGTGGAGGGAGAAGGGAAAGTTTGGCCGGTGCTTGGGGTTCGGGTGGAGGGCGGGACGGAGGGGCAGGGCCGGGGAGAAGCTCGTTTCGCAGTGCCGCGGAGGCTGAAGCCGGCTGGTGGGCTGGACCGGGGACTGCGGGACGCAGAGTCGCAGGAGACGAGGTCGGCCGCAGCCGCGCGTCCCCGCCTCGGGCCCGCGCTTGACCCGTGCGCCCCGGCGTTGTGCGCCCCAAGGCTGGGCCAAGCGGCGGGTTGGGGGCGGCGGCTGGGCGTGGGGAGGCGCGCGGCGAGGTGACCCGAGAGCCTCGAGCGTGAGGAGCACGGAGTCAGGCGCTGCAGCCGTCATGTCCGAGGACTCGAGTGCCCTGCCCTGGTCCATCAACAGGGACGACTACGAGCTGCAGGAGGTGATCGGTGAGAGCAGAGGGGCGACGCGCGGGGGGTCCGGGCCCGAGCCTTGCTGGGCACCGGTGCGAGGCGTGCGCCTAGGGTGGGGCTCCCTCCGGAGGGAGAAGCGTACCTGAGACAGATGAGTCCTGTGCAGAAGAGCCATGCGGATGGGCGACAGGCCTGGTCCAGGCGGCGGTGGGGTTCGTGGGCAGAACCGTGTGGCTCTGGGATTGTGAGCTACGTGCACTTGAGTCGGTCTCTGCATCCACGCGACGACCCTTTCAAGTGTACACGAAGCACTAGTGTGCAGGGGTGAGGCTGAGGGAAGCTGCAGGTGCCGGGTGCTGAGCAGGTTAGACCCGCCTCTGGCTCCTTACAACTGACTTCTCTGGTCCGGGCAGACGTCAACTTCGTAGAAAGAATGGAAAAAGCGCTAACGGGTCTCGGTAGGTGGCCGGAAGGAAATGAGCAAGATGATTAAGTAAGGAATGATTTGGACAAGTTACGTTGATTTTAAGGAAAACTGTTTTCCTGAGGTAAAGACTTGTAAGTTGAGCCCTGAAGTGAGTCGGAGGAAGATTGCCTTTCCCCCTCTATTGAGGAGTAAGGAAATGTGTAGACTCTGAGGAGAGGAAAGCGCTTGATAAGTTTAGGACCAGAAAGAGGGCACACAGTGATCTCAGGGACCTTTGAAGCTATGGTAAACATTTGACGTTTCAAGTTGTTCTTGGAGGGCTTCAACCAGGGACCATGGCTTGCTCAGTAAACCTGGTTACTATGTGTGAAGGGGCCCTGAATAGGGTCTGAGAAAACCACCAAACATGGATTGTCATTCCCAGAGGTGCATGAGGAGGTTTAGGGGCCAGGGATGAGGGAGAATTTGTAGCACAGCAGTAATGGCCATAGAAATCGAAGGGGGATTGGTTTAGTAAAACAAAGGCTTAGTCTACTGACGTGAGCAGCCGAAAATCCCAGCTTCCTTAAAGGTGCTGGTGTTCATGTTACTCCTCGTGGTAAGAAGAACAAAAACAAAAAGCCAGCAAATTTCTTTCTAGGTCTCTGTATGTGTGTGTGTTTACATGTGCTCTTTTCATGTTCTTTTTGATCAGTCATTTTAGTTGATCTGGAAGTCACCATTTGGCCAGGGGGACTGGTTAGTAAGACTTCAGAGTCCTCTCTCTGCCTCGGAGCACTTGGATTTCAGGCTCTTTACAGAACTCCCAGGCCTCACACCGCACATGGCTGTGGGGGACCCAGATTGAGGTTGTTATGCTTGTTCAGCAAACACTTTACACTGAGCTATCTACCCAGCCCCCCAATTTTTTAAAAAAGATCTCAGGTTGCTTAACTTGGCATCAAATTTGCTGTGTAGCTGAGGCTGCTGCCATTTCTCTAAATTTCAGCTTAATACTTTATCTGCCAAGCCTGATGACCTGAGTTTTATTCCTGAGACCCTAGTAGTGGAAGGAAATGCTTATAGATCCCCCACCCCCTAGTGTAATAAAACATAAAGGATGCCTTGTCTTTAAGTCACTTCATAGGTCTGTCCTTGCTGCATGTTGGGTCTTTGCCATGTACTGGTTGAACTAGGTACATCTCTGTTTTTGTAAAGACTTTTGATTGGTTGTTTCTTGGGACCTTAATTTCATGTTGAAGGAAGGGTTTAAATGGAGATTCCAGAATGATGTCAGAAAAATAAAGAAAGGGGATTCTGTTATTCTGGAAGAGAAACGTTGTTCTTTCCTTCTGGTGGGGTGTGCACCCTCCTGGTTGTCTACAACCTAACTGGGGTGAAAGCAGTGGTTATAGTTATATCCCTGATGCTTTTGCTGTTCAGCTACAAACTTTCAGAGCTGCAAGGGCTGTGGAGATTTAGTGACACTAACTTTGCCCGGTGATAACTGTAGAACAGGGTATCTGAGTGGGTGGTCCAAAGGGAGTTCTGAGAGGGGATTCTCACCCCAGACAGAGTGGTCCTCAGTTCACAGGTTAAAAATGCCAGTGTGATTTGCTCAACTTTACAAAACAACCTGGCAGCTGGAGAGATGGCTTCAAAGTTAAGATCATTCACTACTCTTCAAGAGGACCTGAGCTTAGTACCAGTATCAGGCGGCTTGGCTCACAGCAGCCTTTGGTGGAAGCTCCAGATCTGATGACTGCTTCTGGCCTCAGGGACTTGTACATACATGACATTTGAAAACACATATGCACATATACACATGATTAAAGTAAAAATAAATCTTAAACTGTTGTCTGACTTAATACCGTGAGTTTCAGCGTGATTTTTTTCTTTTAGCATGTTTACTGTGTAGCCGTCACATTATCCAGCTTTAGATGATTTCTGTCTTCCCAGTGAGATTCTTTTGTGCTTCTTGCTCCCAGTCCCAGGCAACCACTCATTTATCTTTGCCTATTGGTTTGTCACTCCTGGACATTTTACTTAAATAGGATTGTATAATAATGTGACCTTTGGTGTTTGGCTTCTGTCACATAGCACACTATTTTTAAAAGTTTTTGATTGTATAATATATATCCCATAAAATAAACTGATAAAAGCATACAGTTCAGTACTATTTTAGTAAATTCACAGAGTTGTTCAGTCATCACCACAATCCAGCTTTAGAACATTTCTCTCATTCCTAAACAATGCCTCATGTCCATTAGCAGTAACTCACTCCCTGTTCCACCCCAGCCCTGGGCAGCTAAAGCCTTACTTTCTGTTTGTGTAGATTTTCCCTCTGGACATTTCCTTGGTATTTGTCATCTCTTACTTTGCAGACTTGCTGAGGTTTAACCCTGGCCTTTAGCAGGTAGTAACATTTATACACAGTTCCTTGTAACTGGGTAGCAGTTGATGGCTGTTGCATTGTTTCTGTTCCTTGGCTGTTTGGAGTAAACCTAGTAGTATTTGTTTCAAGTCTTATTGGACAGTGTCTTACTTTTCTTGTAGAAACCCAGGAGTAGAATTGCGAGGTCACAATAGTAAGTTCAACTTCTGTCTATAAACTACCCAAATGCTCTCCCAGAGTGCTTGCACCGTTTTACATTCTTTGTGTGAAAATTCCCACTTCTCTACAACTTAGCAGTCTGCAGTTTGTCGGTTTTTTATGTGTGACTGTATGGTGTGTCGGGGGAGCACCAGGGCCTCACACATGTAAAGGTGTGCTTTGCTGCTGACGCACATGGCCAGCCCTGTCTCTGGTTACTGCTGTTGTAGTGGGTGTGTGAATTGGTATCTTACTCCATTTCTCTGAGGACTAATGACGGTGAAGATGTTTTATGTGTTTGCTTGTTAGACTTTCACACACTCACCTCGAATTCTCTTACTTGGGTTGTACTTTGGTACTTTTCTGAGGCAAGGCTCCCTTCTGGAGCCCAGGCTGGTCTCAACTGGTGGCCTTCTTTTCTTCCTTCCCTCCTTTCTTAAGTCCCTGCTTCGCTTCCCTCCCTCTCCATTTTTCGCCTTTCTTTCCCCACCCCTGAAAAAGGTCGTCTTATGTAGCTCTGGCTATTCTGGACTCCCTATATAGACTGGCTGGCCTTGACTTCACAGAGATCTGCCTCTGCTTCCCATGTGCTGGAGAAAAGGTATGCTAATATGTCTGCCTCTAGAAATTTTGATTTTTTTTTTTTTTTTATTTATTTATTTTGAGTCAGGGTCTAGCTATGTAGTTCTGGCTGTCTTGGAACTTGAGGCGATCCTCCTGCTTCTGCTTCCAGAGGCTCTTGCTGAAAATTTTACATTTTAAGAAAGTTTCTTTTTATATTAATTTGGCTTTTGGTGTAGATATAACTAAGACATCTTTACTGACCCAGCATCATAGAGATATCTTGATATTTTCTCTAAGCATTGTAAGTGTAGCTGTTACATCTAAGTCTCATACATTTTGAGTTTTATTTTTTTATTTTTATCTTATTTTTTGGTAGGATGAGAGATAAAGGAAACTACATCTTCTTTTGTACTCAAAGATATTGAGATGTAGATGAGAGAACAGTGTTTGGGAGTCTCTCTCTCTCTCTCTCTCTCTCTTTCTCTCTCTCTCTCTCTCTCTCTCTCACGTTGGTTCTGGGGGTTTCCTAAGTGATTATTGTAAAAGGTGTTAATATCCTCGTAGTTAATCAATCATTTTCTCTGGTCTATTTTTGCATTGGAAATTTCGGTATATTTTGGCTGGAGAGATGGTGCAGTAGTTTAGAGCACTTGCTGCTATTCCAGAGGACTCAGGTTCAGTTCCCAGAACCCATGTTTGGTAGCTCACAGCTGCCTGTAACTCCAGCTACAGGGGATTTGACACCTTCTTCTGGCCTCTGTGAGTGTGTGTGCACACATATAAAAATAGAATGTTTAAAAAAAGAATTTCAGCATGGTTATACTGTATTTGAGGTGTGTGGAAGCAGTTTTAAAATAAGGAATTTGGGATCAGACTGACTTACCTTGTCTTTACCACTTAGTAGATTTGTGATTGTGGCCACATTTTGTGCAGTTGGTTTTAATATCGGTTCTGTCATGGGGCTTGTTGTTTGGATTGAGAGTGGTTGTTTTTACATACTGTTCAGCTTGTGTTAAGTGCTTTCTAAAGTAGCTGTTATTGGTGGTTCTTTTTTGTTTGTTTTTTGTTTTGGACAGGGTCTGGATGGAACTCACCATGTATGTAAACCAGAGTAGCCTTGAACCCACAGAGAACCATTTTTATTTTACCTCCCAGAGCTATGTTAAAAGGTCTATACCACCATGTCTGCCTCCTTTGTCTTATATTTCTAAGATTCTGATACTGCTATGAACCATGACATTCTATGTGATTTCAGCTCTTTAAAATAATTATTTGTATATGGGAGGGGGCTGGTGGTCTATGTACATCTATGTATGTAGTTGTATGCATCCCTCGTGTGGAGGACATTGGGTATCTCCTACAGCTCCCCACTTTGCCTTGTCTCTGTATTCCTACCATCCACCCTATGTTGGGGTTATAGACACATGCCCCAGCTTTTGCACAGGGGCTGTGTCTGAACTCAGTCTCCATGTTTGCATATTAACCACTTTCCCGGCTGAGCCATTTCTCCAGGCCGGTGATTGGAATTGGAATCTTGTAATAAACATTTGGATCTGCTTTTCAGCCTGCTGCTACATCACGTCCCAATTTCAGGTTTCATTCAAGTTTTGGTGGATTAGGGGTTTATGCTAGTCAGGATAATATACCTGTATAAGGAATATTATATGCTCCATGTGTGGTGTTGCTAACACTGCATTTTGGTGACAGACAAAAACCAGCCTGGCAGAAACCACCTGGTAAGGAAGGACTGTGCCGGGTGGCTTTTGCTGTCACATTTGAGTCTTGGTAATAACTGGTTACTACAGATTAGGTTTAAAACTAGAAATTTTAGACTAGTTTTAAGATTTGACTTTGGTTACTACAAGTCACCCAGCTTTGACAGAGGCAACTCTCTAGCTTTGTTCTTTACTTTCTCCTCACCATTTTGATATTATGAGTTTTTTACTAGCTACACATTTGAATTTTTAAAGCTGTGGTTCCAAATGCAGATTCTGGAGTGTTCCTTCAGACTTGTGAAGGACTTGATGTTCCGTCTGTAGTGATGTTTTCTGCTTAGTTGGTTGGAGAGCCAAGTGACATTCTTAGCGAGGCCATCATTAGATCCTCAACTTGTTAGACTTAGACCAGACACTGCATTTATCTGCATGTAACATAAAACAAATAGCTGTGGCTTAGTACCGAACTTTCCCTCCTCTACACAAGAAGCCTGAGGTAGCCAGTGGTGCAGACCTCATGTCTGAGGCTGTCACAACCCAGCCTGTGACTCTCACTTTCATCATTATGTGGTTTTCCTTTCACCTCTAGCTTCACACTGTCAGAAGAATGACAGGCAGCAGCAGGACAGAGCCTTCACAGACAAGGTACACCTTCCAAAGATCCTATCTTCCTGGGGGCCTTAATTGGTGACTTCTGTTTTATTGGCTTGAACTGTGTAATTTGGTTATTGCTAAGGGGACTGGGAATGAAGCTTTTTAACTGGGCAGTACATTACTACTTCAATAAAATAGGAGCAAGTTGCGAATAAAGCTAGTGTGCTGTTTTTGTCAAAACTAGGTGAATCAGGGCTGCAAAGATGGCTCAGTGTTGAGAGTACTGTCTGATCTTTAAGAGGTCCTGAGTTCAATTCCCAGCAACCACATGGTGCCTCACAATCTATACTGAGATTTGGTGCCCTCTTCTGGCGTGCAGATGTACATGCAGTAGAGTACTCATACATAAAATATATAGATAAATCTTAAAAAACAAACAAACCAAAACAAAAAACCAACCCAAAATTAGATGAATTATACCCAGCGTTTTCTTGTTAAGAATTAGATAGTTAATTAAATTAAATAATTAAAATAACTAAGTAAGACATTGCAAGTAAATGAATTAACCTGTAAGTAGTGAGCAGTTAATAAATGTTAGTGTTAATTTCAAGAGATAATTACACCAGTTAAGAGCATACTATTGGGAATGCCATGTAGTTTCAGTCTCTTAAAACCTGCTTTGCCTTGAACTAACTGGTTGACCTACATCTTTATTTTTTGAAGATTTATTTATTTTTATTTGTGTGAGTACACTGCAGCTGTCTTCAGACACACCAGAAGAGGGCATCGGATCCCATTACAGATGGTTGTGAGCCACCATGTGGTTGCTGGGAATTGAACTCAGGACCTCTGGAAGAGCAGTCAGTGCTCTAACCACTGAGCCATCTCTCCAGCCTGACCCACATTAAAATAAAATATTTATTATTATTTTGTGTGTATGTGTTTAATCTGTGTATAGGTCTGTGCACTGTGTGTGCCTGGTGATTGAGGGTACCATAAGAGTGTTTGATTCCTTGAAACTGGAGTTAGGGCTGCTTGTTAACCTGAGCATCTTTCTAGCCCAAGACCTAAGGTCTAGCTTTGCTTGGACTGCTTTGTTTGTGTTGTTTTGTGGGGCCAGTGATAGCTGAGTGATGGGATTATTGTAAGGACTGGGTGGGAAGCAAAAGGTATTTAAGAGATGCTCAGCTATGATCAGTGTGCACGACGGTGACAGAAAAGCAAGACCGTAAAGTCTGTGCTCTCCTGACCGACCAGCTTCTGTCCCTGAAGACTAGCTCACGATCTGATTAACGTGTCTAAGTCTTTGTTGTGCACCTGTTACATACCAGGCACTGGTCTGGGTTCAGAGGGACAGCAAGCACAGAAATCCTGCCTCTCCTGAAGTCAGTGGCCTTGCTATGATGAAGAGGAAAAGGGTTGCAGGCTGCTAGGAAGTGAGAGTGCCAATGTGACTAGGTCAGGGAAAGCCTCACCTAGATAGAGGTGACATTTGAGGAAAGACCTGAAGGGCACGAAGCAGTAATTGGTGTGTTTGTTGTAGAAAGTTTGTTCCAAACAGGAACTGAGCAGGACTTTGAGAAGCTTGAGGTCGGGGTGCAAGAGCAGAGAGAGACAGAGTGAGGTAACACACGGGTGAAGAAATTCTAAAGATAGTTTGGTAGAGTCTAAGTCGCTGTAGGGACCTATCCTCGTGTGCTTGTGTATACATGTATTTGGGCATGCATGTGGGAGTAGAGGTCAGCTTGTAAGTTAGTTCTCCTACTCCTCTGTGGAGTTTAAATGAGAGTGGCCCGCTTAGGCTCATATATTTGAATACTTGGTCCTCAGTTGGTAAAACTGTTTGGGAAGGATTAGGTGTGGCCTTACTGCAGGAGGAGTGTCACTGTGAGTGTGTTTTGAGATTTCAAAACCTCCTGCGATTCCCAGTTTGCGCTCTGCCTCTTGGCTGTGGATGCAGCTGTGAGCCCCCAGCTGTTCCTCCACTCCGCCATCATGGACTCCTGTCTAGCCTTGTTGATTGATAACATTTAGGTTCGCAATTTCTTTGTTAGTTCATTCATAGTGGAACTTGTGGGTCAGGAAATAAGAACTAAGCTAAAACCATCTCATTGTTTTTATAGTAGTCCCCTTTGCTTTTTACTTCTGAGGTATTAGTCACCTGAGGTTTTTAAATGGAAAATTCCAGAGCAGCACAGTGAGATTGGGCTGTTGTCACTGCACGTCCCGGCTGTGCAGTGTGTCAGTGCTGACTGACTGTTCAGCGCCCATTGCTCACTTGCCTTCTCTCTCTGTCAGGGTATTCCTGGCTAAACCATGCACTCAGCTCATGTTCAGCAAGCCTTAGTGATGGCGCATGCAGGACCCAGTGGTGCTGGCAGGTCTCACACACATGCCAGTCTCTCTGAGAACACAACGCAAAAGCTGCATTTGAAGCTCTAACTTTGTTTTTTATTTTAATCTTATTGTTTATGTATATGAGTACTCAGTTTGCATGTACACCTGCAAGCCAGAAGAGGGCATCAGATCTCAGTTTAGGTGGTTGACCTACCATGTGGTTGCTTGGGATCTCTGGAAGAGCAGCCAGGACTCTTAAATACTGAGCTATTTCTCCAGCTCCAGAGCTGTAGCTTTTGTTTTTGTTTATCATATACACACATACACACACACACACACCAAGACTCTTCTGCTTCTAAAAGACTAATTAGAGGTGTACTTTACACACTTAGTTATAATGCAAAAGGTCTTGTTTAATATTTAAAAAAAAAAAGTCAGAGCTGAGCATGTTGGCTCCTGCTTGTAATCACACAGCAGTGGATAGCTAGAGACAGGAGTTCATGGTCATCCTCTGTTACAGAGAGAGTTCAAAGCCAGCCTAGGCTATAAGATACTATCTCAGTCAAAACAGCGATAATATTTCTAAACTTTATTTTTAGTTTATTATTTATTTAACTTTATTTAGAAACAAGATTTCTAAACATCTTAATAATGAGATTTCCAAACTTTTATTATAGTTATGTGTAAAAAAACTCCAACATTTGTAGGGCTCTATATTACTCCCCAGTTGCATGCATCCTCTGGGAGGGTTGGAAGGCATTCCCTGTGAGTACGTGGCAGCTACAGGTTTCAACTCCAGCATGGGTTTTTCTTATGTAGACACACCATTCATTAATCTAGTTCAGGCTAGCATGACACTTCCCCTCCCAGATAGGGTTTCTCTGTAACAGTCCAGGCTGGCTTTGAACTCACAAAGAACCACCTGCCTCTGCCCTGACTAGTGCTAGGATTAAAAGTGAGCGTCACCACTCCCAGCTTCAGGCTTTGTTTATGATTAGTCAGTTTAGATTATCTAGGAATAGATTTGAGGATTCTGCAGAATACCACTAGAGGATGGATACTTTGGAAACTCACCTTGATGACTAGCTAATAATGTGATAGAGATGTTCGATTGTTTTAAACAGCTCTGTGTAGGAGAGTCATTTGTGTCCTCTGTGATTTGAAAATTGTTCTTCCCACAATCAGCTTCCTTCAGTTTCTTGTTTCCAAGAGTCACACAGTGGCCTCTCACTGACAGCAAGGGAGGGTTAAGTTCTCTGGACGGGGTTGTACATAGAAGGGAGTCTAAGTCATTGTCACTTTGTCTAGCCCTCTTGTACTCAGGGCCTAGTAAAAGAAGGTCAGCCTTTTAAAAAGTAAGTTGCAGAGCACTTCAGTAGTGTTGGGATAGTATTGTTCTGTGCTTATTAGACAGATGGGCAGATAAAGGCAACCATAATAGAGGACAACACAAAATGCATCTGAAAATCATTTCTCATAAGGTAAACACAGAAAAGCAGCTATAGTTTCTGCCAAGGAAGGTATGGAAATCAGAAGTGTCCCGTTGGCTTCAGATTGTTGAAGATGGCTGCTGAGTCATCTGAATTGTGAAGTAAATCTTTTTTGTCAGGATGGGATGTCACACAGCTTGAGGAGATTGACAAACCTTTTAAAGTGGCCTCGCCATTTTGTAATCATACTAACAATGTAGGAGGGTTCATATATATATATATATATATATATATATATATATATATATATATATATGATTTTTAAATTAAAAATTATTTTAAGGTAGGGTCATTCAATGTCTTCCCAGGCCAGCCTTGAACTCATGATTTTCGTCTCAGCATTTCTAGCAACTACTCTCAGGTATTGTCTGTCTGTGCTGGGTATTGAACCTAGGGCCATTTATGTCAGACGAGTGTTCTGCCGAGCTGTATCCTGAAAGTGTTCTTTCCTCAAACCAGGGCTTGCACTTGCAAGGAACGTGCTTATCTACTAGCAGTTAATCCCCAACCTCTTTTTTTCTTGTCCTTTTCCCCATTTCTGATTTCCCTACCTTAATAGGTGTCAACTCTTGTAGATTTCTTCATCCTGATCCTGTACCTTATCCCTTTAGGGCCTCATGGTTTCCACACGCACTCTGTCACTGAGCTGTGGGCTGTAGTCCTGGTCCTCTTGTACTTTTAGGAAGGATTTTCTTGGTTATTTTTGAGACTAGGTCTCATGTACCCCAAACTGGCTTTGAACTCTAGGGAATCCTGCCTGTGCCTCTAATGTAGGATTTACAAGTGTGAACTACCATGTCAGACTTGTGAAGAAATTTTTAAATTGAATATCCTCAGAAGCTATGCTGCATATTATATGTTAAACTTTATTCTTTAAGTATTTGAATGGGTCATAAAGTGATAAAAATGATGGAAGTTAAAAATCTGACAGGAAAATAAATTAGTATCTGAACCCAAATTATTTTAATTAGGATGATCTTTCTTAAGATAGTCTTTCTCTTAAAAAAGGTGGTCATTGTCATGTTGTTTTTGTTTCTTTTTTTTTTTTTTTTTTCCTTGACACAGGGTCTCAACCATGTAGCTCTGGCTGGCTTCCGACTGGCTGTGTAGACCAGGCTGGTCTTGAACTCACACAGAACCATCTGCCTCTGTCTCTGAGTTATGGGAGTAAAGGCTGTGTTACCATGCCCATCAGTCACGTTCTTAAATTTCTGAGTTGACTTGTAATTCAAGAACAATTAAGAAAATCATCAAATTTCTCTTTGTACCACTTTTTTTTTTTTTTTTTTTTTTTTTTGCACGCCTATCGCCAGCTTTATTGCCTTTTCCCTCCTGTGTAGGTTTCCCTGAATGCTTGGGCACAGGGCTTAGGGGCCATGCACCCCTGGCTGGAGACCTGCTGGCTCCTCTGCTCTGGTCCGGGATCCTCTGCAGCCTTCCAATTTCCCATATTTATATTTATATATGAATAAAAACATACATTGTGTAAAATGAAAAAATGCCATACGTCCTCATTCAAACCTATAAACAACAGCACCCAGGAGGCAGAGGCAAGTGGATCTAGGTCAGCCTGGTCTACAGAGTGAATTCCAGGACAACCAGGACTGCACAGAGAAACCAAACCCTGTCCCCCCCAAAAAAAAAAAAAACCAAAAGACCCCCCCCAGGCCCAACAAACCTATAGACAGAAAATTATCGTCATTGTTTAATTTATTTATTTGTTTTATTTATTTATTTTTGAGCTAGGGTTTCTCTGTGTAGCCCTGGATATTCTGGGACTAGCTCTGTTGTAGACCAGGCTCTTACAGAACTCAAAGGCAGGTACCACTGTGTCCAGCTTATTGTTTTTTATTTATTTACTTATTTTTTGTGAAGCTGGCTCTCTAGCTTGGAGCTCTCTATGTAGATCAGGCTGTCCTGGAACCCAGAGATCCCCCTGCTTCTGCCTCCCGAGTGCTAGGATTAAAGGCATAGGCCCCCACACAGGGCTCTGACTTAGCTACTCTTAATGATTATTCATATTTACTTACAGACAATGTCAACTGGGTATCTGTTTATTTAGCATTTTGCTCAATACTTATTCCTGATATTTAGGGTTTTGTTTTGTTGTTGAGATGGGGTTTTACTTTGTAACCTTGGCTAACCTCAAACTCCCTGAGCCTGAGCTGGCTTGGAACTCATGATCCTCCTCTCTTGTGCAGATGAGCACTTGGGGTCGTGGACCTGTACATGATCCAGATACAGTTACCGACAACCATGGTGATTAAACCACTCAGAGTTTTTAGTTCATTATGGCCAGACCAAGGGTGGTCTTGTGCCTCTGAATAGTCTCTTGGTGACCAAGCTTGGGTACAGCATTTTAAAAGGCAAAACTCACAAAGGACATAATTTAAAGTTAATTTAAAGTAAAAGTAACCTTGAAATGTTTGTTCCTGTCAGCATAATAATTATTTCATAACATATAACAATTTTTTTTACTTACACTTTTTTAGTTACTTTAGTTTACTTAATTATTTTGGTTAATATATCTTGAACATGGTCAAGGATGTGGTACTCTCAAATGTATTGCCAGGGCAGATGGAGCTGTGGGGGAGGGTGTAGAGGGCTGAGAACTGTCTCAGCAAACACAGAATGTAGTTAGAACAGGATGGTGTTACCTTAACCAGTCATTTCAGTGCCGCCGTAATTGCTTCGTCTTAGATTGTCCTATACTTCTCTTGGGATGCTGCTGCCACCGCTGCTGCTGGTTGTAATTTTGGAGGACTGAAGAAATGGTTCTGTGATTAAGAGCATTGCCTGTTCTTCTAGAGGACATGGGCTTGATTCCTAACACACCCATGTGACAGTTCACAACCATCCGTGACTCTAGTCTCAGGGGATCCAATACCCTGCTCTGGCCTGAGAGCACCAGCTGCACACATGGTGCACACACATATATGCAGGCAAAACATCCACATACATAAAATAAATAACAAAATGTAAAAAGTGTCTTTATGTGGTGTGTGTGTACATGTCCATGTGTAGCACACATGTGAAGGCAGGGGTCTATGCAGGGTGCCTTCTTCAGTTGTTCTGCGCCTTGTATTTGAGACCCAGGCACTTACTGAACAAGTTCCAAAGATCCTCCTGCCTGTTTTCCCAGCATGAGGACTACCAACCTGTGTTCCCATGCTCAGCTTGCGTGAGTTAAGGGTTTCTGAACTCTGGGCAGCATGCTTTTGTACCAAGCACTTTATGAATGGATCTGTCTCCCCAGCAACCCATTTTACAGGTGGATTCTAAATCTTATTAAAGTTAAACTCTACTGAAAGTAATGCTTGGTACAAGAGAGTCTAGGCCTAGGTAGCTTTCCCCGAGAGTAGTGGAAACACTGAATTTTGTGTCCAGCAGTCTACTGAGGGCTGTTTTCATTGCTATAGTTACTCTGCAATACATAAAGCATTCTTTCTCCCACCCACTAGACAACAGTTTCTTGAAATTGCTTTATATTTGAGAGGAAGATACAATAATAGAGAAGGAGGAGGAAATCTAATGACTCTTTTCTTGCAGCGTTTAATGTGTTCCCATCTGGGGTTCACTATACAGGAGAATGCTTACTGTATGATCACAGTAGTGACTAAAATGAGGGCAGTGGAACCCATGTGATTTCAGTGAGATGTGTGAAGATTGCAGAGCTGGAAGGGATAATTTGCCCTTCTGTGTTTTGGTAAAGATTCAAGTACTTTTGAACCTTAATAAGCTCACCCCAGCCCAAATAATACTTGAGACACTGTGTGTTTGAACAGTTGAAGTGACTAAAATTATGTAGTGAATAAATCAATGAATAATAGCAATCATTGATTGAGCACTTCTCTGCCAGGCACATGGTTGTGAAATGGAAATTTATCCTATCCCTAGTAGTGGAGCTGCAGTGTGAATTTGAGTCTGTTTAGGGTACTGCTTGAACATAGGCAAGTTTTGAGGCAGGCTTTGAAAGGAGGGCATCACCTGGGTTAATCTGTAGAAGGAAAGACTGAAGGAAGACACATGATGTGCATGAAGGTGGTGCGGAAATAAATTACATTCAGGATGTGGAAAATAAGTGAATATGTTCAGTTACCAAGTACTTAGTGTAGGACCAAGTAGACACTAATTAGGAGGTTTGAGGAATGACTTGCAAATGCACGTGTCATATTTGGTGGAGGGAAGATTCCACCTAGGTAAGAGTTAAAAATAATCCATGTTACTCAGGAAGGCAGGTGATGGACCAGAGAGGGGAGGAGGGAGGGATGTGTGGACAGGTGAAGAGTTGTAGGGAGTTTGTGACCCCTGGGAAAAGACCATAGGCTCAGTCCAGTTAGTGCATTCTGGTATGTCTGGGGCCTATCCCAGACCCTTGACCCTGAGTCTGGGATCTTCCAGGGATCTCTCTGGGGGTCTCCAAATGTTACAGAGTTTGGTCTTTCCTGGGAGAAGACCATAGACCTAATACAATTATAATTAAAAGGTTTATTGATTAGCTGCTAGCAGGATAACAATCTCTGAGCCACATTTGATATTGCCATGCAGGAGGATTATGGGGATGGACTTTTAAAGTGAAAACCGTACAGAGACCTTCAGTATCTATAAAGCAAGCAAAAAATTGTTCTCTTCTGCCAAGTTAAGTGATTAAGGCAACTCAAAATTATCTTTGGGAATCTGCTTAAGCAAATTACAGAAGCAAAAAAGCGTCTGCATAGCAAGCAGATGGGCTGAGTGGGGATCGCTCAGTCAGGGTTACTGGGGAACAGGGGTTGGAAGCCAGACACTAATGGCTGGTGGTACCGAGATGGATGCCTAACATAAATGAGCTTCTTTAGCCATAGCAAAGAGAATGTGAATGACATTAAATTTGTATAATTTCTGCAACCTTAAAGGGCTTGATAAATGTCTTGAACCTTCATTTTGGGAGTTGTCTGGGAGAAGAGAAATCAAGCAACAAAAGCCTTTAAGATCATTGGTTCAGGGCTGGAGACATGGCTCAGTGGTTAGAGCACTGACTGCTCTTCCAGAGGTCCTGAGTTCAAATCCCAGCAACCACATGGTAGCTTATGGCCATCTGTAATGAGATCTGATACTCTCTTCTGGTGTGTCTGAAGACAGCTACAGTGTACTCATATACATACAATAAATAAATAAATATTTTAAAAAAGATCATCGATTCAGCTTCTTCATCATGGCTGAATTACAGTTGTTTTTGAAGCATTACTTCATCTTCTTTTCAGAATTATTGGATTAGGAGGTAAAGGTTGTAGGATTCTAAGAAAATAAAAGTTACTTTTTTGAGACAAAGTCTGTCTCTGTGGTCCTGGCTGTTCTGGAACTTGCTATGTAGATCAGGCTGCCTCAGATTCTCCTGCCTTTGCCTTTTGAGCTCTAGGATTAAGGTGTGCGCATTATACCTGGTTAAAAGTTACCGTTTTAAAAGGTACACTTGGTTAAATGTTTTTGCATTTCGGTGTTTTATAATTATCACCATGAGAAAGAATAAGCCCAGCGTATGACGCGGACGCTTCCGCTCACCCTCAGCTCCTGGCAGCCACCGCTGTCTCTCAATCTGCATGTTCTGAACATCTTACATAAAGGAAAGCTGGGTTTTTTGATATAGGACTTCACTAAGTTAGACTGTTACTTGTTTTTTTTTCAGGCTTACCCATGTTTTAGCATGTGTCAGTATTCATTTCTTGGCTCCATCCTTTGCTTCCATTATGTTGTCTAATGGAACTCTTGCCTCTTCCTTTCACTGCATACATCCTTTTAATTGCATTGAGCTGTCCAGATAATTCAAAATAATCTTTATCTAGATTCCTTCCTTCCCCCTTCCCTCCCTCCCTCCCTCCCTTCCTCCCTCTCACCCTCCCTTCCTCCTCCCTCCCTCCCTCCCTCCCTCCCTCCCTCCCTCCCTTCCTTCCTTCTGTCTGTCCATCCATCCTTTCTTCCTTTGTTTATTTTGGGACCAAGTCTCATGCAGTGTAGGCTGACCTGGAACTGACTGTGAATCTTTTGCTTGTGCTGTTTTACTGCTGACATTATAGCTGTGTGCCTCCATGCTTAGTCAGAGCTTTAATTTGGTAATATCTAGCAAGTATTTTTAATCTTATCTTTTACATGTAGATGTTTTTTCAGCTTTTGTGTTTATGTACAGTGGAGGCCAGAGGAGGGCTTTAAGTCCCTTAGAGTTGGAGTTAGAGGTGATTGTGTACTAGTAAGTGGGTTCTGGGAACTAGCTAGTGCTCTTAACCACTGAGCCATCTCTCCAGCCTTGCAGTGCATGATGATGGTGGTGATGGTGGTGATGGTGGTGATGATGATGATATAGGCTTGTATGCTTGTAGGCTTTGGAGACTAGAACATTTCCGTCTAGGGAGTGGGGATGTTACTTTATGTAGTATGTGGAGTATAGATCCCTTGCTGTTACTAAACTGCTACCTAAGGCTTTTTCCTCAGGCTGTTTTCTTTGTTGTTCAGATGAACTATTGATCTTGACTCAGAGTTCGCACATTGTCTCCTTGTGATTTGTACCTTGAGCTCCCAGCAGATGCTTTTCTCAGTCATTATCTGTCTCAGCTGAGTAGTTCCAGTTGGTACTTAGCTTGTGGGTGCACAGTTCATTCTCTTCTTCACATCAAGGGAAAAAGTATCTTTGGAGTGCTAAGCAAACCTCTGTAGACACGGGCCACTGTCAGACGAGTGTCAAGACCGAAAACAAGCAAAACATCTGGGGTAAGGGTGGGTTTTGTTGGTAGATCGTGTGCTCAGTATTTACAGGGCCCTGTTTTCAGTCTCTAGCACAATCCCCTCTAGACACATTATAAATTGTCATAATGTGTATGTGTCTGTGCACGCATGGGTGTGTGGCTGTGTACCAAATTGCTGTACCATAATGCCTGTGTGTTGTGGTCAGAGGACAGCTTCCATGAGTCACTCTCTCCTTCATGTAGGTGCTGTGGCTGGAGCTCAGGTTTTCTTTCAGGCTTGATAGCAAACATCTTTACCCACTGAGGCCCCTCCTCCTGACTCCCATTTCTTCATTGAGAACTTATTTTTTATTGTTGTTTTTTAAAATAGGATCTCATGTCTCATTGTCATGAAGCCCAGGCTTATCTCCAGCTTGTCATGGAGTCAAGGCTGGTTTTGTATCGATCCACCTGCCTGTGTCCTAAGTGCTGGACATCCTGCATCCTGTCACTGCTTATATCCCGGACGTTTGGGCTATTATGTTGGCAGATTCCTGATCCTCTTTTTATTTTGGCAGGCAGTTACCCTATTTCAGCTTATTGTGTAGCTTTCTTTCCTGCTTTTGGAAACTGTAATCCTCATGGTGATTTAGTTTTTAGTGTTTTGCAATGTTGCTCAGGACGACTGTGGCCTGTTCCATGTCTGCAGGAGTTGTCCTGGCCCTAAGCACTGCTGAAGGCTGTGCACAGGCTGAATTGCCTGCCACGGCTGAAGGTGTAAAGTAGGGACCATTCCGTGCTGGGGTCCTTTGGGCCAGTTCTTGTCCTGGATGAGGACTGGGGAATGACTACTAGTTCTGCGCTGAGCCAGAGGGCAGGCTGTTCGTTCTTTCTTCTTTGATGGCCCTGGGGTGCGGGTCTCTGCTCTTCAGCCTGGAATGTATGGTAGAGAGGAGGAGAAGGCGGTGGACTTACTATGGATTTTCCAGTCCTTCAGTCTCTAGGTCATCTACCTCCTTTCTATACCTTCAAAGCCCTTTGGTGGTTATTTCTCAGTTGTCTTGAGTTGTATTTGGAAAAGAACAAGAAGTATGGGTCTGTGTTATCATACTTCAAAACCAGAATCCTAGTGTGTGCACAAGTTCCATGTGGCGGCCAGAGGACAGCTTGTTGGAATCAAGTCTCTCTTTCTACCACATGGTCCTTGGTTTGAACTCAGGCTGTCAGGCTTGGTGGCAGGTGGAACCTTTTCCTGCTGAGCCACCTTGCCAGCCCTGAGACTCTGAAGCTTGTGTTCTCCAGCTCTCTAGGGTGTTTCTCCCCATCCATCGTCCACTGTGGACCTGGCAGGCTTATTCTTCATTGTCTAAACTGTGTGGTGATTCGGAATGCCATGCTTTATGTGTATATTTATTACGTATGTGTTTGTTTTCAGGAAGTGGAGCAACTGCTGTGGTCCAAGCAGCTTACTGTGCCCCCAAAAAGGAGAGAGTGGCAATCAAACGGATAAACCTGGAGAAGTGTCAGACTAGTATGGATGAGCTCCTGGTAAGTAAATCTCATACTTCCTAAGTGGAGAAATATGTTCTTGTAGTTTATGTCAAAAGGATAGATAGCTTGATATGTTTAGTTTCTTTTGAGAAAGTGATTTATTTTTATTAATAAATGATTATTGTAAAATTTATAAAATCAAAATAAGTTTAAAATTACTTATAATCTTATTACTCTGAGGTTAACTTTTAATACATACCTGTTTTTAGATGAGTTATTTTAATTTATCATTTTTATGATTTTTCTCATTTTGTATATTTGCCCTTTCTAGTGAATGGCTTGTACAACCGTATGTTTGTTCATGTAGGTTTAGTAAATGTGTGTGGTATCCACTCATGCACATAGCTTATGAGCGTATGTTCTAGTATTGTGTGACTGATGTTTCTTCTTATTTATATATATGGTGCGTACTAAGTTCTCATTTCTTTAAGTAATACTGTGGATTTTTGATTCCTGGGTCAAGAATCTTTTAAAAGATCCTGGCTTTAGAGAAACATAGTATTGCTGTGTGTTCCGTACAGGGATGTAAGATGGTGGGGGGCACATAGTATTGATGTATGTTCTGTACATGGATGTAAGATGCCGGGAGAGAGAGAACAGAGAGCCTTTACCTCTACTTATTTTAAAAACGTGCTTTTTGTTTTTGTTTTGAGGCAGGGTCTCTCTGTTTACCTCAGGTTACTCTGGAACTCTCAGATTCAGATCATAGTCAGTAAGGCATTAGACTCTCAGACTCACAGAGATCCGTCAGCTTCTGCCACCTGAGTGCTGAGATTAAAGGCATGTGCCACCATGTTGGTTTAAATTTTTTTAGAGTTTTCTCACACACACGTGCATGCTTGTAGGTCTGCAAGTGCATAGGTAGGGCAGAGGTCAGTGTTGGGTGTCCTCCTCCATTGCTTTCCACCTTATTGTTTGAGGTGAGCCTGGCATTTGTACTTGACTTGACTGGCTGACAGTCACTCCCCAGAGTCTCCTCTGAGCTGGGATTAAAGCATGCGCTATGTCATACTTTAATGTGGGTTCTGGGAATTGGACTTAGAAAGGAATAATGCATCCTCACAGGGATTGTTCTGTATGTCTGTGTACTCTTGGGTTAGCAGTACAGCTAAGAATGTAGCCTTGAGTGGCTCTATAGTGAGTTTCAGGACAGCGGGAAACTCACTGTTATGCAGAGAAAAAGACCTTGTCTCAAATAATACATAGTAAGTGCTTAGCAAGGAAAGTTAGCTTTAAAAATTGTATTTGAGACAGGGTCTCTCTTTATAATACTGGCTGTTCTGCAATTTGTAATGTAAACCAGCCTGGCCTTGGATTTACAGAGAGATCTGCTTGCCTTTACCTCCTAAGTACTAGGATTAAAAGTGTGTGCTACCATGCTTAGCTCATTTCAATTTCATATTTAAAAATTTTTGTTATTATTTATTGTAAAAGGTGTTAATATCCTCGTAGTTAATCAATCATTTTCTCTGGTCTATTTTTGCATTGGAAATTTCGGTATATTTTGGCTGGAGAGATGGTGCAGTAGTTTAGAGCACTTGCTGCTATTCCAGAGGACTCAGGTTCAGTTCCCAGAACCCATGTTTGGTAGCTCACAGCTGCCTGTAACTCCAGCTACAGGGGATTTGACACCTTCTTCTGGCCTCTGTGAGTGTGTGTGCACACATATAAAAATAGAATGTTTAAAAAAAGAATTTCAGCATGGTTATACTGTATTTGAGGTGTGTGGAAGCAGTTTTAAAATAAGGAATTTGGGATCAGACTGACTTACCTTGTCTTTACCACTTAGTAGATTTGTGATTGTGGCCACATTTTGTGCAGTTGGTTTTAATATCGGTTCTGTCATGGGGCTTGTTGTTTGGATTGAGAGTGGTTGTTTTTACATACTGTTCAGCTTGTGTTAAGTGCTTTCTAAAGTAGCTGTTATTGGTGGTTCTTTTTTGTTTGTTTTTTGTTTTGGACAGGGTCTGGATGGAACTCACCATGTATGTAGACCAGAGTAGCCTTGAACTCACAGAGAACCATCTTCCACTTCCTCTCAGAGCTATGTTAAAAGGTCTATACCACCATGTCTGCCTCCTTTGTCTTTTATTTCTAAGATTCTGATACTACTATGAACCATGACATTCTATTTTATAGTGATTTTTTTCCCCCTAAGAATATTTACAGTGGAGCTGGAGAGTTGGTGCAGTGATTAAGCGCCGTTGTTGCTTTATAGAGAACCCACTCAGTACCCACATGGCAGCTTACCACCATATGTCACTCCAGTTGTAGGGGATCTGATGTCTTCTTCTGACCTCCATCAACAACAGGCATGCACACAGTGCTCATATATACATGTAGACAAAATATTCATATACATAAAATAAAATAAATGTAAAGTGTATATTTTTAAAAGGTATATCACAAAATATACAGTTAATGATAGAAAACTTGGGGATAGACAGTAAAGGCATTTACTGATGATGACCTGAATTTAACCTCTAGGATCCACAAGGTGAAAGTAAAGAACCAGCTTCCCAAATGGTCCTCTGATGTCTGCCTGTAAGCACATCATGGCAGCATGCAGAGATGCATTCCCGCACGCATGTTCTCTCTCTCTCACTGAGACAGCAGAAGGCAGGGATTAGGACTAAGATTGCCTGCCTGTCCCATAGTTTTTCCATTGCCCTCTCCCTTCTTTTTATTTATGTCTCCAGGCAGTAGACCCAGGTCTTGTCTGCCAGGCAGGGAGCAAACTGCTGAGCGACCTCTGTAGAACACCACAGTCTCAGACTGAGTTGAGTGGTTGGTGTTGTTTATACTGATACTAGGGAATAATTGGAATGAAGGGAAGCATAGTAGTGTGTTAAACTAGAACCCGATGAGACAAGTGTCAGCTGGAGATGACAAATCTGCATAAAAGCAAGCAGTGGGTTACTGCAGTGATCTGGTCACCTCTGGTAAGAGAACATATGTTCCTCAGAAATAAAGATTGTTTGGCAAGGCCGGCAAGGCAGTACATGATTAAGGCAGTGTAACAATGGTGCCTCAAATATCTTACATAGTATGTCATAGTTAAACACTACTATGAGCTAGAAATGTGGCTCAGTGGGTCTGTGTTTAATTCCTTAATATTGGGGTGGAGGTCATTTGCCTTCAGTCAGTACTGCTTCTACTTCCTCAGTCTGTAGGGCTAAACTGAGCTCCTAGTTCCTCCAAAAGGATTCTTCAACCACCCTTTCCTTTCTTAGCTGTTTTTTTCCTGTTGGTTCTTGTAATGTTTAATATCATTACTAACCTGCCATGTACATGCTGACCTTTCTGTTCCCTCTTTACCTGAAGTTCTGTCTAACCATAAATAGGCAAGTTCTTCCTCCCTCCCTCCCTCCCTCCCTCCCTCCCTCCCTCCCTTCCTCCCCCGCTCCCTTCCTTCCTTCCTTCCTTCCTTCCTTCCTTCCTTCCTTCCTTCCTTCCTTTTCTTTTGCTATTTACTGAATTTTAGAAGTTAAGGAGCCTTGTAAAAGCCTCTTCTGATGTCTTTAGGACTTGCAAAATCTGTACAAGGTCTTTGCTACAAATAAATTTGCACTTAAGTAGAAAAGATGAAAAGAGCATTTACTGAGCACTTCATTTCTTATTTTAACAAATGAAAAACGCTTTCTGTCCCAAGACTGAGGCACGGACACGGACAAATGGAAGCTGCATGACCCTTCCATTCAGCAGATATATATGAGAGGTGTGCATGTGTGTCAGGCACAGTGGTGAATGCAGAGAACACCCCTAGTTTTTGTTGAGCTTCCAGTTCTGTGAGATGTGTGCAGAAAATAGGCAGTGGGTGTAGGAGCCAGAGGTGACTGAGTGGTTCTGAGCATTTACTGTCCTCCTGGAGAACCTGAGTTCAGTTCTTAGGACACAAGGCAGGTGGCTCACAACTGCCTGTAACTTTAACAGCTCCAAGTGGTCCATTGCCCTCTTCTGATTTTTATGGGAATGTGGGTGCATGCACGTGTGTGCACGAGTGCGCACACACACACACACACACACACACACACACACACACACACACACCCCAGGTAAGAATAGCTTAAAAATTATTGTAGGTTCTATTTTAAGCACATATATGGGTGTGTGTGTGTGTGTGTGTGTGTGTGTGTGTGTGTGTGTACATGTTGGACATTGAACTAAGGATCTGGTACATGTTAGGCAAGTATTCTACTAATAAGCTTACATCTTCTGCTCCAAGATGGTTGGGTAAACAGAATTCAATAATTGTTATTTTTATGAGATAGGCTCTTTATGTAGCCCAGGGTGGTTTTAAAAATTCTAGTGGAGGGCTGGAAGAATAGGTTAGTGGTTAAGAGCTCTGGCTACTCGCCCAGATGACCCAGGTTCAACTCACATGGTCACTTACAACCATCCATAATTCAGTTCCAGGGGATCTCATACCCTTTTCTGACCTCCACAGGCACCAGCCCCGTACAGACATCCATTCAGGCAAAATACTCATAAAATAAAATAAATATTTAAAACAAATCTCTGTGTAGCTGAATCTGTCCTTAGACACCCTTATTTCTCTTGCCTTCCCCTCCCAGGTGCTAGGATTGCACACATGTGCCATCACATGTGGGAGTCTTGTTCTTGCCTTCATGTAGCTTAGCCCTCAGTCTGACAGAACCAGACAATAAGCACATGATACACTGTGAAGTATTTATGTACTGTGAGGGGAGAAGGTACACAAGAAAGTGCTTTGACGTTATGGGCTCTTGGGACTTCCAGTCTAAGGCCTTTCCCATCCAGAAAAAATAAAGTTGTTACAATGTCCTTTTAATAATAATAATAATAGTGGTGGCGGCAGTGGTAGTGATGGTGGTTGTGGTGGTGGCGGTGGTAGTGATGGTGGTTGTGGTGGTGGTGGTGGTGGTGGTGGTGGTGATGGTGGTGGCGGCGGTGGTGGTGGTGGTGGTGGTGGTGGCGGTGGTGGTGGTGGCGGTGGTGGTGGTGGCGGTGGCGGCGGTGGTGGTGGTGGTGGTGGTGGTGGTGGTGATGGTGGCGGTGGCGGCGGCAGTGGTGGTGGTTGTGGTGGTGGTGATGGTGGTGGTGGTGGTGGTGGTGGTTGTGGTGGTGGTGATGATGGTGGTGGTGGTGGTGGTGATGGTGGTGGTGGTGGTGGTGGTGGTTGTGGTGGTGGTGGTGATGGTGGTGGTGGTGATGGTGGTGGTGGTGATGGTGGTGGTGGTGATGGTGGTGGTTGTGGTGGTGGTGGTGATGGTGGCGGTGGTGGCGGCAGTGGTGGTGGCGGTAATGGAAGCAGCAGCTGCAGCATTACCTGATGAACCTCGATGCTACTGAAACAGCCACTGAGACCAGATTGCTAAGTGAAGATGCCGTGGGAATATGTGTGATACATAGGGAACTGTAGGTTCAAGGTCCAGAGACGGAGCATTAAGTTTGGGTGTCTGCATCATAGGAGTGGGATTAAGGGCATCGGCAAGAACAGAGGGGGTGGTTTCGTTCCGAGTTCTTTAAAACATTGTGGCCCTTTGTCCATCTACATTTTATAGCCCAAGATAGAATTTGGCTTTCGTACAGGGTTCACTAAGGGTTTAGTTTATAACTTTGTCTACTTCAGTATATTTCTCTTTGGTGCAAAATTGTTAAGTCTTTTCACAAAACTTAGATGACCTGATATTTTTTAAAGACAGAACAATCTCCACAAACAGACAAAAATCCTCTACCTTCTGTTTATTAGTAATTCTTCTCTGTGGGCCTGTTCTTCTAGGATGGTTATTCAGGGATGCCTTGTGTGATAAGGATGCCAGTGTGTGTCTGAAGTCTCGGAGATTCTCAGTGTAGTGTGTGGAAGGAGCAGTCAGAGTGACGAGGGAAACCTTGACATTTTCTGGGTTAGCCTTTTTGAGGAGAGGGTGGGGGTTTCAAGACAGGTTTCTCTGTGTAGCCCTAGCAGTCCTGGAACTCACTCTGTAGACCAGGCTGGCCTCAGACTCAGAGATCTGCCTGTCTCTGCCTCCCTACTGCTGGGTTTAAAGGCGTGGACCACAGCCACCTGGCCTGGTTTAGCCTTTTGAGTTAGGATCTGGCTTCCTGTGTATCTTGGTCAGACTGTCTCTTCTTTCTTCTTCTCAAGTGCCAGGATTAAAGATGTGTGCAGCTTGGCCTGACTTCTGGTTCCAGTTTAGCCTTTATGAAGAAATTAGCTTCTTGGAAATTCCAGAAAAGATTCTGACATGTTCTGGGGTGGCCAGATCTCGATTTGCTTATTTATAGGGATTGCTTTAAGCTGAAATTTAGTCAATGACCATGTATTTTTTTTTCCTTTGTAGAAAGAAATCCAAGCCATGAGTCAATGCCATCATCCTAATATTGTGTCTTACTACACGTCTTTTGTGGTAAAAGATGAGCTGTGGCTAGTCATGAAGCTGCTAAGTGGAGGTGAGTAGACAACAGTAGAAGGCTAAGTTTCATTAAGTTAAAATTTTAACATTGTCCAGCAGATCTCTGTGAGTTCAAAGCCAGCCTGATCTACATAACAAGTTCCAGTTCAACCAGAGCTACATATACAACGTGATCCTGTCTAAAATAAACAAACAAACGAACAAATAAATAAAGGAATAAACGTTTTCTTATCCTGGTAGGGTTTTGTGGCTACTTTGCACTTGAGATACTGAGAATGTAGTTGAGCAGACGCTAGTGTGTAGTTGTGACAGGTCAACACTTTGCATTTGGCTCTTTTGCCTCTGACATCTGTTAACTTAGTATGGTTTTCTCTCCTTCCTTTCGGGACATAAACTGATTGAAAGATTCTTGCCCATTTATGTTGATTTATTTAATTCCTCCGTTTTGATGTCACCCATAGTCTGTATGTCTATTTCTAGCGTACTAAGTGTTGGATGGAAAGTTCAGCTTGATCAAGTTCAGGCCGAGTATTTTTAGTTCTGGAGTGCTGACCATTCCACAGTGCATCACACCAGAAAGCGTTCCTATTGAAGTGGGTCTTTAATAGTAATGCTTATTTTGTTTGCTTAAGGCTGTGACAGCCCAGGCCTCTCTGTGAGAACTGCTTTCCTAGTAGCTATCAGGTAATCTGTGAGATGAAACTTTGGCATTATTTTCTATAGTCATGTAGGACTTACATTTTATTATTTTAGCGTTTAGTCCTTGTTCAAATCAGATAATTCATTAGACATTATATTTATTACTGCATTGTTTCTTTTGTAAATATAACTGATTTTTTAAAAGATTTATTTATTTATTTTGTGGGTACACTGTCTTAATGTACACCAGAAGAGGACATTCGATCCAATTACAGATGGTTGTGAGCCACCATGTGGTTGCTGGGAATTGAGCTCAGGACCTCTGGAAGAGCAGTCAGTGCTCTTAACCGCTGAGCCATCTTACCAGCCCTTCTGAATTTTTTTAAAAGAAGAATCTTGCATTATTAACTGGGACTTTTTAATCTCTACTATAGTTCTCATTAAAAGGGCAGAATGAAAAGATTGAGGGCAGGCAAGATGACTCAGCTGGTGAAACACTTGCTGTGAGAGGTAAGCCTAGCGCCTTCCTGGGTATCTGGGACCTGTGCAAAGGCTGGCTGAGAATACAGCTCCGTAAGGGCATCCACTAACCACATGTACACTGGAGTATACGTGCCTGCCCGTCCTCAGGAGCAAAGAAACATTCAAATGTATTTTTTAAGAATTGGTTGCTGACTAGAGAGAGATGGCTTAGTTGTTAAGGAAACTTGTTGTTGTTGCAGAAGGCTGATTTCCAGTTCCAGCACCTACATGGTAGCTTACAATCATCCATAACTTCAGTTCCTGGAGAGCCAATTCTTTATTAAACACTCAAGTAAAATACTCACACATAAAACAAATCTAAGATAATTTTAAAATAACTGATTGTTGAGCTGGGTCTGATGGCACATGCCTGTAATCTAGGCATGTGAGCACATTAGAGGCTACAGCAGGAGGATATCAGGTTTGGGGCCAGCTTAGAATACAGCTGGTTCCTTGCTACTTGATTCCAGCTCTTTCACTCTTTCCCTTCTCCTCTCTCTGTGTTTGTATGTATATTTGAGTGTACATGTGCACACATGTTTATGTTTTTGTGTGTTTGTGTTTATATGTGTGCAGTAGGTAAGAGGACAATTTCTTCCTTGTTTTGAGACAGGGTCTTTTATTGTCCTGGTCTAGTCTGGCTAGCCAGCAAACCGTATGGGTCTAATAATCCCTACCCAGTAATCTCTACTGCACCTGTAGTGCCTACTCAGGGCTGGGATTACAAGTGCAGTCACCACATCCAACCTTTTCTTTCAAGTGGGTTCTGGGACTTGAACTCAGGTCCTGGTACTTGCTTTTTTTTTTTTTTTTTTTTTTTTTTTATTTTTTTATTAAACTAATTGAGCTGTCTTCCCAGACATATTCAGAATTTCTCAGGTTCACATTTGTATCCCTTCTTCCCCAGATCTATAGTCAGCCAATATTTTACGACGTGTTGACATTTCTTCTGAAGACTGGCATTCCACGTATAACGTAACTGCTTGCAGTGTCCAGTGCTGTGGCCTCAGTGCTTTTAGAGCTTGGAAATACTGTATGTTATAAATAAAACATAATTTCAATTAATATTTTCTATCGGATATCATATACATTTATAAAACTTAATATATTTGAATCTGTTTTCTCTTGCACAGAAAATCTTGATTCCTCCAGTATTAGAATAATTATGTATTTTTTCTTGTAGAATATATGTATTATACACAAATACATGGACATTTAGCATGTATAGATTGAACATTTTTTATAGTTATCTGAAGACACATGCTATATATAGTGATAGACCGATTTTCCCCTTTGGTAAGGTTTGAGTTTGAATGTGAAGCACTGTTGGCAGGACTTGTGAGTGACAGGGCCTCAGCCTTCCCAATCCTGTGTTGCTTAGTGTCTGTGTGCCTGTGTGGTTTTGTAGAATGTGATTCCCATCTTACAGTGTATAGTTGTAGAAGAAAGAATCCACGTTGATTTAGTTTGCAGTTTTGGTATGATACTTTACTTCATACTTCCTCAGGGAAACATAGGCTTTAGAATAAAATACGTATTTCTCTTTAGAAAGTGTCTCTCACTGGAAAAGTTTCAGGTCTGAACCTTTTCACTTTTTGTTGAATGAGCATGCCTTCCGTACTCCTGGATGTTGATAAGGGTGACCAGAGGTCGCAGAAGTAAGGATGTATCCCTGTGCCTTCATGTATGTGGTACACAAAGTAGCTTAGATGTAAAAGAAGCCTGCTCTTGCTGTTTGATGCTTTCAGCGTAGCTAGAATAGAATCACCTTTTTGTTTCAATTCCATTAGTGACACACTGGAGAAAATGGATTGCTTTGGTAGAGGCCCGTTTCATATGATGGTTGCTAACACCAACCACCTTTCAAGATGGTGGTCAAGCATGGTTCTTTCAGTATGGACAGATACGGGAACATAGGTAATATTGTATCTTTTGTTATTGATCACATATAGCATAATTGTCTTTGTGATTTATAAATATGTATAATACAGAGTTTTTCATGTTTTGAAAAAAAATTCATGATGAATGGGAGTGTCTACTTAATTCTCATCACTTACTTGTGTGCTCATCCATCTTTTCTGCAACTTTTATGCACATTAACTGTCTTGGTAAAGGATTCTTGTTCCTCTCTATGATCCTGGTCACAGGCAGGTTGGATGTGAGAAGGGTAAAGTATTTTTTAACATGCTTTTGTCTCTCCTGGTCTTAGGTTTTCTGGGTCAGTGTCTGATTTTTCTAACCTAGCACTAGGATGCTTTATCTCCTAGTCATAACTCTTTATAAAATTACATATATTTTTATAAGTTAACATTATCTTAATATATATATTTAAATATTAAAAGTTCTATATTTTTTAAGATGGTGAAATCTTTTACTGTTATAGAGTAAAAGTTTAAACTTAATAGGTATATTAAGCAATATCTAAAAAACAAAAACTGAAACTATATACATTATATTTATACATACACACATACATAATATATATATTTTTTATTTACATTAAGGAATTTTATCCTGATATTTTTCAGCAATAAAACACTTTATATGTTCAATTTAAATTAATTTTTATTGGTTTTATTTTTGAGATAGTCAGTAGTGTTGGCATTTATTTATATTCTTATAAATCTTTAAAACTATTTCCTGTCCAAATATCTGCTTCTGCAATTTGTTAGCACCACACTGCAGTGTAAGATCTCTAAAAATCTGTGTGGTTGGGGCTATTGGGTTGTCCTCTGAACTCAATCCACTTGCGTGCCCCATATTCATACATGTACATAGAAATAAATAAAATGAATCCAAGTGTTTAAGAAAAATTTGGAGAGGAAGGAAAGCAAGTATTTATAAATTTAGATGTATTTTCCTAGATAGTAAGGTATTTTGTTGTATAGAACCATCCTTATCTTTGTCATATTCTTAAAGATAACAGTATGGGTAATACCTTTTGCTAAGCAGGACCCAGCAAAATATCTGGCTAATAGTGATATGCTTTGCATGCTTAATCAATAATTTTGAGTTCTTAGTTTTTTGTTTTTGTTTTTGACACCCATTGGATTATAATGAAATACTGAGCTAAACAAATTATGGGCCCTCTTAAAGCTCACTGGCTCTGACACACCTTAGGAGTGGTAGTATTTGTTACAGGTTGAGGACGTAGTTTCAGACGTGGAGCTTTATCTTCTCATGAAATAGTTCTGTGGCCTTTTTTAGAAGAGTGAGCACATTTGGTCATTGATTTGGTCACTGTGCTTCAGGGTTTGACATGTGTTTGATAAACTCAAGGGAACTGAGCTTCTCCCTAGACCTTCTGTGTCGGGGACGGGAAAGCTGTCCTGTGCCGACGTGCAGCATTTAGCACCTCTGCTTCTTATCTCTAGACAAAGTGCCTCCCTGCGGAAGTCTCAGTGCTCATGAGACTTTCACCCATTCTTTCCTCCTTCTCTTCGCACCTCCAGGCAGGGAGTGCTTTCTTTTTCTTTCTTATTTTAACCTGTATTAAACTGTCCAGCTGGCCTCTAACTCACTCTGTGGACCCCAAATTTAGTGATACACCAAATTCAGTGTTTCTGCCTCCAGGAGCAGCCGGGAGTCACTTTCTGTATTTGTCCTTCAGGCACTTAAGTTTAATTTCTCTAGTCTGCTTTCTTTCCAAGAACCGTTACCCTCCTTCTCATCTCTCATGTTCTCTCTTCCTGCTTACTCTGGAGGGGATGCTGCGCACTGAGGCGTCAGACTTGACCACACCTGTGTCTCGGAGTCTTCTGACTGCTCCAGGGGCTTAAAGCCTTGCAGAGCCTTGACAGTGTCAGTTCTTTTCTCCAGCACTTGGCTCTGCTGTTGGTGTTAGCATTGTTATTCCTACTAAATCAGGCCTATTGAGTCCTGGGATTGTTTTGTTTGAGGGACATTTGAGGCCGTTTCTCCTGTGGCTGAGGTTGCTGTTGAGTTCTATGGCAGCCGAGCACGGTCTTCAGCTCTAGTCCTCCTGCTGTATTTCCCACATGCTGCGATTATCTTTCTGAGATCTTAAGTGGGAAGCTAAAGGAAGTTTGTGTTGAGAGTGCAGTGTTCTGTTTTGGGGAACTGAGGCTAGGGTTCTCTACCACCAAGCTGCACCACTGGCCTCCTGGATTAGGATTTTCTATGCATTTGAATTAACTTTTTCAGGTGACTTAAGCAAGAGTATGCAGTGCAGTGCATTTTCAGTGGGACTCAGGCTTTATTTTATTGAAGAAAGATGTTAGAGGAAGAGAGAATGTGGGTAGTGATAGTGCCTGGAGCCAGCGGAGGCCTTTCTGTGCACGTTTGAGTCTCTGTTGAGATTGGGGGTAAGAAGTGTGGTTTTAGCTGCTGAGCTTGTTGAGCAGCATCTTCACCCTGAGGGCAGTTGGACTGCTGAGGTGTCAGGGCATGACTTCAGGGAGAACTGAAGCTGCTCTTTCCCTGGGTTCACCTTAGCCGTACCTGGCTTCTCTGTGTATTTATCATTGTATTAGGGTTATCGAGTGTAACAGGGTATAGAGTTAATCTCTTTCTCTCCAATGGGGATTTATTAGAATGACTTACAGGTTGTGATCCAGCTAATTCAACATTGCTGCCTATGAACAGAAGGTCCAAGAGTCCAGTAGATGTTCAATCCAGCAGTCTGGAGGCCTGAGCTGGTTTCCAGAAGTCTGATGCCAATCTGGTTTTGTTAGCAATGGCAACGGCAAGCAGGCAGAGTGAAGCTTCTCTGTCCTTATGTAGACTTTCAGCAGGAGCTGTGCCCCAGATTAGAGATCTGGGTTAGAAGTGGGCCTTCCTACTTCAAGTTAAGCAAAAATTCTTCACAGGTGTGCCCCTCGATTTTTGGGGTTTTAGATAATTTGGATGTAGTCAAGTTGACAACCCAGAACAGCTGTGATTTTTACTTTCCTCATGTTTCTTCATTGACTTGATTTGTATTTCAATAGTATTTTTACATTCTTAGTTATAAAATACTACACAATCTAATCTAGGTTGAAAACTTCCTTGGTTTGTGATATTTCATATTAGAGTGTTACTGATTGGTGTGGTTTACCCAGGGGTTTCTTCAGAGAGATGACTAGAAATCCTACATCAATCTTTCCAAGTTCTCATTAGAGATCTAAAAGACATGCTGGTCTAGCATATCACGGGGGTGTTAACTACTCTCTGTTTTAGGTTGGAATTTCCAGTTTGAATGAAGCATCTGTATTTTTTTGTATTTTCTATTTTTCCCTTTCTTTCTGACATAATTTATTTTATGTGAATGTTTTAAATGGTTTGAATTATTGAATGAGTTAATTTTTAGAGGGCTGTGTTTTCTGTTTTCAGGTTCTGTTCTGGATATTATTAAACACATTGTGGCAAAGGGGGAGCATAAGAGTGGAGTTCTGGATGAGCCAACCATCGCCACAATCCTCCGAGAGGTCTTAGAAGGACTGGAGTACCTGCATAAGAACGGGCAGATTCACAGGTGCGCGAGGTTCTGCCTCCTTCATGGGCAGTGCAGACCGTTTGTCTCCTTCAGCACACTTGCTTTTACTTAGGGATTTGTTTTATTTCTGAGCCCTGTGTATTTTGCATTGCTAGTTTGTTTGTTTTGGTTATTACAGTGTGAATTGTACAACCTATAATTATTAAAAAAGTGATAAATATTAAAAAACAACACAAAAAGTAAGCCAGTCATGGTGGTGCATGTCTTTAATCCTAGCACTTGGGAAGCAGAGGCAGGTGGATTTCTATTGAGTTCGAGGACAGCTTGGTCTACATGCAGGTTTGGGGACAGCCAGGGCTACATAGTAAGGCCCTCTCTCAAAGAACAAGCAAAAGTGGTAAGTATTTTAGTAAAGTTAGAAAATGGGGGACAATTTACTTTCTTCCAAGAAGACACTGCTTTGGAATATTGGTTTCCATTTATTTTCCTGTTTCTTAAAGTGCTTAAAAGAATATTATGTATATAATTTTGTCTCTAGTTTTTGAGGTGCTAGGGACTGAGCTCAAGCTCTTGTTCATGTTATACAAGTATTTTACAATTGGGCTATATATTTCTAGCAGTTAAAAAAAACATCTACACCAGCTTTTAAAAGTCTTGCTAACTTTCCCAGGCTGGACTTCAACTCCTGATCCTTCTGCCTTAATGGTCCAAGCCCTAGAGTTCCAGGCGCCAGCATGCCCACACTGCCTGCTGTTCTTCTCATTCTATTTTCATCTCTTTTTAAAAATTAATTTATTTATGTGTATGAGCACACTGTTGCTGTCTTCAGACACCAGAGGAGGGCATCAGATCCCATTACAGATGGTTGTGAGCCACCATGTGGTTGCTGGGAATTGAACTCATGACCTCTGGAAGAGCAGTCAGTGCTCTAACCGCTGGTCTCTCCAGCCCCAGCTTCCCAGTGCCGCTCGCTGTTATTACAGGTCTTTAGCCACAGTTTCCTTCCTTGTCTGTCCCTCTAGACTTTTGAGATTTTTGTTTTTGTTTTCATTGAGACAGGGCCATAGTGTGTATCTGTGGCTGGCCTGGAACTCGTTAGGCAGAGCTGGTGGCCTTGCACTCACAGAGTCTGCCTGCCTCTGCCTCCTGATGGCTAGGATGGAAGAGGTTCAGTCCTCATGCTCAGGCTGACAGGGTTCTGTGATGAGTATCTTGGTGACAGGGCCAAAGATAGTCACAAAGCCCCACACATGATGGCAGTTTTATAGGGGTAGGGAACACACACATACAGCCAGCTACAGTGCAAACTTGGCATTGGTTGTTGGTAATGACTGGGCTGGCCGCAGGCACTGAGTCATTGAAGGTGGGGACAAGCCTGGTTCTGGAGGGTTCTTAGCTGACTAGCACTGACTTCAGAGATTCTGACTAGGATGGACATGTTGTTCTAATCTTTTCTCTCAGTGTGTCCTAGTGTTCTTCCTAGCAAAGAGATTAGCTTTAATAAAAGTATTGGACATCTTTAAGTTGACAATTTAATATCTAATATATTTCTAGCTTTTGGTTGTGAATCATTGCTTCTTTTAATCTCTTTTCAAGTTTTCTATGAACTGAAGAAAGCCAAGTGTGTCTATTGAGATCCTTTCTCAGGCAGAGCCTGTAACTGCATGTGAGAACCCCAGTAAGCAGTGAGAGCAGACTGGTGTCACTGTGAGGCACTAAGCAGGGCACTAAGCAGGGCCAGCCTCAGGCCTGCAGACTGCTTTGGGTTGTTTAGGACAGAGGCAAATTCTTTAGTCTGGCGATGGTGACCCCCACCTTTAGTACCAGACTCAGGAGGCAGAGACAGGGGGATCCATAAATTCAAGGCCAGCCTGATCTACAGAGTGAGTTTGAGGACAGCCAGGGCTCCGTAGAAAGACCCTATCTCAGGTATGTGTGTACAGAGTGGGGGCAAACAACAGAACAAGTCCTTCAGCTGACAGCTATATTTGTCTTGTTGCATGTGAGGCCTGCCTGGTGTCCTAGAGGCTCTGAGCCCTGCCATTCCTTTGCTTCTATCCCTGACGCTGCTTCAGATTACATGTGTAGTTTGAAAGGGAAACACAGACTATCTGGCAAATTATTCAAGAAAAACAATTGCTTAGCATAAAGCTCTGCTGGAAGATGGACCAGAGCCTCATGAAATACAAACGCTTACATAGTGTTTCCTACACAGGGAAGACCTACATATGACTTAATAGTGTTACCTGTTGTGCTTTATACACAAAAAGAAAAGCCAGGATATGTTCTGTATAGCAAGGCGTGGTGAGGTGGGAGGGGGTGTCTTGGTAGGTCCATGTGGAGGTTCCCCTTCCCCCTAAGATACCACCATACGATGGGTATGATATAGAATGAGTTTATTTAGGGCATGGGAAGAGGAGTTGAGAAGAGAGTAGAGACAGAAAAGAGAGAAGGGGTGGGGAGAGGAAGAAGAAGGAAGAAGAGAAGGAAGGAGGAAGAGGGGTTAGGGAGAGAAGGGGCAGAGAGAGTAAGAGAGGGAGAAGGGGACAAATACCCTCTTTTATAGTATGCCAGGCCACCTGCCTATTGCTGGTAACTGTTGGGTAGAGCCTAGAAGGAATGCTACCTGCACAGGTGAGACAGACCTGCATATGACTTCTTCTTTGTTCAAATAGCTCAAAATGGTAGATAGAATTTCCCCAGATGGAACGGTTGATACTGTAAATGTATCTTTCATATGAGAATGACATGCCTGTGATCTCCTTTCAAAAATCTGACACTATCAAACCATGTGAGAAATGTCAGATACAGATCCCTCACAACTGCCAAGGTCACCAAAAGCAAGGGCACTCTGAGAAACTGTCACTGTGAAGAGCCTAAGGAGACCTGGCAGCTAAATGCAATTAGCTGTCCTGGATGGAGGCTTGGATAGAAAAAGGAACATTGGCTAAAAAATAAGGGAACCTCAATAAGCCGTGTGGATGTGAGGGGCACAGCACAGAAATCACTGGAATGTCTGCTCCATGATGGGGTGGGGATGGTTGTCAAGGGCAGAGTGAGATCAGCCAGGGGCACCTGCAGGATGAGGGCAGAGAAGGAAAGACACAGACTGGGCACGGAATGGTCAGGGGGCCTGAGGGGACCTGGAGGCGGGCATGGGCTTTCATTTGCAATCATAGGTGTATGTCAGTGGTGACCTGAGCCCATTTCACAGGTTCCTAGGATTGATGGCTTTCATCTAACCACCAAAACCCCTCTGTAGTCTAGCTTGAGCTCCTTTCTGGACATACACCCTGCTTGAGACCTAGCACTGTGGGCTTTAGTTAATGATCTCTTTTTCTGTCTCCACTAATTTTAACCAAAGTACTATACCGATGTAACGTGTTAATAATGGCAGACTAAGCTTATTTAGGGTATGGAATTTTTTTTTTTCAATTTTTATGTAAAGTATTTTAAAAACATCTTTTTCTTAAATTCTAGTGCTCTGGTTGAAAGAAGACCATTTTTTGCCATTTTATTCTGATTCCTTTGGGAAGTATTTTATGTCAATATACACAAAAGTGAATATACGTGTGCTTATCTATGTGTATGTATATATACATAGATTTGGGTTGTTGAGGCAGGAGGATCATGTGGTAGAGACCAGCCTGGGTTATATAGCAAAACTCTTCAAAACAAAGAAGTGAGGGTTGAGGAACTGGGAAGAAAACGATTCACCTTTTTTTTTAAATTTATTTATTTTTTTTGCATTTAGTTGATATAGAAAAAAATGAATGTATTTCAACAATAAGGATTAGGTGAGGCTGGATGAGGGTTACTTTCTTTGGTCATCATTCCAATCAATATTTAATGAGCTTAAGTTTTTTAGATAGTCTAAAAAGCTATGCTCCTTCTTAGAGTTTCATGTTTTATGTTTGAATTATAGTATAAACGGCTAAAATTTAAAAATTTTTATTGATACTAATACTTTTTAATATAAGAAATTGAAATTTTGCTAATGTTTTAGAAACAAGCAGTTGCTAAATCTCGCCATTTTAAAGAACAAATGTTTGATGGTGTTTTTTTCTTTGAAGAGATGTGAAAGCTGGAAACATTCTTCTAGGAGAAGACGGCTCTGTGCAGATTGCAGGTAAGGACAAGCAGGGCTTTGCTTTTGTGGGGTACATGCGTGTGTTTGTGTGTGTATGAGTGTGAGTGTGTCACACATGATGCATGCATGTGTTTCCACATTTGTGAATGCATTTGTTGCCACCTTGCATCAGAGCATCCTGAGCATTCATTACACGTGGCTACTGTGCCTGTCTAGCGTCGGTGTGGTGCTGGGGATCCAGACCTAGGTCCTCATGCTTGCATGGAAAGGACTCTACCCACTGAACCACCACCCCAGTTCACAGTATGTCTTTTTATTTTTATATAATAGCCAGCAGAACCACCTTACATGTCTTTTATGTTTTCTTAGTATCTGTTGATCTGTTCTCAGGACATTTTTCTGTGTAAGCACCCTTTAAAGATGGCCTCTACCACTCTTAGGTATTTTCCTGGCCATTACTCATTGCTTTCTATTTTCCCACTCATCACCTTCATTAGGTGTAGGGTCTTCTGATAGGGTTCTTTCTCAGAGCAGCCCATGCTTGTTTAAAGGAGAAACAGTTAGGACTACTCTGGTGAGAGCTATACAAAGTTGCCTTTATCCAGAGTTGTGATGGTTGGTTTTCTTTGTCAACCTGGGACAGAAGTCTCCATAAGTAATAGTGTAGATCAGGCTGGCCTGTGGACATATGGGGGATTTTCTGAATTAGTTTAACTGAACTGGCCTAACTCACCCTGAGTGTGGGTGGCACCATTTTATGTGCTAGCTGCTGTGCTGACAGGAAGCAGGGTCAGCTGAGCACTAGCATGCATATACAGCAGTGCATGCTGGGCTGGACTGGGAACGAGGTGTGATCAACTATTTCAGGTTCTGTCACCTTGACTCCTACATATGAGTGGGCTGTTACCTAGAATCACGAACCAGGTAAATCCTTTTCCCCTTGATTGGCTTTTTAAAGTCACAGCAACAGGAGGGGATGGCAGAAGGATGACATGGAGTCACTGCCTTTTAGGGAGCACAGTTCTGGTAGTTTTAAAGCCTTGGGGTAAGACTGGGATTCATGTCTTCCCACAGATGGCTGTTTGGTACCAGACTGCTACAATAATCAAGTGAATCAGGACAATATGTTCAATTTTCAAAAGATAATTTAAGCAAGTACCTTTAAATCCTGAAATAAGGTAATACTTTATCCAACACAAAGTTGATTCCTTTAATATTACCCTTTCGTCAAAAGAGAAACCTTTTCCACTAAGGACAAGACACAGAGCAGGGTAATTACAGCATTAATATACATGCAGTGGTGTGTGTCTGAGCCTGACTGGAGGAGGAGAGCAAAGACAGGAGGGTTTCAGGGCTCACCAGCCAGCTAATCTCTCCCAAACTGCAAGCTCAAGGCTCAGTGAGAGGCTGCGTCTCAAAAATGAGATGGACACACACAAAAATTAAGATAGTGATTGAGGACTATAGCCAACATTTTTCTACAGCCTCTACACAAACATGCCCAGGCAAGCACCCTTCCATGTGCACACACGTGCATGTATACTACACATGGACATGGGAAAGATGCAAAGCAAAGACATGTAAAGCATTCCAGTATCAAGTACCAAACATAAAGCAGTTACTAAATGCCAGTGATTGGCTTGACCAAAACACCTGACAGAACCAGCTGATGGGGTAGAGCAAGAGTCTTAGCCTGACGGCAGAGGTAGGACCCGTTGTGGTGACTTCATTAAAGTTGAGATGCGCATACACAGACCTTGCGCTGTAGCTTCTATTGTAGATTAGAGAAACGTATCCCCATGTGGGTGGCAGTCACTTTAATCATGAATTCTAGACATTACTAATGCCTTTTACTAGTAGGCAGTAGACATAAATTGTGGTTGGTTTTCACAACAGCATACCACATGATGAACACTAATACCATAGTTCCTAGAATGCATTAAGTTGTAAAGTTAATGGGAGGTGCGCTGAACACGAGGCGTCTGTCCAGTTGTATGTCCAGTGAGCAGGGCCCTGCTGCCGCTCATCCTTTCCCACTCCCGCCTGTTTCCAGACTTTACTAACGTGTTTCCTCAGCTAACTTAAAACGGTTTTATTTAGTTTTTTGTTCTGTTGTAATGGAAAATTTACCAGTGTTAACCAGTCTTTTTTATTTTTTTTTTTAAATTTTAACCCTTCTTAAGTGTAAGGTTCTGTGGCTGTAAGAGATAGTGTATACGTAAAAATAAAATCCAGATTCATAGGTATTACATTTTTTACACATTGATCTATCAGTGAATAACATGTGCATCTTTCTGTTTGTTTAAAAATGTTGCTATAAACTGTGTGTAACTATCTCAGCTCCTGTTTCCAGCCTTTCTTCTTCCGTTCCTCCTTCCCCTTCTCTCTCTTCCGTTTCTTATTTTATGTAGCCCAGGCTAGCTTGAACTGATTCCCCCCATTTTCTGGGGGTTGGGGATGGACTAGGACTGTAGCCATGTGTTCCCATGCCTGGCTTATATTCTTCTGGGTATATGTTCTTAGAATTTGATCATATGGTGATTTTACATTAGCTTTTTAAAAGAAAGTATTGCCCTATCTCACACAGTGATTGTGCCCATTCTGTGTCACACAGTGATTGTGTCATTCTATGTCACACAGTGATTGTGCTCATTCTGTGTCACACAGTGATTGTGTCATTCTGTGTCACACAGTGATTGTGTCATTCCGTGTCACACAGTGATTGTGCCCATTCTGTGTCACACAGTGATTGTATCATTCTGTGCCACACAGTGATTGTATTATTCTGTGTCACACAGTGATTGTGCCCATTCTGTGTCACACAGTGATTGTGTCATTCTGTGTCACACAATGATTGTGTCATTCCGTGTCACACAGTGATTGTGCCCATTCTGTGCCACACAGTGATTGTGTCATTCTGTGTCACACAGTGATTGTGCCCATTCTGTGTCACACAGTAATTGTGTCATTCTGTGCCACACAGTGATTATGCCCATTTTCATTCCCATCTGCAATTCATAAGGGTTTCAGTTCCTCAACATCTATAACAAAACTAATTTTCTAGTTTAAAAATCTTTTTTTTTTTAGACAGGGTTTCTTCACTGTATAGACCAGGATAGTCTGGAGCTCAGAGGTCAGCCTGCCTGTGTTGGAGTTAAAGCCACTGTGTTCAGCTTCTGGGGTTTTGTCTGCTTGTTGGTTTTTTGTCATCTAAGTTATGTCAGTCTATGGCTTTGGCCTGTCCTTTTAAATGTGTTTTTTGTTGCTTCTGATTTGTAGACTTTCTTCCCTTTCTTTAAAAAAAAAAAAAAAAAGATAGAATCTTGCTTTGTAGCCTATATTGGTTTCTGACTCTTTAGCACTGGAATGTAGGTATTCTTTGTATATTCTGAATATGATTTCAAATATATTCTGATTCTGTGGGGTTTTTTTTTTTTTTTTTTGGTTGTGTAGGTGGCTTTAGTTTCATGGGTTTTAGTCCAGGGCTAACTAGACCCAGTGATTTGGATGGTAACCCTGACCCTGAGGCCTGAGGCAAACAGAATGATTGAGAGCACTTGGGATGTGGAAGCTATGTGTGGCCGTCAGGAAGCTAAGAGCAGCAAGAAGGGGCCTGCCATGGGGCCCTTTAACACCAGGCCTTTTCTCCCAGTAGGCCCAAACCTCTGCACCGTCTCCCAACTGCTGTAACCTGACTGTGTACAGGGATTTATCACTCATACATACATATGTCATACAAAACTCTTCAAAGCCTGTCTGTTGGCAGCCAGCCCAGATTGGTGAGACGTGGGGCAGCTTTCCTGTTCAGACGGTAACGACTGCTGTGCTGTCTGTTCTGTTTCAGATTTCGGTGTTAGTGCTTTTTTAGCCACTGGTGGTGACATTACCAGAAATAAAGTGAGAAAGACGTTTGTTGGCACCCCGTGCTGGATGGCACCCGAAGTTATGGAGCAGGTACTGTGAGTTTGGTGTTTTTGAAATGGTTCAGGTTGTTAAACCAAACCACACACCTTAGTGCTTATGTTTGATTGATGTTCCATGTTAGGTGTATGAAATGCATGTTTCTGTTGATTGGTTCAGAGCTTAGTCTAAGGAGAGACTAAGATTATTGCAGTACAAAGCAAAGCAAAGAACAACAGTACACAAGAGACACAGGACTATACGAAAGCTATCCAAGGCTAAGGTAACAAAGCACTTAGCAAGTATCTTAGTACAGACCAGGTGACCGGGTCATTCACCTGACCGTTTTCATTGCTGGCGCTCTTCTTTTCTGGCTTACACGTCTGACGCTCGCTGCAGCCTCTTGCATTCCGTTTGCTACATTAAAATTGCTGACTTCACTCCTGCTTTAGTCCTTGTCTTCCCTCCCTCATGGTATTGAAATTATTGAGTGTGGCAGCTTTACTTACCTTCTTATCATACTTACTCCGTCTTTTCTCTCTGACCTCTTTTAACCCATCTACTTTTGTTTTGTTTTGTTATTCAAGACAGGGTTTCTAAAACTCACTGTGTACACCAGGCTAGCCTCAAACTCAGATATCCTCTTGCCTCTAAAGATATGCACCACCAGGCCTGGCTCTGACTACTCTTGAATCTTGCTGTAGGATTTGGTAGGGTACATGGGTTATCCAAACACAGGTTAGGACAGGAGGATCTAGAAGTTGAGGCCAGCCTGAGGTATATAGCCAGACATTGTCTCAAAAAAGTAGATGTCACTTCCTTAGGTCATTTCCTGAGGCTCTTTTCTCTAGTGCATGTGTTCACTGATGGTTCATCCATGCTGCCACCTGTAAATGGTCCCTAAATTACATACAACCCACAGATTTCTCAAGACCCCAGGTGACTTTCAGCACTGTATAGGACTTATTCATGAATGTCACCAATGTATCACTATATACATATTTTCCTATATATACATTATTACTATATATATGGAAGGAGGGCACTCTAGGCAGGCCATAAAGGCTCTTAAGAGGCTGCCACACTCAGAAACAGAATGAATAAACGTAGGAAATGGAGAAAGGTTGGGGCAGGGGTGAGGTATGAAGGAATATGAGACTTCATTGGTTTTCCCGGGATGGAGGCTATGTTAGGGGCTAAACCTGCTTCTCAGATAAGCAGGAGCTGCCCCTGATCTGTCTGGTAGAGAAGCTTGTGAACATAGGGAATATTATCCATGGAGGAAACTCTCTTCTGGAGACCCTCCTGCTGCACCAGAACAGCACACATTGACCACTGAATTTAAGACTTGGACTGCACACTTTGGAGACCAGACTTCTCCTGTGTAGTTTAGTGTAGAAGGTTACAAATGTGTGACTGTGACATGATGGTGGCAGTGGAGATGGGCAGGAGTCCAGCAGCCTGTTCATGTCAGCATTTGTGATCACATTCCAGCACACATTCCTCAGGAGTCTGAGGCAGGAGAGAGTTCCAGGCCAGTCTGCCTATCTAATGATTTCTTGTTCTAAAACAAAAACAAGAACCTCAGGAAGAGGGTGATGTGAAAGTGAGGTGGGGGTTGGGGGGTCAGTGAGGGGAAAGACATGGAAGGAAAAGTAATGTCATAGAACATTTGGAAAAGAAAAGGATTGTGGAAAACCTTGCTTCAGGATTGTTTTATTTAGTTTTGTTTTTGGCAAATAGAGTGAATCTTGTAATTATCAAACTTAGTGATTGTTTCATACTTTTGTAAGTGCTTTATCAGGAACATTTTCTGTGTTTTCATACAGAATTAAGCACTGTTAGTAACTGACTAGTGTTACTTTAAGTGAGTATAATAGCTAATGGTTTACTGGTTTGAAGTTGATAAACACATTTTGGTAGTGAGCACTTCTTACAATCCCAGAGGCTGAAGTAGAAGAATCAAAACTTCAGGGCTGACCTGGGATGCACAGGGACTCTCACTCCCACCCTCCCACCCCCAATTTCTCATGACACACTAGAGACTTTTGTAAAACTGTTTTAGCCTGGTTTAAGTAATTGCAACTCTCTCCCCCTCCCACCTCCCCCCAACCCCTTTCAGGTTCGAGGTTATGATTTTAAAGCTGATATCTGGAGTTTTGGAATCACAGCAATTGAACTGGCCACAGGGGCAGCTCCTTATCATAAATATCCACCAATGAAGGTGAGGCTCATATCCAAGTATTATTCCAGCAGCTTAAGTTCCAGTGACTTTTCAGAGCCTTCTGTTTGTCAACCATACCTACAGTTACTTATTTTTTTAAGAATTTTTATGTGTATTGTAGCAAAACATAACCTTTCTAATAAGATTATACCAACGTAACCACTTTACTGTGTATTGTATAGGGATCAAACCCAGGATAAAGCATTTTTGATTGTGTATTTAAGTGATGTGGTAAGTATGTTCACGATGTATAGCCATCACCGTACCTAGACTCTTCCTTGGACTCAGAGCCGCTGACCTCTTTAGTTCTTCACAGAATATGTACTGTCCTGTGAGCACAGAGCTATTGATTCTGACTGCATTTTGTTGTCTGTTGTCCAGCCCCCTCGGTTCTCTGCCCGTCTGCCTTTCATAGGCTCTGCTGACAAAGCAACTGAGGCTGCAGGGGAGGCAGGAGAATGTGAACTAAGAACATGAACCAGTCGTAGTAGCTTTGTTACTGAAAGAAACAGTTGGTGATTTCTGTAATAGAAATTTCTGGAAAAGAAGGCTTCAAACTTTGAGAAGTCAACAAAAAAACAGGGCAAGCAGTAGGTAAAGCTAAGGAGGCCATGCTGTCTTCTGCTGTGGTTTTCATATTTTTGTTTTTAACAGTAGTCTGGCAGTGGGTGAACCAGGTCTGTGGACATGAAGAGATGGGGGATTTTACCTGAAGGATGTAATGGCAGTTGGCAGTGGGCACTTCCGTGACCCACCATCTCTATATAGCTTTAACTAATGTCCAGTACACATGGAAGCCTTGGGCTCTGAACAGCCAGTCTGTTTTCTTGTGGTGCAGTGCTGAGCCCAGGGTCTTCCACATGCTAGAAAAGTACATAAATCTCCTGACTCTAAAACTCGACCTAGATGGTAACTTGTATGTATATGTACCCGTGGTGTGTGTGTGTGTGTATGTGCTCGTGCACGTGCATGCTTTTAGAGACCAGAGGTTGTTGTCAACTATGTTTTTCAATCACTCTTTGCTTATATTTTGAGACATGGTTTTTCCCTGAACCCTGGAGCTTGCCAGTTTGGCTGGACTGGCTGGCCAGCAAACCTCAAGGACCTCCCCCCAAGGCCCATTTCCTCTTCCCAGCTGGGTTTACGGACATAGACTACCACACTACCTTTTTTATGTGAGTTCTGAAGGATTGAACTCAGGTCCTGATACTTACACAGCAAGCTGAGCCATCTCTAGCCCCTAGATGTCAACTACTAGAAAGTAAAACCTACTTGTGTATTGGGAAGCTTTATCCGTATTGAAAATTCTGTTTATACTATTTTAAAAAGTTTTACAGGTTTATTGGTAAACTTTTGTGGGCTACTTTATTGGGTTCCTATATCTACCTCCCTTCCAACCCTTATTCCACCCTGATCCCTTCCAATCCTTCAACACTAGGTAGAAAGGTTAGAGGGGAAGGGAACATAGATCTCTTTAGACTACTTACTGCTGCTTAGGGACATTGAGTTCCTTGGGACGAGTCCAATTTTTGTCATTAGGGTATCCAATTTCTTCTCATCTCTTTGATCATGACCACTTGACAAACTGTAACAAGAGAAACAGCAGCAGCCTCCATAGGTTCTCTTGGGATTCTCCCATTTATACACTCTCAAGAGTACCCAGAATTTCAATAGTAAATTATCTGCATCTGGCAAAAATCAGATCTTTCCTAGAGCATGAGACAAGTCAGTCAGCTGCTGAAGACAGTCCGAAGCACTCCTATATCCCACACCTGGAATTAAAACAAAAACAGTCACATGACATCCTGGGCTTTTAAAGAAACCAAAATTCTTACTACACAGGTTTTAATGCTGACACTCCAGAATGATCCTCCTTCTTTGGAAACTGGTGTTCAAGATAAAGAAATGCTGAAAAAATATGGAAAATCATTTAGAAAAATGATTTCATTGTGCCTTCAAAAGGATCCAGAAAAAAGGTAAAATACTAGGTAAACATGACATGTCTTGTCTGATACAAAAACCGTGTGGGAAGGACTAAGAATTACATTTGTTGTATACACAGTATTCTGTGTGTATTCTTAAAATGCATGAATTACAGATGTTAGAAACATTCATAAAGGCCATTTTACAAGATCAGAAGGGACTGAGTTTACTTTGTGTACTTATATAATATATCTAAGTTGCCCAGATATTCCTGATTAATTTCTTAAAACTATGACATTATATTTGTGAGTTCTGTATTAGTAAAATGCCATGTTAATGGGTAAGTTTATTTCTTTTCAACCTTCACTTAAAATATAAATGCCATTTACAGCTTAATAACAAGAGAACTGTAACAACACATTTACATTTCATGTCAAATAATTTTACTTGCCATGTAGAAAAGATTTTAGTAATCAAAGTTTCAAATAGTTTTCTCTTTGGCTTTAGACACATTGAGTGGTAAGCAGCAGGTTCTTAAGTAAGGTTATGTGTGTGTGGCGTTGTTGAACCACACTGTAGGTGAGATCACTGAGTAGAACCCTGTATTTTTGAGGTCATCTTATCCATAGTCCTAGAGGTGGGACTTGACTGTGAGCTGTAGCGTGGGGCTGCATCCCCACTCTGTCTTGCTCTGTCTTCGTGCGTCAGCTTCCCAGATCCACCGCCTCCACAGCCACACAGGGATCCACGGGCTCTGCTCAGACTCCTCAGTGCTCAGCGTCATTGGCCTTCTCTTGGCCCTCATTCCAAAAGCAGCACAGTGCACTTGGCACAACAGCAGCTGCTCTAGTTAAGCTGGAGGTGGTGCAAAGTGCAGGAGGGCTGTGTGTGTCCTACACAGATACCATTCCATCAAATACAAGGGATTGAGCATCAGAGCTTTGCTGTTGGCAAAGGGGTCCTGGAACCGATTCTTCTGGGATACCACAGGAAGACTATATTCTGCTAAGTTTCTTAGTACTAAAAGTTGTTTAATTTTGTTTTCTCTAAAGGTCGACAAAAGTAAAAGACTTTGACATCCTTGATCATGTGTCTAATATGTGTAATGGGGTTTCAGAATTTACTGTTGGAAATATTGGAAAGGGTAAGGGAAATAGGTAGCAAAGTCCATGTTCATGTTTTTAGGATTTCTTCTGGTTTTCAGCAGTGGCTAAAACTGGTAGGGAATTCCTTTGTTTCTGCCAAGTTAGCCGATAAAAAGAACACTTTACTTTTTTTTTTTAAACAACTACATAAAATTAATAGGTAAAATCAATCAAATGTAAAGATCCTTAGGTGCCAGAAATAGTGAAGAATACATAAATTACAGAAGAAACTCTAACTAATCCAGTAGCCACCAGCACATTACTCAGTCTGATGTCCTATGAGGTTGTGTTTTTGTCGCTGATGCTGTGACTCTTGGAACTGGAACTGTGGGTCCACCTGGAGGAAATGTTCAGCTGAGTTCCTACTTAGAGGACCATCAGAAATGTCTTTCTCCTTTTTTATAAATTGTTTAGCTTATGCATTTGAGTTTCTACCTCTGTATGTATATGTACACACACACATATACATACATATATATGTACAGTATGTGCATACAAGAAGCCTTTCTTCTCAGTCATTTTTAAGAAGCAGCAAAATCTCTCACCACACTGAATACATATCCAGCACCTCTCGGCTGAAGCATTGGAACACTGTTGTTTGGCGGCTACAGAAGTGCACTTGAACACCTGCCAATCCAGGTCCCATAGCTCCTGGGACCAACATGCCCAGTTCAAGCTGTAGCACACATGTGACAATGCAGAGGAACTAGTGGCACTTGTTCTTTAAGAATTTTGGACAATGCAGTGTATCAGAAAAGATTATAAATCCCCAAATTTGTTTAAAAAAAAACCATGGGAAAAGACTTGACCAAAGAATCAAGCAAGACTTTTAGAACTGAAAGATTAAGTTAAAATGTGTAGGCTGGACTGTGATTTGCTCCTAATTGAATAAAATGTGAAGAAAAAAGAACTTAACAGTAAAGAGGCTCGGTAGACAGGCACTGTCTCCACTAAATAAGGTTACAGCATGATGAACCTCTGGAAGCTGTACAGTAAGAAAAGTGAAGCTTTTCACGGCAGAGAGCTCCAAGCTGAGGCCTGAGCTATAGAATACTCGACCAGAATTTCTCAGAAGTATCAACCTAAGAAAAAAAATTAAAAAGCATGAGTGGTTAGAGTAACTGGACTCGGAGAATAGCATTGTTTAAGTATTTTAGGGTCAAATAACATAAACCACAGCTCCATTAAACAGATGAAAGAAAACAACCAACCATTGACTGATTAGCTAGCAGGTACATTGTGAATGCATAAGCACACACCGTGTGAGCACGAACATGTGTGCTGTCTCATTTAGTTCGCACAGGATCCACAGGACAGCACTTTCCATTCTCTGCTTCACAGAAGAAGAAACAGACTGGAGCTTAACCGGCCTTGTACAAAGTCACCTGTAATAAAATGGGTTGTTCACCTTGTATATACACAGTCACACGGATGCATGAGTGTAGACTTCTCAAGGAGAGATTAGTGAGAATGGAGATGTGATATTCAAATAATAGGCCTGCCATCCTAGCGTTAGGATCATCCATGGTTATTCAGCCAACTTTGAGGCTAGCCTTGGATACATGAGACTTAAAAAAAATAAGAGAAATATAATAATAATAATAATGGTAATGATAATGGAAAGATAGAATGGGCTATCTAGCTCTTGAATCCCCATGTTAAAAAAACTGTCCCAGGTTCCATACAGCATACCCTCTCTCCTATCTGTGCACTCTTTGTGGAGCCTCAGTAGTCCCCGAACCCTAGCCCCGACTGTAGGTACTGACAGCAACCTCTAGTCACAGCAGTGAGGCCGGAGCAAAGTAATGCTGAGCGAGAAAAACTGTCAGCTCTCCAGACAGTCACATTCATGTTATTCAAGAGTGAACACGAAAGGAAGAACATCTTTTGTAATAATTTAGACTTCACTTTTCCAAAAGTTATACTTTAGAAAAAAGGAAACAGATCTAGAACAAAGAAATGAATAGTAAGATGCTGTTTGGGCAAAGAAGGCATTGCACCATTGAAATCTTTACCGAATTAAAAAACCAAGAATGTCACTGTTTAATTCAGTTTATAGGTATTTGCCATTTACTCATTTCCTTTCTGTGTTATAATCTCTTAGAGCATTAGTTCTCAAGCTTGAAGTTCCCTTGGAATTACCTGGGAAGGTTTGAGAACTACCAGTACCTGGCTCTTGCTTCCAAATACTATGCTTTTGGTGAGGAATGAAATTACCGCCCAGGTGTTCTGAGACAGAGCAGTGTTTAAGAACCACTGTTGAGGCTGAAGTTGTACTCAGAGGGACGAGCTTACCAGGCTCGTACAAGCTCCTCGGTGCACATCTGTCCTGAGCAGTGTTCTGTACCTCTTAGCTTCTGAGCAGTAGCATTATCTAGCATTGCATGTAAGTATGTGTCAGAGTAGGTGTGGTCTTTGAAGAGTAAATTCTTTATTCTTAGTGATCCTCTTTTAAAAGCTTGTAAAGTTGATAATGAAGAATTTACTCCAAACAAGATCATACATGTATGAACTTAATTTGAATTAAATTTGGAAAACTGAAAATTTCTTCCTTTTTTTTTCTTAAAGAGAAATTGAGACATCTCTAATAATCCATAGTTGCCTTAAAATTAAACCTGTTAGGCTGCTGTGTAACAAGAACCAATTTTTTGATTGCTTTTCTTCTCGTGTAAAAGCATTTTTGTGCTTTGGTAAAACTTGTGGGTAGTACTGTCTCACTCCCTTAAATGATACTGCTAAACAGCAAACATAGGGAGTCCTTAGAATTCTCTTCTAGAAACAGAGTTTACTAATGAACTTTTCAAACATTCTATAATTGCTATTATCACTTTTCTTATTCTCACTACTCCAGGGGCTCCTCTGTGTAGCCATGGCTGTCCTCAAACTCACTATGTAGACCAGGTTGGCCTCAAATTCAGACCCTCCTGCCCCCACCCCTGCCTCCGCACTGGGATTCAGGAGCCACCAGGGCTGGCTCTCATTTCACATTCCTCCGAGTTTTCGCTCTACTGTGTCTGGTGCAGCGTTATGTTGGTGTTTAGCAGGCGAAGGAAAGTGGAATGTACTGAGATTTTTAGTTAGCTGTCCAGGAAATTATTTGTCGTTTTTGAACATGGAAATTCACAATATGCTTGAAAACTAAAAACCTTCCTTTCTGTTTTTAGACCAACAGCAGCAGAACTGTTGAGGCACAAGTTTTTCCAGAAAGCAAAGGTGGGCGTTCAGCTTTTCAGTGTGTGCATTCATATGATGCTCCTTTGTTACTCACACTGTGTTCACAGTTGCATTTTTAAGACGGTTACATTTGGAGATGTGATGGTAGATAAAATAATTTACTAAAGGTATTATTTATGTAGTCTTTGGTAAGTAAGGTAACTTGTGTTGGCAGCTGGGGTGAAATGCTTTCCACATAAGCATGAGGGCATAAATTTGATCCCTAGAACCCACAAAACTAATTAGGTGTGGAAACTTGGCTTATAATTCTCTAACTGGGGAAGTGGACACAGATGGGTCCCTAGAGCTCCTTGGCTAGTAAGATTAGGCTAGTTGGTGAGCCTCAAGTCTCAGCCAGAGATTTTATCTTTAAAGACAAGGCAAATGTCGAGTACAGTGTACAAGCGTGCACACATATCTGTATGCACACGAACATCCTTTTTCCTGTTGTAAAGCAGTCTGTGAAGATTGAGCTCTCATCTCACGGTTTAGTGCTGAACTACCAAATGCTTAACAGCCCAACTTAATGCATTTGCATATTTGGCAGTGTAGGACCAAAGACAAAATTATACAGTAAAGTGAGCTTTTCATAGGAAACGGTTCCTAGTATACACCGAAGGTTTTTCTCTAGTTGAAAAATACTGGAAGTGTTGTATAAAAACCTTTGGAGTGGAAACCCTTCTGTCACAGAGCACTTACCACACACATATTAACTGTGGCTGACATCTCTGTGTCACATGTTGGTTCATTAAAAGTTCTGACAACTGACTTTCTGAAACTGACTTGTCTTTTCCAGAATAAAGAGTTTCTTCAAGAAAAAATTCTACAGAGAGCACCTACCATTTCTGAAAGATCTAAAAAGGTAAGTGGGGTGTTTCATTTCAATTTGCTTCGGTTGTTTATTTTGTATTTTAAACTGGATACTATTTTGGAAATAGAAATGAGGATTATTTATTTTCAGCTGCTTTGAAGCATTTGATGTATCTAATCAGCAAATACCTGTCAGCTGTGTGCTTGCGCGTCACTGCTCCCCGAGCACAACAAGTAGTGAGTCAGCTCAAACCCCGATGCACTTTCCAGCTATGCAGAGTGAGGTGGAGAAGCTTGGGGTGTAAGTCATATTACCTCCTAACTCAAGACATGTTATAGCCAACCACTTTATTTTGTGCATGTTGTTTCTAAGAACGCTGTTCTTAGTTTGAGCATAAGGAATACATTAAAGTTCTACTTTGGACAAAATACATGTTTGCCATTTCAGCAAAATAAAATGCTCCATTTTCCTTGCTCTTCTCCTTTTCGGGGATATTTAGCAAATGTGAAGGAAATGCTGTCCCATGGATTTCTGTTGCTAATAGACTGGAGGGGAAGACCGAGATCCTCTGTTCCGCATGATACAGTAGAAGGCCACCTGGGGAGTTAGGACCACTCTGCTAGAAACCCACTACCCATGCATTTCACTTCCTGAGATTTCTGCCATTATCCAGAGGTTTTGCTTAGTAAGGAGCAAATGTATATTAGTCTCACTCAGAGCACCCAGCTTGATTCACCTCAGAGCTTTGCCGTTCTGCAGATAGGGACACTCTCATCTGGTTATTAAGAGATCCTCATTTTCTTCTAGAGTGTTCCTGAGCAGCTAGCCTTTTCTTCCCTTCTAGAAAAAGGTCCCTTCCATTTTCACTTGCTCTTCTCCCTTGTGTTTATCAACTGCTGTCACTTAGGTGGAGCACAGGCGTAGTGCTCCGTGGGTTCATCCCCGATGACTGACGTCTGACACCTGGGGATTGGAAAGGTCAGGATGGCGGCTACTTTAGGCCGTTAGTATAGCCCTTCCTAAAGGAGTTTCTTCTTAACACCTGACCTACAGAGGTTCCTTCCCGTGGCTCTCTTCCACATGTTCTGCTTTACTCTTTTGAGAACTTATCACCATCTAACACTCGCAGCATTTCTACATTATTAGAACAAAACTTCACCACACATGTCAGTAGGATTAGGTCAGGTCTTTGTACCCAGTAAACATTTGCAAATAATTTGAGTGCAGTTTAAAACCTCTATGCTTGTAATCACAGTAAGTCCTAATTGAAATGGTTTAGTGTCTTCACTGTGGTTTCTTTAAGATCACTGAGTTCTGATCTCAAGGGAAGCACAAGCTGGGTCTCATAGCTCACACCTGTAACCATATGCCTGTAGTATTTGGGTGGCTGGAACAAAAGGATTGAAAACCAGAGATTGGCTTAGGGATCTCTGTGAGCAGTTGTGACCTATACCATATCCGAATAATCAATACGATTTGCTGATAAATTTCAGATTCTTCTCCACTTACCAGTGTTTCCATTGTGATTTCCTGAGGAGATTAGACATTTGGTAGCAGCTGCCAGGATTATCACTGCATGCTTCAAGTTTAGTACCTGCAGGCTGAAAATTGAGCTCGGGAGTTGGAGCCGAGTCTGAGTGATGTAGTGAGACTGCATCTAAAAAGGCAGAAGGAAGGAAGGGAAGTAGAGTAGGGAGTGAAGGACACACAAACTCCACAGTGTAAACATGTTTCCTGAACCAGCTATGCGATTCCATGCTCCCTGTAGGGGCTGGCAGGTCCTAGCCACATAGCTGGTGTCACTTGGAGCTTATTGTTGGTGCTTGCTAGTGTAGGTGGATCAAGTGTATTTTCAGCTTCCTTAAAAAATATATTAAGAATTTTCTGTGTATAGTATATACTATACATTCCAAAAGGAATTTCAGGAGCATTTATTATGATCCATGCTATAACCTGAATGAACCCTTAAAACGTGTTAACAGCACATGCTATATGATTCTGTGTGAGATGTTCAAGAGTGCAGAGACTGCAGTAGGCCAGTTTCCCAGAACTGAGGGAAGTTGGGGAGAAACGGGCAGTGACCTGATGGCTGGGAGAATGGTGATCAGTGGTGATCGGTGTGTTCCCAATTGAATGTTAGTAACACTTTACCAACTACAGATACTCCAAAAAAAACAAAAAAAAACTTTTCTCATTGTGTAAATTGTGTGGTGTTGTTGCAGTAAAAATAAAAAAAGGTAACCTTTTATACCGCGACATGGCATTTTGGGGTAACCTTATTTCAGCAGCTCCACGCTGCTCCCAAGTACTCTCAGACCCTGCTTCCTTTGCCTCAGGCGGTCCGCTCTGCCCACCCTGGCTGCTTTTGATCCGGTGATCCACGACCGCCCCATTGTGCTGTTTTCACTCACTCACTCTCTCTTGGCGGGCACACACATCCCAACCCTGCAGCGGGCTGTGTGCGTCCCGCCACTGCACCCTCTTTGAACTCAATTAAGTTGCTACATCAAAGAACACACCAGAATACTCTGATCCAATTGGTGTGATATAATTTGCCCAGTAGAGATGTGGGTATAACTTTTTCAGGATGAGGACAGTGGGCTTGGTTGTCGTTTGTTTTGTTTTTTGAGTCAGGGTCTCATGTAGCTCAGGCTGCCCTCCTAACTCACATATTGCCAGGGGTGGCTTTGAATTCAGTTCTTTTGCTCTCATCTCAGAACTGGGCATGGACCACTTTGGCTGGCACAAAGTATCTGCCACCAGTACTGAACACTGACCCCAGGTTCGTGCTTCCTCGGCTAGGGTTTGACCTACATCCTTTCCTGTCTGTAGTCGCCTGGCTCCTGAACTCTGGAATCTCTGTGAAGTATATAATTTATAATTTTGAATTAAAGAGTTGAAGCTGGGCATGTTGGTGAACCTCTTTAATCCCAATACCCCACTTCAGAGACAAACAGGCCAATCAATGTTACAGCCTGGTCCTGAGTGCAAGTTTCAGGTTAGCCAGAGCTACACAGTTAGGTCCTGACCCCAACTGTGGGAAAAAACCTTTGAAAAAAGAATGGATGCTCTCTGTTGGCTTTGTCTACAGTGTATTTGAAACCTTCTTGCCTCCCCTTTAAATGTCTTGGTATGTGAATATGTTAGATTTCTTTCCCCCTGTGCCCTAACATAAAAGATATTATTGGGATTCACAGTAAAGAGGGTTGTGGCTAGAGTCTGGCAGAGCAGATTGAGGGTTGGAGGATGTGAGGTTTTAGAGACACGTGACTTAGTTGCTATTTCCCTGAGGTAGTAGAAGAAATGGGAAATAGAACTGTCCGAAGTTCCTGTTGAGTGTGTACAGAGCAGTCCATTACCCACATGCCTTTCTTGCTCAGGTCCGCAGAGTCCCCGGCTCCAGTGGTCGTCTCCATAAGACAGAGGACGGCGGCTGGGAGTGGAGTGATGATGAGTTTGATGAGGAGAGCGAAGAAGGGAAAGCCGCCATTTCTCAGCTCCGGGTAAGTCACATGAGGCTGCGTAGACTCTAGAGTTGCCTCTGAGTCTTGTTACAGCTTGAAGAGCTAAAACAGAGAAGACAAGTGCCATAGACAGGGTTTTCCAGATATTATAATGTCAGTCTCTACATGTGATAGGATTTGGGATGTGTTAAAGTAGCCGTGTCTAGAGGGGAAGCTGTCCTGATGTGGACAGTGACCAGACGGATGTACTGATGGCTGCATGTAGCCCGCATTCACCTCTGTGGCTTCTGTCTTCTACCCTTTGAGCCCACTGACACCAGTGAGAAGAAAGGATAGAAGGGAAGGAAAGAGTTCTCTGAATAAAGTCAGGGGTCTGAAGGGGGGGGGCACTGTTATTGTTAGACTACTTCCTGCTGGTTAGGGGTGTCAAGTTCCTTGGGGCAAGTTTGATCTAACCTATCAGGATATCTTATTTCTTCTTGTTTCTTCTTGTGCATGACTTCTGAACAAATCACAGCCAACAAGCCCCCTTTGAGTGTGTGTGTGGGGGGCAGTGCTATTATTTATATACCCTCTGAAAAGTTCCCAGAATTCCAAATCTGGGAACAGTTGCACAAACTACCTGCAGCTGGCAAAATCAAGTCCCTTCTATAGCATGAGGCAAACAAATCATAGTCAGCTGCTATGAACAGTCCGAAGCAGTTTTGTGTGACATCCTTGCGCCAGATTAAAACAAAAGCACGTTCTTATGTTTCTGTGTGTGTGTGTGTTTTAAATTGATTTATTTTCTGTATTTGAGTATACTCTGCACACCAGAGAGTTTTGGATCACGTGACAGATGGCTATGGGCCACAATGTGGTTGTTGGGAATTGAACTCAGGACCTCTGGAAGAGCAGTTAGTGCTCTTAACTGCTGAGCCATCTCTCCAGCCCTGTTTCTGTGTTTTATTGTTTTTGTTTTTGAAGAAACCAAAATTCCAAAATTCTCACTACAGTTAGACACTGCAGAAGAATTGTAACTAGAAGGGAAGGCCTTGGAACATAATATGCTTTACGTGGAGAGGAGTAGTGGGCTTCTTCAGTTGATATATACTGGATATCTTGTGTGTATAGTCTCTCTCTGTGTGTGTACATATGTGCTTATGCTAGAAGCCTTGGGGTCTTTCTTTTGGAGTGGGAGTGGGTGAGTTTAATAATGGGCATGTTTGCCTGTGTGATCTACCCTGGTGGAGCTGTTAGGACTGTTTTGTTTTTTGAGGTAGTATTTCTGCAGACCTGGCTGTGTGGAGTTCTTTATGAGTGTTCTGGCCTTAGACTATGTCCTAGAGACCCTCCTGCCTCTGCTTCCTAGTGCTGGGATTTAAGGTGTGCACACCAAGCCCAGGCTCCTTAGGACTCTTGATTGATCAACATAGAATGTTTACTTACCTGGTAGGTTTCTTAAAGTATGATTCTTTTGTATAGCTAAGGTTTTTAAGGTCTTGCCAATGAAAGTTGACAAATATATATTAAGCATTAAATTTAGGAAAGTCCTGCAAAAGAATGATGAATGGTGAACCTTTGCTTCTCTTCATTAATTTGGGTGGTGTCTGTGTCCTTCAAGATTACTAACCACTCTTATATCTGCTGCTCAGCCTCTCGAGTCTGTCCCATGTCGGGTGTTGGAATAGTGCAGACATTTATTCTTTGGCCTTTCCAGTCCCCACATGCCTGTGTGTGTTGTTTCCTCTCTTTTCCCCCATGTTGCTATTTAGTTTTTAAAGATAGTAACGGCCACAGACACCATTGTAATGTCTCTTTGTTAACACCGACATTCATGTTGCTTCCCTTTGCTTCAGCATCTGTTCACACTGGCATTGTTCATTAGGACTAGGCAAGGGGAAGTTCACCCATTGCTAACCAATAGTTTTGTGATTTGTAAGTAGCAGGGTTTGGTCACTGTATAGGGTGGCGGGCTCCCTTAGCATATCTCCTACATACACACCACTGACTGCACTTGAGAATTTTAAAAATCAACTTAACAGTTAGTATACAAAGTAATGGGTTTTGCTATGTGTTTCTGTTCACGCCTTGTTTTTGCTATCTTTTCACGGTCATGTTCTTCATCCCCTTCCTTGTCTCCTTCCTCCTTCCAGTATCTTCTGTTTTCTTGCCACGTGCATCCCATTTTTTTCCAGCCCATCCCTGAGAAAATCCCTTCTTTAACTCTTGCAGTTCTCATCCTAGACTCACTGAAAATGCAAATACAAACAAAAGTTTAAATATAAGCACCACCTATGTGTTTGTCTTTTACGGAGGGGCTGGTTTACATTCAACCTAATGATTTCCGATTTTACTCACTTTCTGCAAATGCCATGCTTTTGTTTTTCTTTATGGCTGAATAAAATTCTGTTGTATACTTAGCATTTTTATTTTATCCAATTTCTGTTAATGGACATGTAGCTACTGTAGATAGCACAGCAGTAAACATGGATGTGCAAGAACATTTATAATGGGACTTTGAAAATATGTTGATAACTAGCTTAAAGGCTTAGACTTTCCTCTGTAATTCACCATAGGTACTTAATATGGTTATTAGTAAAAAGAAATTTGCTTTGGAGGATGACCTCTGTTTCCGGGGAACTCAGACCATATGGATGTTTCCTTATAAAATAGATACTGTTCAGTTTTTTTTTTTCTTTTGCTCTGTTATATTCTGTTCTGTTTGATACAGGTGCAGGGGTGGGTGGGTAAGGGTGTGTGTCTGTGGAGCTGTGGACTAGGACTCAGTTTGTAGACTTGCCTCTGCCTCCTGAATGCTGGTGTTGCATGCTTGAGTCACTATTCCTGGCTGTAACTGCTAACTTGTATATTGATCTGACCGCCCGGATAAAGACTGTAATGATACCACAGCAGCTTTCTCTTCCCAGAGACCTTAATTAGAGTTAGCTTATGAATCAGGGTGCAACAGTGACTTTCAGTCAGTATTACTTGCAGTTCCTTGGCATTCACTACTTTAAACTGACTATAAGTTCTTACCATCTAAGTTACTAAGCTTCTCTCTGTGTCTCTTTCAGTCTCCCCGAGTAAAAGACTCACTATCAAATTCTGAGGTAAGTAACTGGAGGATATCAAGCTATTGTTAATATAGACATTTTATTTTGTTTTCAATGTCAAGCTTGTCCAACGAGTCTCTTTGTCCCTGTGCGTCTCTGTGTGATTAAATGTTAATGAGGCATTCATTATACCAGCCAGACTTTGATTTGGCTTCCTCACTTGCTGAGTTGCTTTTAGGTTTGGTCTGCCTGAAGTGGACAGTGATCCCACAGTGATAGGAACTCTGCAGTGCCCTGTAGAGTGGGCTGTTCTTCCTCTTACTACCAGAGGGGCGTGATCTCCTGGCCTGTTGTGTTGTGTATTTTTCCTTCTAGTAGTACCTTCTCTTCTGAGTATGGTATGTGATTTTAAAACTTACATTTGCTCTTTATTTGTGGATAAAGTATGCAGTTTACATGCATTCCTAAGTACATGACTTATGTACTTAGATCTATATTGTGTATCTTAACTACTGACATGCAAGTAGCTAACACATTTCCACTGCTGTGTGTTCCCATTCCTTCCTCTTAGCACATCTGGAATTACTGTTCTCCCAAGGCCTGACATTATGCACAGTCCCATCAGTTCTTTTGGCCAGTGGAGATTCCTCAGGGGCTGAGGTTGTGGCTTTGGTGGTAGAATGCTTTCCAGCATAGCAGAAGCCTCGAGTTCCATCCCCAGTGGTACATAAAATTACGTGTGATGCGTGTTCCTGTAAGACCAGCTCTCAGCATGTGGATGAGTAAACGTTCAAGATCATTCTTGGCTATACCATGGCTTCCAATTTGGAGTTCAGACTTAGCTTGGAACACATTGAGACCTTGTTCTTCACCCGCTCTTACAAGATTGGGAAGCAAAGGCAGGAGACCCTTCTCATTCTGAGGCCAGCCAAGTCTACAGAGTGAATTAATTTCATGGTAGCCAGGGAGACACAGAGAAACCCTGTCTTGTTGGGATAATCATTGTGCACTATGTAAAGGTTGTCTTTGCATCATTCAAACTGATTTCCTAGGGCAGAGCTGAGAATGGACTTCAGTATTGCTATTCCAGTTGCTCAGCACCTGCATCATATTTTGTAGACACTCTACTCCTTCACCTTCTGGTTGGGTTCGTGAAGAGCGGACAGGCACGATAGGAACTGTAGGAAGAATGAGAGGTGGGGAAGTTGCCAGCCAGAGACAGAGGAAGTCTGACAGACTGAGACATGGTGCGAGCCGGTGGCAAACATGAACTACCACCGATGGGCTGGTGAAGTCACACAAGCAAGTTGGGAAATGGCCTAAGCTAAGGCCTGAGCTTGAATAAATAACAATTGTCTCTATGTTATTAGTGGGAACTGGCAGCTCAAGACAGTTGGGTGACTTTGTCTCAAAAAACAAAGCCAAAACATTAACAGAAGGAAGGGTCACTCCTGTCAGCATGAGTTGCATCCCTGGTGTGACAGGCGGAACAGCTCCTGCTGCTCAGGTAGACCTGGGCTGTGTGGAAGAAACCCCTCTGACTGGACAGCTACTGAAAGGAGAAAACTGAACTTCTGATTTAACTTGCCTTGTTAACTTCTCAAAAATTAACCAAGAAGGTACTCTATAGACCATCCTGAGTTTTTCTTTTAGTCTTCCTGCTTTCTTACCCTGAAAAAGCTCCTTCATGTGCATTTTGTTAATTAAAGTAAATCTTTTTTATAAGTAATTCATCTATTTGTATGTATGTGCATTGGTGTTCTGTCAGCATGTCTGTCTGTGTGAGGGTGTTGGATCCCCTGGAACTGGAGTTAGAGACAGTTGGGAACTGCCATGTGGGTGCTGAGAATTGAACCCAGGTCTTTGGGAAGAGCAGCCAGTGCTCTTAGCCATTGAGCCACTTCTTCAGCCCTCATGTGAATTCTTATGTCCCATAGTCTCCTGCTGTTCACATCATTTTTAATTTAATTGTAGGAAGGTTAATATAATATAGTTCACAGTTGCCGACACTTCCAGTTTGGTGACATTGAATACATTCATCTCACCGTGCAGTGATTGCTGTGTCTGTCCCCAGAACTTTTCATCTTTTTAAGCTAAAACTCTATCTGTTGGATTTCCTACCTCTAACTCTTGACAACTACCTTATATTTTCTGTCTCTATAAGCTTGATTATTCTGTACGCTTCATATTAGTGGAGTCACAGTGTTTGCTCTTTGCTCACCGGCTTATTTTACCCAGCACCATGTCCTTACGGTGCACCCGTGTTGCAGCAGCTCTGAGATCTGAAGGCCACATTGGGATATTCATTATATGGATATGGGGCCTTTTCTTTATCTGCCAAGCGGTTGAAGCACTTCTGTCTTTTGAGTTGTAGATAGTGCTGTTAAGAACGTGAGTGTGCAACACCTGCTCTCAGTTCTCTGGGGGAGTTCTGTTTATGTTTTCAACCTGTTTGGTTTGAGGCATGATGCTCCTTTGTAGTCCAGGGCCTCAAACTCTCAATCCCGCTGCCTCAGCATCTGAGTACTGGGATTACAAGTGTTTGCCACTGTGCTCTGGTGTTGTGTTTTCTGAAGAACAGCTGTGTTGTCTTTGTAGTGCTGGTGCGGTGCCACTTGGCATCTCTACAACAGTCTTCTGAGACTGCAGATTTTCATATTTACTTTTCCTGACTCCTGCTTCCATCTCACCACGTAGCCGAGGCTGGCCCATACACTGAACTTCTGCTTCTTCCTCCTTAGGCCTAGGGTTATAGGCTCGCACCACATGCCTGGTTTTATGCAATGCTGGGACTCAAACCAAGGACTTTGTGCATATGAGGTGTAATACAGCCTTATCCCTTCATGTTTTATTTCTTTGTCTTGTAGACACTTTGGCCTTTAAGGTAGATAATCATTTGTGCATACAGTGTGGAAGCTGACCTTTTGAAATTCTATTAGTAATTACATGAACTTATTCAGAACTAATCTTTAACTTCTTTTTTTTTTTTTTCTGTCAAAACCTAACACAAGCACAAACTTTTACTGTGGTATTAATTAACACACAAGTTCCACTAGCTTTTATTCTTGGTCTCCTTGTTTTGTTTTTTAATTCTAAATTTAATCAAAATGTTTATGTATGTGCATGCATCGGGCACACGGGTGTGGGTGTTCGCAGAGGTGAGAGGACTCATCAGAACCTCTGGGCCTGCAGGTTCAGGCAATTGTCATCTGCTGGATACAGGGCTGAGAGTTGAACTTATTGCAAGAGCAGTAAGTCCCCTTAACCACCGAGTGAGTCATTTCTCCAGCTGGTCTCCTTGGATTTTACTTACACAATGTCTGTCTGTCTATTATTTTCTATCAAAATATTGCCCATTGACCTTTCTCTTTTAGTAGTAAAATATTTTCACTTACATTGATATTTTTCCTAGTAGCTAATTTTAAATATGCTTAGCTTACTTTTATAATCAAGATCTGGTTTTCCTCCAGATTGCCTAATTAAACTGTATTAAAAATCTGAAGCATACAGTGTCTAGTGTCTGTGTTAGTTACAACACTTCCCATTCTCCTCTACCCTCAGACATCTCACTATCAACTCTGTTAGCTTTGTCCTCCTCACCTTCTTTAATATGACTGTATAATAGTAAGTAAATATCCAGTAGTAGGGCTCCTCAGACAGCCTCAGTGCTCTTTGCCCCTTGTCTTGTCTTCTTCTCCCCAGTTTGAGTCTCTCCCTGTGTTCACCTCCTCCTCCCATTACCTGGTTCCTGCTGTTCCTCTTCTATTCACCCCAGCTGTGGTCCTTTCTTGGTTTCTGTGGTTTCTTGGTTTATCCATTTACCTGGGAAGCTCATGGTTTTATTTTTCTTTGTGAATGAGTATTGCACTGTTGTGTAATGCACCACATTGTCTTTGTCCACTCATTTGCTGAAGGGCATTTGAAGTTGTTCCAGTTACTGGCTATAGTGAACAGAGCATCTGTGAGCATTGTGGAGTAGGAGACCAGGTCCTTTGTGTGGCGTATCCTTGGAGAGGCCTAGCTGAGCCCTATGTTAGATTTATTTCTGCTTTTCTTAGCAGTCATTTCCCCCAAACCTCACCAGCACTTTTTGTCGGTTGTTTTTGTTGATCTCGGTGATTCTGATTGGTGTGACGAAATGTCAAAGTTGTTTCAGTTTGCTTTTTTTTTTTGGTTGCCTAGGATGGCGCATACATCTTGAGGTGTTTTAGGTCATTTTTATTCTTTCTGTTTAGAATTTTGTTTAGATTCTAGAACACTTTTGAATTGGATCATTTCTTTCCTTGATTCTTTTGTCTTTTGAGTTCTTTGTATATCGTGGTTGTTAATTGTCTGTCAGATAGACAAGACGGCTGGCAATGTTTCTCTCCATTCTGTGGATCTTTCCATTTGTTTGAATGTCTCCTTAGCTCTACAGAAACTGTAGTTTTATGAGGACTCAGTTATCAGTCATTCACCTTCATTCCTGGGTAAATGGAGTCCTGTTCACAAAGTCCTTTCCTACACAGAAGTTTTAGTATTTCAGGTTTCATATTGAGGACTCGATCAAATTTTTGTGCTGGGTTATAGATAGGCTATAATTTCATTCTTCTGCATGTGACAGTAAGGTTTCCCAATTGTTGAAGATTCCGTTTTTTCTTCCATGTCTCTGTTATCTTAGATCACAGTTTTAGGGGCCAGAATTGACAGGTATGGTGGTCCCTCATTGGCCTCCTGTGAGGCTCTGACTGCAGCATGACCCACAGACAGGCGGTGGGTGGAGCGTCTGGAGAGGAGCTGCCGAGAGAGATTCCGAGCTGTCTGTTAGAACAAAGCACAAATCTGCTTTCTCTTTCCAGAGGCCAGGCAGTGACAACTCACCCACCTCTCACCAGGTTCATCTTTCACAGGTGATACCTCAGATGGTTGCTAGACAGGTGTGATGGCACAGGGTGTGCTCCACTCTTGGAGCTGAATGGAGATTTTTGAGGGATACTAGCCTCGACTGCCTAGCAAGTTCCAGTGCAGCCTATTTAATAAAACAACAAAACATTCTCTTCTAAAAAAAACAAAAAAAACAAAAAAACCCCAAACCAAAAAGATTTTAGATGAAATACTGAATAGAATGCAGCACAGACAAGTGCAGCGGAGCAGGAATGACTCGGAACTAAGACAGCCAGTGTGAGCCCTGTGGATGGCACCTGGCACAAAAGTTTGATCGCTTGTCCCATGAGCCACTGAGATAGTGCAGAGTTCTCCTACCCAACAGCCCTGCATGTGTTTACCGCAGCTCTTCTCGGCAGCTGATTCCATGGGGACTTTGCTTCAAGTTCCAGAACAGATTTCTTCGCATCTACCTCAGCCAGCTGGCCAGATGCCCACACAGCCAGCTCACGTCTCTCTCCTGCCCCCTGCAGAGCCAGCAAAACCAGCACAGGTAAGTGGGAATGTTTTCCTGGCCTGCTGCCCCGTGGGCACATGAGAAAACAGTAGTGCACGTTGATACTTCGGTTTGGAACAAGTGAGGAATTCTGTCTTGATAGTGTCACTGGTGTAAATAAAGAGCTGTATAAGGATCACACGGGTTCATAAACAAAATACGTCAGCTATGAAAACATACCAAGTACAAAAAACCTGGGAGCATAGTGCCAGTTCTTCAGTAGATCCTTGCGAAGTCGAAGGAAGCTGGGTACAGTTAGAGGAGTTTCCTTTGAGCCTGAAGAGTCAGCCATCTGTTTCTTCTCTGATCATTTACATTCATTAACGCTGCTGCTTTGGGCTCTCTTTTGTCAAATTATTCTGTGTAGAGAATTGACTTTGTTAAGCTAGGTAATACTTATGCACACACAGTTGTCATTGTAGTGTGGTAACAATGGGTAATAACGGCTTCTGCGAGTGTCTGTGTGCTGAGTAACTGTGGCTCCGTCTGGTACTCTGTATCATGTGATAGTATGCCATTTGGCTGAGGAAGACTTTCAGTGTCAGCTCATTTATTAATTATTAGAAATGCTAGGTGAGAAGAAATGGCAGTTCTGATGTTTCCTTTTGTTCTTTAATATATCTTCATCTTATGTTCTGTCTCTGGAGACCACTGCTGAGTATGTCCCACTTAGTCACACGGCTGACTTTCTTCATCTGTCACATGGGAGATATATAGGTGTCTTAGAAAACTGACCGAAAGATTGGAATTATTTTATGGACAAATAGGATGCATGTCCTGCAGGAAGCAAAGCTTTATAAAAGACCTGGAACCTTGGGTTGAATGGAGTCCCGGGAGACAGCTACTTTAGACCTGTCTTTGGGAGTCAGCTTTCTGATTCTGTCTGACTTAGCTGATAGCTATCTCTTTTTGTTCCTTTGGAGGTAGCCCCACCCACCACAGGGGCTGTAAGGACTTGGGTCTGGGGAGGATGGAAACTGCTGCCAAGTGTCTTTCTTAGGTGGCTGTTGTCCTTGTTTCATGTTCCTGACAGGGACTTTATATCAATGTGTTTCAGGCTCAGTCTTCAAGAGAACGGTCCCAGGAGCTCAAGATCCCTATCAGTCTAGTGTTAAGATTAAGGTAAGTGAGCATTTGCTGTTTCTGAGTCCTCACAGTTGGGCCTTACAGCGTGCTGCTGCATAGCATTGTATGTGCTTCATCCTGTTCATCTTAAGTCCCATTTAAAAACTATCTTGGGGGCTGAAGAGATGGTTCAGTGGTTAAGAAAACTGGATGCTCTTTCAGAGCACCCACATAAGAGCTATCTGTAACTCCAGTCCCACGGATTTTTGACACCTTTTTCTGGGCTCTGAGGACACCAGGCATGTGCCTAGTGTGTAGACTACTCTCACCTAAAGCTTCTCCCTCTCAAGCCTCCTTCACCAGTCTCTTCTGTTCTCTGCACCGTTGTGGAATTTGAAGGAATAATGTGCACTTTGTTCTGAGTGTGTCGTAGTGGACAAGCGGGTGTGGGAACACGAGTGACAGTGTCCTCCAGCATCCAATCCTCCTTTTGTGCACACAGCCTTTCCTAGTTCTATATGATTATATGTTCCCCTTCACTTTCTGTTGCCAAAACAGAATACCAAAATTGGAGTAATAGAGTAATAATAGAGATTTAGGCAGGTGTGGTAGCTCACACCTATAACCCCAGCACTTGGGGGGCTGAGCCAGGAGAATTCCTGAAAGCCTGAGCCAACCCAGGCTATAGAGTAAGCTCTTGTTGTAACAACAACAGATAACCATAGCAGGATCCAGACATTTGATTTCTTACAGTATAAGCCAGAAGTCTAGAGTAGTACCTAGTGGGTCTGAATGTACCTTCATGTTGCTTTACGTTGTGAACAAAAAGACAAGAGTGCACGAGGAAGCAAGAAGAGGCACAGTTAACCTGTGTCAGACCTGCTCACTGCATTAACCTCTCACTACTGCACCAAGGACCAGCTTTCCCATGCAGGCAGCTTATAGGTCTCATTCAGATCGTAGTATTATCTTAGTGGGATTAAGGGTGGGAATGGACATGAGCATCCTCAAATTAGAGATTCTTGTGTTCATCAGTAGGGGGTAATAAATTCAAAGCCATATAAGATAATTTGATGGTAATGCTAAAAGTGTTAGTTCAGAGTCCTATAGAATGAACACATCAGGACAAAGTATATAATCTGTGAGAATAGAATAATCTTTCTGTATATACATATATATTCACATAAATACCCATACATCATATATATGCATACATACATGCACATATATGTAGGCATGTTGCAAACACATAGACACACACACATGTATACATATATATTGGCAGACTGTAAACATAAATTCAGAAATTCTTATTTTCCTTATTCTGTTTTAATAGGAATTCCAAAAAAGAACTAAATGATATTCGATTTGAATTTACTCCTGGGAGAGGTGAGTATTACAAAATATGGCTGAAAACAGTGGATACGAATTTGCTTCTTAGGTAGGTATGAAGTTTCTGTCATTTAGATAGGTTTGCTTTTAAAGGATGGTGAAACATCCTGGCTTAGGTTTTGGGAAATATGCATGAAGAACTGCAATGGATTTACTGGTGCTTTCCTTTGGAGATCTGATTGTAATGAGCATCTATAGTAATGATCAGTAGATGCCACTATCAGGCATGGGGTTCCCTAAACGTTATCCCATTCAGTTTTTTGTTAGTTTGTTTTTTTTTTTAATGGGGAAGAAAAGTGTCTATTTAGAATTAGCCACCCGGTTTCAGTTTTATCCCAATCTTGTTGCCAACATCTAGAGCATCATAGTCAGGAGCCAAGCAAACACACATCTTCTTCTCTCCATTGGGCCTTATCAGGGTATTGACTTTGGCCACATCAATGTCATAGAGTTTCTTCACGGCCTGTTTGATCTGGTCCTTGTTGGCCTTGACATCCACAGTGATCACAAGCGTGTTGTTGTCCTCTGTCTTCTTCATGGCTGACAGTGGTCAGTGGGGATTTGATGATAGCACAGTGGTCCAGCTTGTTTCTCCTGGTGCACTCTTTCGAGGATATTTTGGCTGCCTCCGGAGCCACAGGGTCTTGGGTCTCCAGAAAGTGGGTGATGTTTGATTTTCTTCTTTTTCTGGCTGTGGACGCCTTTTAGCACTGCCTGCTTAGCTTTCAAGGCTTTTGCTTTGGCTTTGGGAGGTACAAGAGGCTCCTTCTTCACTTTTGGCACCATCTTGGCAAAAAAAGGCTCCATTCAGTTCTTAAGACAGCTGTCTAAGGAACAGTGACTCCCATTTGACAGCGGATATGCTCCAGGCTAGAGGAACACAGAATAACCTGTTCGTAATCTAGAAGGAGGCGCTGGAGTCAAGTCCTTCCAGAGGCCAGAGTCCTCACTCTTATCCTTGCACATGCTTCTCTCTGATAAGCATGAGAGAGACAGCGTCCCTGGCTTCTTTTCCTCACTTGGAAGCTGAACCTTGTCACAGTACTCCTTTCTTTCTTTCTTTCTTTCTTTCCTTCTTTCTTTCTTTCTTTCTTTCTTTCTTTCTTTCTTTCTTTCTTTCTTTCTTTCTTATTTATTTATTTTAGTTATTTGAGTACACTGTAGCTGTCTTCAGACACACCAGAAGAGGGCATCAGATCCCATTACAGATGGTTGTGAGCTACCACGTGGTTGCTGGGAATTGAACTCAGGACTTTTGAAAGATTAGTCAGTGCTCTTAACCCCTGAGCCATCTCTCTAGCCCCACAATACTGTTTCTAATTGTGAATTTCAACCTGGAACAAGGCTTTTTTTTTTCTCTTGCCTTTGCTAACTCATGGTTGAGGAATGGCCAGCAAATGTCTGTTGCTAGGTACCAGTTAATTTCCTGCCTGCAGATATACAGAGGGTATGTGTTTTACTTTTTAGGTATGTTTTTAGGAGTTTTAATTGCTAGTCAACCCTATGAATGTGTGCATACCATCTGTCTTAGTTAGGGTTTTACTGCTGTTTACAGACACCATGACCAAGGCAACTCTTATAGGACAACATTTAATTGGGGCTGGCTTACAGGTTAAGAGATTTAGTCCATTATCATCAAAGCGGGAGCATGGCAGTATCCAGGCAGGCATGGTGCAGGAGGAGCTGAGAATTCAACTAAATCTGAATGCTGCTAGAAGACTAACTCCCACATGGTTAAAAGGAGGGTCTTGTTGCCCACCCCCACAGTACATAATTTCTCCAACAAGGCCATGCCTTATAATGGTGTTCACTCCCTGGGCCAGGCATATTCAAACCACCACATTCCACTCTCTGGCCCCCATAGGCTTGCTAAAACTTATTAGTATATGGGAGCTATACCTAGCCATACCATAATAAAAAATACATTCAGTCCAACTTCCAAGGTCCCCATAGTTGATACCAGTCTCAACAATGTTAAAAGTCCAGAGTTCAAAGTAACTTCTGAGAGTCATCCAGTGACTTAACTGTAATCCCTAAAGCAAGACAGGAAACCACCTGGGCAAACTTCAAATTCTGCATCTCTGTATCTGATGTCAAAAGTAGTCATCAGATTTCCAATTCCTTTTTATCTTTGTTGACTGCAACAAACTGGACCAGTTCCACTCCCTCAGCAGATAGCCCATAGCAACTTCAGTGTTACAGCTTCTTGTTCTATTGTCCGGGATCCACACATGGTCTTTTGGGCTCCTCTGAAGGGCTGGCATCACTTCTCCAGCTCTGCCCTCTGTAGGCTCTGGTTGACTCCACTCTGCTGCTGCAGCTGTTTTTGGTGATCATCCCATGGTACTGGCATCTCCAATACGCTGGGGGCTTCACTGCAATTAGGCTTCACCAGTTCCCTCTCATAGGCTCTCTCCATGGTGCCAAGGCTCAGCTTCTTTGCATGATCCCTCCAGTCCTGGACTGTCAACTGCACCTGAGGCTGCACCTTCACCAGTGTCCTTCCCTGGCCTCTCACAGTGCCAAAATTAAGCTGTTCTCCATGACCCGTTCATACCTTCAACACCAGTACCACCTGGAAGACTCTTACACATTACCAAGTACAGCTGCAACTTTTAAGCACAACCTTGGCTCTCTCTGGAACACAGCCTCTTTGTGTTCTCAGAAAACAGTTGCCAGATTTCACCTCAGTGATGCTGGTCTCTTCTTAATCACCACTAACTTCTTACCTCCAGCTAACCAGCATCAATTGTCCCAGTAGTCCCTTCTATTTTTTATTACTTTAAAGAAAGAGCCACATGGCCAAAGCTGTTGAATTCTGCTGCTTGCTGGAGCTGGAACACGGCCCCCTTGGTCTGTTATATTATCACCAGCTTTCTGTTCTCTAAGTTCTTCACTGCCTAGGTAAGCATGGCTGTCCTGGAACTTGATGTGTAGATTGACCTTAAACCCAGAGATATGCATGGCCTTGTCTCCTGAATGCTGAGATCAAAGGTGTGCACCACTACACCTGGACTTAAACTTTTCTCAACTTGGAACTTGCTCTGTACGAGGCTGGCCTTGAACTCGGAGATCTGTCTGCCTCTGTCTCCTGGGGTGAAAGATGTGAGCCACTGTGCTTTAGACCTGAGCGTAGCTGGACGGGTTCGTGACCCAAAGTCTCCACTTGCTCCATTTCACCTCCTGGTGCTCCATTTTTCACTGAACCATACATTTTATATTTGTTCCTTTCCTATCTTGTTCCTTTTCATTAAAATGCTCTTCACAGGACTAAACCAGAGAACAAAGTGCTAGTCTTTTTTGAGACTTCCTTTGTCAATGCAATTAACATAAATATTTTTACCTTAGACTCAGGCAGACTCTTCAGACAAGGGCAAAAAGCAGCCACATTTTTCACCAAAATACTACAAAAAAAAAAAAAGTCTCTAGGCTACATACTGAAATCCTTGTCCACTGAAACCTCTTGGGCAGGGCTGCCCAGTTGAAATAACTCTCAGCAACAAAGTCTTCCATATTCCTAGTAGGATAGCCCATTAAGCCTCATTTAAAGCAGCTTTCAAATCCAAAGTCCCCAACTCTACATTTTTCCAGTGGTCAAACTATCACACCAACACCCCACTCTTTGTACCTGTCTTAGGGTTTTACTGCTGTGAACAGACACCACGACCAAGGCAACTCTTGTAAGGACAACATTTAACTGGAGCTGGCTTACAGTTTCAGAGGTTCAGTCCATTATCATCAAGGTGGGAACATGGCAGCATCTAGGCAGGCATGGTGCAGGAGGAGCTGAGCATTCTACATCTTTATCTGAAGGCTGCTAGGAGATGATTGGCTCCTATAAAGTTAGGAGGAGGGTCTCATTGCCTATCCCCACCTTGAGACAGTTTCTTCAACAAGACCACAGCTACTCCAACAAGGCTACACCTCCTAATAGTACCACTTCTTATGTTCAAGCAAATTTAAACTACTGCACCACCTTTGTTCCTTCTAGACACTCCAGTACCCAATAAGTTAAAGACGAACTTGGTTGGTTTGTTTGTTTATTTGAGGCAGGTCTCACTGTGTAGTGTTAGCTGGCCTTAAATCCATAGAGATCTGCCTCCCTCTGCCTCCAGGGTGCTGAAATTAAAGATGAAATTAGATTGAGATTGCTTGCTTCGATTATTCGGTTTCTGTTCTATCATTGCTTACATTGTATCATCTCGGATGAGTAGGTAAGAAAATAAACTGCTACCATAATGATAATAATTTTAGTAGACTTTTATGATTCTCAGGAAATACTATTAAGTATTTTCTCAAGTTTTGAATTTGAGATATTCACTTCAATTCACTGAAATGAATTCTAAGCTCAGAGAACTCGAGTTCAGAGTTATTCCTAATCTTTGTAGAACATAGTATGAGCAGGACAGAGACTGAGTCCTAGAAAAACCAAAGTAAAAACTGGCTGCAGTTGCTAATACTTATGGGAAGTGTCAGGCGTGCCAACACTTTGCTTTGAAACACTAACAAGTGGATTGTCTCCATGTGTAGGCACTCTTCTGATGTATGTACTAGTGATCCCTGCACTACATAGCTCAGCGAGTCGTCTTCTGCTTTGACCCGTGTAATCCATATACATCCTGCTCCCTAACCAGATCTAGGAGAAGGCTTCATAGGAGAGTCAAGGACAACCCTCATCTGCCTTCTGGATTCTGCAGACTGAGTTAGCTTGGCTGAGGAGTGTTCTCACCTGTGCTAACCGTGAGCCTTACAGTGATATGTGTACACAAGAAATACAGCACTGTGTTCTTTGTCCTTCCAGATACAGCAGAGGGGGTTTCTCAGGAGCTCATTTCTGCTGGCCTGGTCGATGGAAGGGATTTAGTGATAGGTAAGCATTTTCTTTTCTACTCCTAGCCCTAATGTCATGCTGTATATGTGGTACCTAGAAATCCAGGTTCCAGTGAACAGGACTGACGCTTCTTCAAGAAGTCTTGGCTTCATTAAAATTATAGTATCAAGAACAGTTGGTGAGCAAGCCAGCAAAATCCTGTCCTGCCTCAGACCCTGTTGGTGGTAAATTTCTCTGGGACAGTAGGTGAAATGACAGGAAAGGCAGTGAAATGATGGCTCTGCCATCTCTGGCATGCGGCTTGAGTGACCTGTGTCAAACACGCAAATACGCAGGATAGAGACTGAGCCCTAGGAAACCAAAGTGATGATAGGAAGAGGTGGGCACCCCAACACTTTGCTTTGAAATAAACTAGTGGATAGTCTAGGCCTTGTGTGCCTTGTATAGTCTGTGGCTTTTTTCATTGTTTTCTGGGGGACAGAGTCTTGCTCTGTAGTTTAGGCAGGCCTGGAACTTACTATCCTTCTCCTGCCTCAGTTCTCCAACCCCCACCCCATCGCCAAAACTTTACAGGTGTGTATCTTAGCCTTTGGCTTGTAGTAAGTCATTCAAAAATGATCCTTCTTTATAGAATGGTAGAACAGAAACAGATCAGTTGTACGTGGTTGCCTCCTATTCACAGGCTTTTTAGTGCTTTAACATGAGACATACCTTTTACTCAACTGTCTCTGTTGGGTAATCAGGACATTTTAAAGAGTTAATTTAACAGTGACTCGGGTTTTACTTATTCAGTTTGGAGATCAGTGATGGCTTTGATTTGGAAAATGACTGGTCCCCTTTCCCACTTTGATTGTCCATCAAAGATTCTTAAATCGTTTTAAGGTTTTAAAATATTGTTGAAAATGTATTTATGTAGCTGCTCATTAATTTTCTTTGTATGATTACAGTGGCAGCTAATTTGCAGAAAATTGTGGAAGAACCTCAGTCAAATCGATCTGTCACTTTCAAACTGGTATTCACCCCTCTTACTCCTCTGCAGTCCAGCCTTCCATTCCCTAAATACCAAGACTATAGAACATGCTGAGTCAGCGGGGCGGTGGTGGCACAAGCCTTTAATTCCAGCATTTGGGAAGCAGAGGCAGGTGGTTGAGTTTGAGGCCAGCCTGGTCTCCACAGTGAGTTCCAGGACAGCTGAGGCTACACAGAGAAAAACCCTGTCTTGAAAACCTAGAAAGACTGCTGAGTTGCATTCATCCACTCTTCCCAAGATCCTGGCTGCCTCTCAAGCTGAGTAGCCTCACTTCTCTCCCTCCCAGAAGCCTACAACCCAGGCCTCTAACCCTTCCCAAGGATATTAGAAAGCTATTCGACATAGTTACATAGCCCCATCGTTTCTAGAAGAAACACAGGGACCTTTCACCTTTCTTTCTGTGGCCCCTTATCAGTTTTTATTGCTACCTGAAATTTTATGTATAAATTGCCACACCTTGTCATTTTGTTTGGTTCTTAGGCATCTGGTGTTGAAGGCTCGGATATTCCTGATGATGGCAAACTGATAGGATTTGCCCAGCTCAGCATCAGCTAAACCAAGTCCTGGAAGTCAGCCTAGGAGATGCCACACATGCACATGTCTGTTGCTTCTGTTGGCCTGAACTTACAACTGCCAAAGAACCCAGCAACGAACCTCCCAGCTTGGAGCTTTAGTTTTTTTGTTTTTCTTGCTGCCACCCTCCCCACCCCCCCACTTTTCCTACAAGGAAAGAAGAGTTGGATCACTAGTGGCCAGCATCCTCTCAGAGAATTTCATTGGTAGACACGCTGCTCATGTCCCCTGTCCCTCCATCTGAGAAGCAGAAGCAGCCAGTGTGCCTCAAGGCCCAGGATGGAAGTCTCTCAACTCATTCTTGCCTTACTACAGTGATGACCCCAGTGGATAGAGCAGCTGCACTGGGCAGCCTCATCTTGCCTGCTCTCCCACACCTGCTGGGACATGAGCATCTTGGGATATCTCTTTAACACTCAAGTAGCAATTAAAAGTTGATTGTTCAGCTGGAGCCCAGAGAATTTAATTACTTTTTTTTTCCTTTGTACCTGATGTGAATTCTAGCAACTTTTGTTAGAAAAAAGCACAGCCTCGAATGGAGGCAGCCTAAACTCTTGTCTGTCTCCTTCATGGTGTCTCTTACGTGTTTTGCTGAGCTGTTCTCAGGCACCCCCTTCACTGCTCCCTCCAGAAAGGGTTGCTAGCCTTAACCTCAGCTGCTGCGAAACATCTGGTCGTAGTCAGACTTCAGCCATCTGCTCCTTGAGAGTGCAACTTCGGATTGTTTGTGCAGAAAACATCAAGCAATGGCTTATAAATCTTACCTTGCCAGAGGTAGTTTTTGAACAAGAAAAAGAACTCATGTCTTTGGGAAAGTATTTTCAATATTTAAAAAAGTTAGACTGAAGAAAAACTGATCTTTGATCCTCCTGTGAAGATGGATTTGCCTGGCCTCTAAGTCATTTGGAAATGGTGTACACAGCCGAGATTTTTACAGCAATAAAGGAGACTCACACCAGGCTACAGGCCTGCCTTCTGCTCCTCTCTTGTACTGACTCCGTGGAGGGGGGTCTTCATTTGCTAAACTGACCCAAGATGGAACATGAAACCACATGTGCCGTGACCTTTAGGTTCATGAGTAGACAGTGTTAATTTGATTTTCTACAGAAATTATGTAACTTATTCTTTAGATTTAAAAAGAGAACTCAATGCAACATGGGAATAATCAGTGAGGTTGATTTTTCTTTTTTCCTTCTGTTAAATAGCATTTGTCTAATTGCTAATAAGTCTGCCAAGTTACCAAATTTTATATAAGAATAGAATTGTTAATCTGGCCTTAAAGAGACACACAAAGATGGGCTGTGAGCCCCTAGAAAGGGAGTAGTTAGTTGCCTTTTATAGGATTCCTTGCACCTGCCATTGTTGGGTTGATGAACAAGATTAGGTACCCAGTATGTTCCCACCCTTACCCCAACCCACCCAGTTCTGAGGATCAAACCATAGGATTGCTCCTAGGAGCAGTTCTATTGACTTTTCTCTTGGAACACATCTGAAAGCTTTCCCCATCTCTAACCTGTGCCACCTCATGTGTCATTCATGCTGAGCCTGTAGTTTCAGTCGTGGACTTTCATACTGCTGAGTGCAAAGGCAAGTTGGGAAAGGGGTTGGGAGAGGAAGAGAAGATGGATTTGAGAAGGGAGTTGGAAGAATAGAGTCCAAGGTCCCAGCAGGTTGGTAAAAGGAGGAACCTGCCGAGCTAGGAGGGAGAAAAAGATTGACCAGATAATTGGAAAACCATTTTTTCTTTCTTCTTTACCCCACTTGTTAGAGGTAGGGTTATGAGGAAGCAAAGACGAGGAGGTGGGATTGAGGTATGGGAAGCAGGCAATGTTACCTTTGGCAGAAGACTTGTGGCTTGCTGTAGAATCCAGTTTGGTTTTAGCAGCTTGACTTAATTCACTTAAGGGCTCAGGAAGTCACTGTTCTGCCTTTTGACTTGGGGGTGGTCCAGCGCCAGGCTGGAAGGAAGAAGCAGCAGCCCATCTCCTGTTCAGGTTCTCTAGACCTTCATTACCTTTGCCTTGCTGTGGAGGACACATGTGACAGTAAAAGTGGCCCAGGGCTCTTTTTTCCGTTCATTGTTTGCTTTTTTGGCAACCAGGAGGTCTGCACGAAGACCCAGGACATTGTTACTTCTCCGTGATGTGTGGTGACTTCCTTCTGCTGACTTATGCAGTGACGGTGAGAGAGTCAGTCAGTGGAAACTGCCGAGGTGGGACAGCTTGGAACCCAGGGAGCCGGAGGAATGCTTTGGGGTTACTCTGTCACTAAGTCCTCAAGATACCCTTGTCCCCGGAGTAGGGACTAATTATAGCACGATAGTGTGTGCCATATAGCCAGGATACCGTGTGAGATCGTCTTTCTAATGATTAAAGGAGTCATTCGGGGTGTTCTTGTTTATTGTGTTTTCCCTTCTGTTTCCAACCAAATCCTAGAGCCAGCTGAGACTGATAAGTCACCCGAAGGCTAGAGCAAGGATGTGCCAGCAGTGTCAATTCCTCCTTAGGACATTTGCTGGATGGCGAACGATGTAAAATACTACCTTCTCCCTCTTCTCTTGACTTGTATTTTACTGCATGTGGTTTTTTTTTTTTTTTTTTTCATTTTTAATCAATAAAGAGTAAATTGTCCTTAATGATGTATGAATGCTTCTTTTTTTAATGGTGGTTGGGAAGAGTTCTGGGTAGGACATAACATCACTCCCTTTAGTTTTCACGTGACTAGAGTGAAGCCAAGGTGCACATAGACAGTAAGACAAGCAACTGACACCCACATTTTTAGTAGAATAGCTTAAAACTGTTATGCTCCAATTGGGGAAACACATGCTCCAAATGGGAAGAAGGAAGACTCCCCAAGGAAACTGGACATGACAGGCAGCAAACCATCCCTATTATGTCTTGATTTTTTTTTTTTCCTGAATCTTTGATTCTGCTTATGGTTTTAGACAGGGGAGCATACCAGACTGTAGCTATTGGAATTCCTGTCGGGAAAGTGTGGAGCAGTGCTGAGCTTCCCCACGGGGTTCGGTACTGAAATGGTATGGCTTTGTGGAAGATTCTAAGCTCCTTAGCATCTTGTTGACTGCCTGCTCTGATAAACCTTCTGATCATAATCTTTCCTAACAGAAGTAGCCAACACGTGTGGTAGGACTGCACAGAGTAGGACTGCACAGAGCCATGGAGCTTGACGAGAGGACTGTATAGCTTGGGGCTGATGAAAGACTACTTTCAAGATCTGCAAATTAAAGAAATGAGCTGTGAGTGTGCGCACAGAATAGGGCCAGCTACTCAAATGTGGCCATGCCATGTGCAAGGGTTAGGTCAGGGCAAGAGTAAAGTGGACCTTTGTTTACCTGTTCTAACAGATTGGAGTGTCCCAAGTTAGCTCCTTACGTTTACTTCCTCCTTTGGGTCAGGTCATCTATTCCGTGTTTGTTTATAAGTAGACTTCAATTTTTAGGACAGTAGGGTAGTTTCCCAGCAAAGTCAAGTAGAGTGTGTTCCCTACACATGCACAGCCGTTTCCTGGCTCCAACAGGTGGTATATTTTTGATGTAGTTAATAAACAACATCTGTGCCCCTAAAAACACTCTGTTCTGCCTGGCCTGTTCGTGTCTTTCCACACTGACCTTGGCAACCAAAGTTTGTGTTGGTTGTGGACTGCTTTTATTTTCACGTCACTAACTTGGGGGTTGAGCCTAAGACCTCCTGCTGGACAGGCACTCTTCCGATGAACATCCCTACATGATCCTTTGGTCCTTGTGCAGTTAGGACCAGTTACACAGTGTGTAGTCCGTTCAGATTGGCTTCTTTTAGTAATAAAGTTCTTTCATACCTTTACACAAGAGCTGGAGAATTCTTTTGTTTTGTTTTGTTTTTAGCACTGAATTCCATTACCATTCACCCACTAAAGGACATCTTTTGCACTTCCAAGATTGAACAGTTAAGAACAAAGCTTCTGAAATCTTTGTGCAGGGTTTTGTGTGGACATGTGGCTTCAACTCACTTGACAAATGCCAATGAACATAATTGCTGGGTTTTAAGGTAAGGGGATGTTTAGTTTTGTAAGTAAATTGTTAAGCCATTATTTAAAATAGCAGTACTGTTTACATTCTTGCTCTATACCCCTGGTCACTTGTGACGATGTCAGTATTTTGAATGTAGCTGTTCCGTTAGGTGTGTAGTAGTTTCCTATCTTAATTTACAGTTTTCTAATGATTATGCTATGGAAGATCCTCGTGTATGTCAACTTGCCTTCTTTGTGTTCCAGAGACATGGCTATTCAGACTTCTTTCTTTGAAGTAAGCTCAGACTTAGAAAAATACTTGCAATTAACACCAAAGATTTACCTATAACCGATTTGTGGCTTCTCTGAATGTAAATCTCTCTCTTAACTATACATACCTGTCAAAGTCAGGACATTAGCCCTGATCGGGCACTGCTGACTGATGTATACATGGAGAACGGGTCCGTCATTGTGCCTTTTCTGGATCTGGCCACTGTCCAGTCTTTAGCAATACTATTTCCCTGATCTCTGGCCTGGCTCAACACTGTCATCCAGCAATGGGAGTTACTTTGCAGACTATCTCAGTGTGAGACCATTTTTATGTAGATAGTTGAAAAGCCTTTATGCACTTTTAATCAGTTGCATTCCTTCCTGAGAATTAAGAGTTACGGATAGCTGAGGATGATAGCACATGCCTATAACCCTAGCCCTCTGGCTTCAGTGAGGCAGGGGAATTGAGGTCTCACGGCTACCCTGAAGACATGCTGAGATTTTCCCTTTAAACAAACAGTTTTTTGTTTGTTTTTTGGTAACAATCTTTTCTAGTCTATGGCTTAAAAATCTCATCCTCTTTAACAGTGTCTTTCATAGAGTACAAGTATTTTAAGTTTTAATGAAGGCCACCTTAGCAATTATTTTATAAGTTGCTACTGATACTTACTCAAAAAGCCATTCAGATGTCCAGAATGATCCAAGTTTGATCCAGTATCATCCTTTGGAATGTAACATTTTGTATTTTACATTTAGTTTTACAGACCAATTTAAGTTTTTATACATTGTTACCTTTTTCTGGATGCATTGCTTGCCCGCATCATTAGGTAGGGTTGTCAGCACTTCTGGTCTAGGTGCTGCCCGGTTCATGAATGTTTTCTCATTTAAATAAACCCTGCCAAGTTTAATCTTTCCAAAGCTTTAGAAAACCAAGGACAACCTCACTGTCACCTTGACACATGATCTGTCTCTATAGATGGGACTGCTGGTGATCTTCCTGACACTCTAGGGAGAATATATTTATTCCATGTAAAAGTGGCCTGGTGGTTACAAAACATTCGTTACCTTCCTGGGTTTTACAGAAATGGGAAAACAAACTAGAACGTATGTATTCTCTGTCTCTGTCTCTGTGTGTGTGTGTGAGAGAGAGAGAGAGAAATCACACATGCACACAAGTGCATGAGTGTGAACACGTGTTTCCACAAATACCACAGCATGTCAAGAGGACAGTGTTGCAGGGGCAGTTCTCCTGCCTTTCTGAGGGTTCTGGGGATTGAACTCAGGTTGACAGGCTTGCTTGGTAAGTGTATTTTTACCTGCTGAGTTTTTATTTTTTGAGATAGTATTTTTGTTAGGATTTCTATTGCTGTACCAAAACACCATGACCAAAAAGCAAGTTGGGAAGGAAAGGGTTTACTGGCTGTATACTTCCAGTTTGTAGTTCATCACTGGATGAATTCAGGACAGGAATTGTATCAGGGCTGGAACCTGGAGGCAGGAACTGATGCAGAGGCCTTGGAAGAGAGCTGCTTACTGGCTTGCTTTCTTATAGAACCCAGGACCACCAGCCCAGGGATGGCTCCACCCACAGTGGGCTGGGCCTCCTCCATTGCTCACTAGTTGAGACAAAGCCTTATAGCTAGATCTCATGGAGCCATTTCCTCAAGGAAATGTTTTGCCAACTTGACAAAACCAGGCAATACAGATGCTAAAGTCTCATTCTGTAGCCTAGGCTGGCCTGGAGCTCACTGTTTATTCTAGGTTGAACTCCAGCTCTCAGTGATCCTACCCTACCCTCCTAAAGATGCTGTTAGTTGAGGTATAAGACACCATACTTGCCTTGTTCTACCCTTTTGTATCATTCTCCATAAGAAGTAAGAGAATCTTTAGAGACCAACTCGCCCTTCTCAGGTAGGTGAGTGAGTGAGAAAGAGATTTGGGATGAATTGGTGACGCAGCACAAGTTTCATAAGAATTATACAACTAGAGGTAATTGTAGAGGGGGACTTTGTCCTGTGTTGTTATTGATTGCTTTGGGAGATTGGGATACACCCAGAGAGCCTGTATTTGTTTTTAATCTAGTAAAACAAGTTTCTAGATTACTAGAAATTTACTGGATTACTGGAAAACCAATTTCTTCCTTGATGAGAACTGGGAGTACAACACACACACACACACACACACACACACACACAGAGAGAGAGAGAGAGAGAGAGACAGAGAGAGACAGAGAGAGACAGAGAGAGAGAGAGAGACAGAGAGAGAGAGAGAGACCTTTCTTGAAATCACTCTATGTTCTTGATTTGTCTGTGGTAGTAAAAAGAAATGGTTTGTCTTTTTGTGTCTCCTGGCCTGCATGCCACTCTGGGATTACCTAGTATTACATATTACCAGAAAAAAATGAGATCAGCTTAAAAATATAAAGGTTATAGGCAAGAAATGGCTACTGGCAGGATTAGTGGAGGCAGTTTGTCTGAAGATTCCGTGTACGTGTGTCCCTCCTTTTTTCCCAGTTTCCCTAACACATCTCCTTCCCAACATCACGTCTTTGTCTTCTTATCACGATGTTTGTTCATTGATTGTAAAAGATACATTTTATGTGTATGGATGTTTTGCCTGCATGTGTGTATCATGTGTATCATGAACATGCCTGGTGCCCGGGGAGACTGAGGGCATCAGATACTCTGAAACTGGAGTTACAGAGAGTTCTGAGCTGTCATGTTGGTGTTGGGACCAAATCCAGGTCCTCTGCAAGAATAAGAAGTGCTCTTAACCACTGAGCCATCTTTCCAGCCATTGTTTAGACCAAAGTGAATAAGCCACCGAATACAGTTAATGAGCCCATTTGTGCATGGATAGGGGTTCACCTAGAGAAGCATGGCCAACCTACCAATGGCCACTCCTTCAAAAGGATGTCTCTTTCTGAGCAGCAAACGTGAGCTTCATCAGCACCTCAGCTTAGGGTAGAGGAGGAGCAGCACACCAGAGCTCCTTTCTCAAGGTTGTTACTTAGCAAATATTGATCAGCTTTTATTGTCCGTTCTTCCCTATGCCCCCAGGACTCTGGTAAACGTTCTTCTACTCTGACCTCCTGTGAGATAAAGATTTTACGTATTCTCATAAGGTATTTTGTCTTTCTATGCTTGGCTGTACTCAGTTACTAAAATCTGCCGTTTAAAGTATATGGTCACAAAAGAGCAAAGTTCTATTGGGTTTTTTTTTTTTTTTGTTTGTTTTGTTTTTATGGTGGATAATAAATATTCTGTTGTATGTGTGCCACATTTTCTTTATGGACACTTTGGCTGTTTCCGTGTCTTAAATATTGAGATTTTTAGCTGGCTCAACCTTACACAGGCCATGTGGGAATAGGTCCAGCTCTGGGGGCTGATGTGTGCAGCAGCCCTGTCATGGGCAGAGATCCGTGTTCCTCAGCACTCCACTCCAAACTTGGAACCACACTTACACCGGCCTGCCATCTCTGCAGTGGTCAGGGGCCTTGTTAGAGGTAGAGAGGTCTCCTCTGGCTGAGCGTGCACATACACTCACTTAAGTCTCAACAGTTTGAACACTTAATAATTCTGTGAGTTAACTACCCTCTGCAACAAGAACCTTCTTTGACAGAGATTGAGAACATCACAAATGAGGAATAGAAACCATGAGCGTGGAGAAGGCTGTTTAACAAAACAACACTCATCAATTCCTTTTTTAAAAAGATTTTATTTATTTTATGTACATAAGTACACTGTCGCTGTCTTCAGACACACCAGAAGAGGGCATCAGATCTCATTACAGATGGTTGTGAGCCACCATGCAGTTGCTGGGAATTGAACTCAGGATCTCTGGAAGAGCAGTCAGTTCCCTTAACCACTGAGCCATCTCTCCAGCCCTACACTCACCAGTTCTTAACAAGGATATGAGTTCTGATCATGTTTACAGTCGCAAGTGTATTTCCCCTTCTGTGGAACAGGTCTCGGGCCCGTGTGAGAGCACTTGGTTAGACGTAGGACAGTCCTGCCACACTTCCCCCAGTAGGCACGTTGTTGTGTTCCATTGTATACAATGTGAGGTTGAATGCTTGGTGAAACTACTGATGATGGGCTTTGCTGTGCACCTGTCCTGTCCCCCACATCTCCTGAAGATGCTCATGGCCTTCAAATGCTGCAGACGCTCTCAGAATCTGACGTTCTTAGTGATGGGAAAGCATTACAGGTGACTGAATTAAGTTGGGAAGCGATGAAGAAGACAGTTTCATCTTTTGAAGACTTTGGCCTAGAAAGGTGTTCTTGTGATACCTGTGTTTGTCACAGTCAATAAAACATTCTTACATGGGTATGGTTCTGGGGTTTCTATTGTTGTTGTTGGTTTTTCGATATTCTTTTTTTGTCAGACTAGGAAGGTAAGGTATAAACTGACAGGTGTAACTGCTCAAGGCTAGGTTAAACATTAATGCAGCTGTCACCGAAGCCCAGAGCAGCAGCCTGCATGCTGTCCCTACACTAAGGAGTGACAAGCAGACATGGCTCAGTTTGCACAGGTCATGTCTGCAGTGGGCGACTTTGGTCCCTTTCAGCTGCGGCTGACCATCCTGATGGGCATCCCCAATTTCCTGTCGGCATTCTTCGTGTTTAGCCAGGTCTTCATGACCCTTGATGAGTCGCACCACTGTTCAGTGTCCTGGGTTAAGAACCACACTCTCAACCTAAGTGCCGCTGAGCAGCTGGCTGTGAGCATACCCAAGGACACAGCAGGCAGACCCGAGTCCTGCCTCATGTTCCGGCCACCTCCTGACAGTGCCAGCCTGGAAGACATCCTGAGCCACCGCTTCAATGAGACACAGGCCTGCGACTCAGGCTGGGACTATCCTGAGAACAGGCCTCAGTCCCTAAAGAATGAGGTAGGACGGCCTGCTGTCTTTGTGCCCACCTGTGTGGCCTGTCGGTCCCTCTGTCTGACCTTGTGCCTTTGATAGTCTGTCTCTTGTGTTTGGACCTGTCTTCTCCTTTATCAGCCATCCTGGTCCACTCCCTGGTTGGGCATCACAGGTCAGGCGACATCTTTGTGTCGAGCCTTAAGTTGTGTGCTTTCTCTGTTTGCTCTGCTGCCTGAGTGGCTGCTGCTCTTTGGATGTTCTCTTGTCTGCATCTCTTGGCATATCCCTCTGCTTGCCTCTGTTCTTCTCCCTCCTCCCCATGCTCTCCCCTTTGTCCTTCTTATGAACTTTGCCCTATGCCTTCCCTTCTTGTTCTACTGTCTCCTTTCATGTGCATTTACCATGCTCTTTCTCTCTCTCTCTCTCTCTCTCTCTCTCTCATTATATACTGAAGCTGTCTTCAGACACACCAGAAGAGGGCATCATATTTCATTATAGATGATTGCGAACCATCATGTGGTTGCTCGGAATTGAACTCAGGACCTCTGGAAGAGCAGTCAGTGCTCTTAACCATTGAGCCATCTCTTCACCCCAACTTCCCATTTTTGTTCTGCTGATCATGTCCTGTTACTGCTTTTCAACTTCTTCCCAGGAGTGTGCCTCCATGCCTACGTCTAACTAGCAGTTGGAGGATGTCAGTCAGTCATGTTCCCTTTAAATTTTAAAAATTCTTTGGCAATGGATTGCCTGGGTACAGAATGTGCGAACCATGGGGTTTAGATGATAAAGCTGGCCGTGGCTGTTACATCCAGACTCATGTACCTTGTTTTCATTTAAGTTTGACCTGGTGTGTGAGCGGAAGAACCTGAAGAGGACCTCCCAGTCAGTGTTTATGGCTGGACTCCTCGTAGGGGCCCTGGTCTTTGGGCCTGTCTGTGACTGGTATGTGCTGCTGATCCAGCATGCTTTGGGGCTTCTGGTGCTGGCTCAGTTACCATCCCCCAGCCATATTAGTGGCCATCAGGATAAGTCCTATTGCCTCCCTTCAGATGGGACTCCCAGGGAAAACCCTAAGTCCCGACTGACAGCGGGCCAGAATAGGCTTGTCTGGGGCTCCCTTGATTCAGCCCTGGGAAGGCCTCTTCACTTTAAACCTGTTCCTCTGTTACCTCAGGATTGGCCGAAGAGCCAGCATTCTGGTACAAGTGCTTCTGTCAGGCATCACAGGTGTGGCCACAGCCTTTGTGCCCAGCTTTGAACTCTACATGGTTCTATGCTTTGTCTCAGCTATTGCTGTTGCTGGATATATGATGACCACTATGATTCTTGGTGAGTGTCTGAGCCCTGGATCCATCAGGACAGTTGAGAACCTGCTCTCTTGAGAGCCCCTTAAAAGCCCGTGGAAATAGTTGGTCATCACCACCTAAGGAGGCCATCGCAAGCTTTCTGTGCTGTGAATGAGGCACAGGGCTTGCCATGATACCATCTGGATATCAACAGACAGTGAGGAGATTCAGTCCAGACTCAGGCTTTGTTTTCACAGTTTCAGAATGGGTGGGACCATCCTGGAGAACACAAGCCATGGTCCTGTCCCAGAGCAACTTTGCCCTTGGGCTGATGGTGTTAGCAGGACTGGCTTATGGGGTCCGAAACTGGAGGCTCCTTCAGATAATAGGCACCACACCCATCTTCCTGCTTGTCTTCTATTTCTGGTAAGGAGACCCTTGCCAGTGACAGGCCACCCTTGCTGGGAACACTGTGGCAGGATGCAGGATTCAAAGAAGGGGGTCTGTGGGGAGCAGAGGTGGGAGGCTCAGTGTGCACTGGAATTCTGGGTGGCTGCAAGAGCTCAACACCCCAGCCTCATGGCCATGTGTGCTTGACAGGGTTCTGCCAGAATCTCCACGGTGGCTCCTCTTTCAAGGAAGGACAGAAGAGGCCAAACAGCTGGTCCAAAAGGCAGCCTTGGTGAACAAGCGACAACTTCCCCCGGATCTCCTGAACCAGGTACCTGTAAGCAGGTGAAGGCCCACCCAAACTCCAGTCAATCTCCATGCCTGCCTCCTGGTTCCTCATTCTGTCCTTCTTGTAGCTGGTCCCTGAGAAGACAGGCCCCTCAGGGAATGCCTTGGATCTTTTCAGACACCCTCACCTCAGAAAAGTGACTGTGATTCTCATAGTTGTCTGGTAAGTGCCCAAGGATCTGCTAGGACAGATCCAGAGGGTCACTTGTGTTCTGCTGTGTGTCACTGAGGGGTGGACAGAGGCTCTAACTGTGATGGTTTCTCCTCAGGTGGGCCCAGGTCTCCTGGTGGGAGCTCATAAAGCCAGGATGTTCCTTTGGGTGTGACTTGATGCACACCTGGCAGTGACAAGGATGCTTGGGTACTTTGTAGGTTTGTGGACAGTCTGGTGTACTATGGCCTTGGCCTCCAAGTGGGGGACTTTGGCCTGGATATCTACCTGACACAGCTAATATTTGGAGCAGTTGAAGTGCCTGCCCGCCTTTCCAGCATCCCCTTGATGGAGAAGCTGGGTCGCAAGTGGAGCCAGCTCTGTGCTCTGACTCTGGCTGGTGTCATGTGCATCATCATCATCTTCATCCCAGGAGGTACCAGGCTGTTTCCCACCCTCTTCCTTCCCCAGGGTGTGGGTACAGAGGGTGAGGCACTTGAGCAGACAGGAGGTGTGCAGGCTTAGGTGACGTGTGTCCTTTCCTCTGTGTGGCTGTCCTGCACTTTTCCTCCAGATCTTCCCACGGTGGTCACTGTGCTGGCTGTGGTGGGGAAGTTTGCCTCGTCTGCGGCCTTCACCATTTCCTATGTGTACACTACTGAGCTCTTCCCCACCATCGTCAGGTAAGAGCTGCTGCGGTGACTTTTGGTCCCTTGTCCTGGAGGTCTAATACCACCCAGTCCCTCTGCCCCTCTGCCCCCAGCCCACAGACAGCCAGTGAGCTGCCTATGGGGTCTAGGAGGTCTAGTGCCACTCACCAAGGTGTCCCTAGTGGACATAGGCAGGTGAAGCCAGAGGGGGCTGCGTGAGATCCAGGTGCTCACAGCTGTGGAGTGAGTGCAGCCTCCCTCCGTGGGCAGAGCCTCAGCTTGTGCTCCTTTCCCCAGGCAAACAGGCATGGGGTTGGTGAGCATCTTCTCCAGGGTTGGTGGCATCATCACCCCGCTTGTGATGCTGCTGGAACAGTACCACCGGGCGCTCCCCATGCTGATCTTTGGCAGCCTCCCCGTTGGAGCAGGCCTACTGTGTGCTCTGCTGCCTGAGACAAGGGGCCAGACCCTGAAGGACACCCTCCATGACCTGGAGCAGGGACACTCCCCACGGTGAGCACAGACTTAGGGTCTCTTTCTAGGCCCAGGCCGTTCTGTCTCATTTGTCCAATATCAGGTACTCATTGCTCACTGAGCAACACGTGCCCCTTTGGTGCCATAGATAGCTATAGGTCATTTTCCTGGGAGAGCTGAAAGGTTGTTAATCATTGGCAGCCACTGACTGCTTTTCTCCCATTTGCAGGTCCTCAGTGACAGAGTCTCCCGACAAAGAAATGGAGGCCAAAGGAAGCAGCTTTATCTCCCAAGTCAACAACAGCAGTGCTCCTTATTCTGAGTGTGGTTGTTAAGGACCACGGTGGATAACAGTCGGCCCTGCTTTGAAGGAGGGACAAGGCCAGCTTGTTGTTACTGGACAGGGCCAACCTCCTTGCTCACCTGTCTCTAACTTACTCCTTAGTACCATGTTTGAATTAGGATCCTGGGTGTGTCTTGTTTTTTTCTTGGTACATCTGTGGGTTTGTCATGGTAAATAAGATCACAGAGGAAGGAGTTAATCCACATGGGAGATCTCTCATCACAAGCTTGAACATGGGGAAGACCTGGTAACTGTCTCCTCCTTGCTCAGGCCTCCTAAACGTCCCAACAATTTTCACATTGCCGTGCCCAGGCCCAGCGTCCACAGTGCACACCCTTGGAGAACACTGTGAGACTACTTCCAGAGCACACGATTCTTTCAGCATCTCACCCTTTACACTTGGTCTGCTCCTCTGAGGAGTAAGCAGTACTGTCCCTGTTCGCTGGCCATCCAGTCAGGGGTATTTCATACTGTTCTCTTTTGAGATCATAGACAGACATGCTCTTTAGCTTTGTACGACTACCACCCAGAGTTTCATGCCGTATGTTCCTCTAATGAAAAGCAAATGTGCAAAAACGGGGACGTGAGTTTCAGGGCTGAAGCCATTGACTTCTCTTAGTGAGGTGATGAGGAGTTTGTGCTCCTTCCTTGGGTCCTTGGCAGTGATTGTCATTTCTAGGGAAAGACTTAGAGGGATCCATTGCTGACACAGTATTATTATACGGGTTCGCCTGTGGCTCTTGTTTCTGTTCTGCTGTATGAGCTGTATTCCCAGACCTGCCTTAGGAGTCTCTGTAGACATTTTCTCTTCCATTTCTTAGGGATTATATATGTCCAGAAGTGTCGGTATTCTGTGGTGCTTAATTTTCATTTTCAACGCTGGTGGGTTGGAGTCCCTACGGAAAACGTCTTTGGGTGGCATCTGTGGATGTGTTGTCAGAACTGAGGAGGGAAGGTCTTCCCTGAATGTGGGCAGTATCTGTCCTATTGGCTCAGGTCCTGACCTAAATCAACAGAACCGCGAAGGGAGCTGAGATCAGAGCTGTACTACTTCCTGCCTCCGTGACGGCACCGATTAAACTGTACCTCACACTGTAAAGCAGGTCAGTTCTTTCTTCAGGTGCTTCGATATGTTGTCACAACAGAGAGAAAAGTAACCTAGAGAATTGGTACAGAGGCTTCAGGCTCTCTGTGATAGATCCGACCATGCAATTCTGTAGGTAGGGCTCAGTGGGCCAGAATGCTCAGAGAAGTGCACGAAGTATCATTCAACTTAGGAGGTTTCAGAGGGGAACAAGGACTCTCCTGGGAACTGGGCTGGAAACCTTTGATCATATATTTTGGCAAAGAATTAGGCTGCATTCTATCCTGCAAGAAGTTGCGTGAAGGCACATTCAAAATAGTGAGGTTGTTTTGTTTTGTTTTTTTTCCTTTGTTTCCTTCAGAGAATTCAGATAGTACACTCTTCAGGCTGTAATAGGGCTGTAGCTTTTGTATTCAGATCTACAGTGTGAGAGAGCAGAAAGATAAGAAACACGCGAACCTTGTTGGGAATGCAGTGTGAGCAATTTGAAGTTGCAGATAAAGAAAGTGCAGACCAAGCACCATAATTAATTGCTAGATGCATTAGCGCCATCAAAAAGAAAACCTGTTTCTTCACTCAGATAGTAGAAAGGCTTCCCTTAAAGATAAGCCCCCTCCTATGAAAGACTAGAATTTGTGAAAATAGAAGTTCATTCAAGGGGTGGGAGAGATGGCTCAGTGGTTAGAGCACTGTCTGCTCTTCCAGAGGTCCTGAGTTCAATTCCCAGCAACCACATGGTGTGTCACATCCATCTATACTGTGATCTGACACACTCTTCTGCCATGCATGTGCACATGCTGTTAGAGCACCGGTATACATAAAATAAATAAATAAAACCTTAAAAAAAGAACACAAATTGCCAAACCCCATTTAAAAAAAAAGTTTATTCAAAGGAAGAGGCTGAACTGGGAACGATACTGAAAGAATTCCCTTATTAAAAAACCAAAGAAAGCTTTCTCCCAGAGACCACTGCACACAGCAGCTGTGATCCAGGCCACATCTCAAGCTGGCAACAGGACTCCACCTTCCTAATTCTGTGACCCCTTAATACAGTTTCTCATGCTGTGTGACCACCCCCCAACCATAAAATAATTTCATTTCTACTTCATAATTATAATTGTGCTACTGCTATAAATTGTAAAAATCTGATATGCAGGATATCTGATGTGCAACCCTCTGAAAGGTTGTGACCCACAGGCTGAAAACCTCTGCTGGACGTGGTGCTGGTTTTGTCAGCACAAAAGATACAAAAGTGATGAGTCACAGAAGGTTGCAGAAAGGGTCCAGGAAGTTGCTGAGGCCAAGAAGCATGTGAGGGTTTATATTCCCTACAAAGCAGCTTTGGGACCATGGCCGATCCATGTGAAGATGAAGCCTGAGTTTCAGTGGAGACCCCAGGATACTGGAAGTTCTCCACAGAAGCTAGCAGCAGATCCAAGAGGCAGCCCAAGTAAGAGGTTCCACTGAAGATGGGTGGGGCTGCCCATAGCCATTGGACTGCAGTTGAATATATTTACAAGTATCCAGGTCCTCATTCTGTTATCAGGCAGAGGTGTCTTTATCGACGCTTACTCAAAGGTCATGCCAGATACACAGCCCTGTGTCGTGAATCATTTCATGACATGGCTACATCCTCATTGACATCAGAGCAGCTCTGGTTCTCAGTGTGAGACCACCACAAGACGGGCTGTATGAACTTGGCAAATAAGAAGAGTTGGGGGACGGTCATTCGCCCCTGACCTGAGATCACAGCCTCTTCATGCCTCGTTCTTCCATGCTAAATTCACATGTGGTCTTGGCAGGTGCTAGAGTGCCCAGAAGGGCAGCCTACGGAGACTTGCTTCATACAGCTTTTAGGTTATCAACTAGGGTTGGACTTTTCAGTATGCAAATGTTGAAGGTTAGCCATACCTTTGTGTGTAACTCCTTATGCCTGCTTGGTCAGTAAATAAACTCATACATTTATCAAGGAGGATGTGGGTAGGTCATTTCTCTGTTCTAGGCATGTTGGTCTCTGGTGTGAGTAGGTGCTTATTCACACCTGCCTAGGGAAGCAGTGCCATTGTGCTCTTGTCTGTCTTGCTGAGCACAACAGAGGGGCAGAGATATAGCTAGCCTGTGGCTAGTAAACTACGCCTGTCCACAGGAGGGCGCTACCGAACAGAGAATAGCCATACTCTGGGGACATGGGAGCAATGGACCTGCTGCTCAGCATTATGGTTGCCAGAGTTGAAGCTGGTACAGGATTCAGATCTCAAACTCACGGTGTGGTGGTTTGAATATGCTTTGGCCATGGAGTGGCAGTATTAGGAGGTGTGACTTTCTTGCAGTAGGTGCCCCCTTTTGGGAAGTGTGTCAGGCTGTCAAGATGGGCTCTGAGACCCTTCTCTTAGGTGCCTAGAAGATAATCTCTGGCTGCCTTTGGATCAAGATGAGGTCCTGAGTTTAATTCCTAGCAACCACATGGTACCTCACTGCTATCTGTAATGGGATCTGATGCCCTCTTCTGATGTCTGAAGACAGTGACAGTATGCTCATATAAATAAATAAATCCTTTTTTTTTCTTTTTCTTTTAAGAAGTTGCCTTGGTCATGGTGTCTTTTCATAGTAATGGAAACCCAAATAAGGCAAGAGGTAAGATCACAGATTTACTCTTTTATAGGGACATTTTCACCTAGTGTGTTGGTTTGAATGAGAATGGCCCCCAGAGGCTCATATACTCAAATGTTTTGTCACTAGGGAGTGAAACTGTTTGAGAAGGACTAGGAAGGTGTGTCCTTGTTAGAGGAAGTATGTAGTCTTTCAAAAGTCTGTGCTAGGCCCATTTTTCTTCCTGTCTGCCTGTCTGTCTGTCTGTCTGTCTGTGTTTGTGTGTATCTGTGTATATACATGTACGTGCATGTCTGTCTGTAGATCAGGATGTAAACACTCAGTTCTGCCACCATGCTTCCTGTCATGATGATAATGGATTAATTTTCTAAACTGAGCAAGCTCCCAATTAATGTTTTCTTTTATAGGAGTTGCCTTGGTCATGGTGTGCCTTCACAGAAGTAGTAAGACAGTGATTGGCTTCTCCACCAATGCAGTAAATCCAACTGAGCTGAATTTGAAGTAAATGGCAGGTTTATTTGGGCAAGTTGGCCAGTCTCACCTTAGGAGGTCAGCCAAGTCACAGTCCGGGGCGTGGAGGGAGTGGTGATGCGATGCTGAGGGTCAGAGTAAGTGAGGCTCCACCCTGTGCTCAGCTCTGGTAGTTCCTTGGGAATCTGAAGCTAGGAGCTGGCTTTGTCCAGAGTTTTGAGAGGTCTTTTGTTAACTGGTCAGAAAAGAAATGCAGGGACCTCTTGGCCTTTTGTCCCCAAACCTCTGGCCTAACAGCCAACATGCGTGAGGCCCTGGGTATTTTTAGTAGCAATATAAACACATACAGCAATGAATGATTTTTTTTTAAAGCTCACTTTTCACTAATCCTCTGAGATTCTAATCTTGGATTTCCTGACTAGAGATTAAAAGCAAAAGGGTCTAGAAATCCAACCCCCTGTGAGATTATCTCGACCCTGCTGTGCTGTGGGTCTTGTGTTCTTTCAAGTCTCACTGCGAAAATCCAAGTCCCATAGCTTTTTCAGTAGGAAACATGCTGAGAAGACAGGAAAATCAAAGAAACACACACATGCTTGCACACGTTTAGCGAAGAAAGGCTACTACAATGAAAAGTTTCAGCCACTAAAGAGATTGGAGAAGATAACTAGAAGATGGAAAGATACCTTGTGCTTATAGATCTGCAGGATTAACATTTTGAAAATGGATAAATTACTAAAATCAGTCGATAGGATTCTTGGCTTCAGTGCCAAAAGCATACATTAGGGGAAAGAAAGTCTCTCCAAAATAAACCTAATCCTGCCTTCTCTGAATGAAAATTTGAAGTGGATTAAAGACTCAAGCCATAGTTATTAGAGGAAAATATAGAGAAAACACTCAAAACATAACTGTAGCAAGGAATTGCCAAAAAGGACTCCACCAGTACAAGAAGTGATTGCAAGATTTGACAAAGGGGGTTGTTTGACCTGAGAAAGTGCCTGTATAACAGGAAATGATCAGCAGAACGAGAGTGGAAAGTTGGGACTGGAGAGGTGACTCAGAGGTTAAGAGCACTGACTGTTCTTCCAAAGGTCCTGAGTTCAATTCCCAACAATCACATGGTGGTTCACAACCATCTGTAATAGGATCCAATGCCCTCTTCTGGTGTGTCTGAAGACATCTACTGTGTACTCCTCTGAATAAAGTAAATAAATAAATAAATCTTTAAAAAAAAAAAAAAGGATAGAAAGTCTGCGCTGTGTGTATTGGACAGGGAATGGTTGCTCACAATATGTAAAAGACTAAAAAGCAACCTCTCTTCCCCAAGAGAGTAATGAGACATTTCTCATAAGAAAAATAAGATGGCTGATCAATACATGTAGAAATGACCAATACCTCTAGCCATAAGGGAATTAAGCCAAAACTATGTTGGGATTGTTTCACTGCAGTCAGATAGCTACTATGAAAAGAAGTCACAAGAGATGCTGGTGACCATGTGGAAAAGGAGCCTTTGAACCGGTTGGTGGGATCCCATGTTCACTGTGTGGGGCATATGATGGCATGGTGTGTGAACCAAAGGATTTGGACAGCCCTGCTGACTGCATCCCAGCTGGCTCTGGGGTGAATCTGTTCAGTGTGTGTGGCTTTCCTTGGCATTTTATGTTCTGGCCAGTCCTGGGGTCTCCATTCCAGTCTGAGCATCATCCTCATGGCTTAAGTCATTGCTTGTTTAGCAGCTTCCTGGAAAGACTTCAGCCCCCAAATACATGGTCTGACCTCACAGACTTTCCTTGACCCCCGCGATTCCATAATTCTGTATCACTACAAAATCAGCACCGTCTAGGTGACTGCAAGGCATGCCACCAGTTGCAGAGGTAAGTAGTTGGTCCTCCTTTTATTGTGGCTAAAGTAACCATTCAAGGTCTTAAGTTTCTAAATGAAACAAAACATTTCCTTAGGTTGCTCTGCATGTGCAGGACATCCTAGCTCTCACTTTGTTAAAGAAGAGCCTCTAACATGAGTTTACAGATTTCCATCCTTGAGTCTGGAGTGGGAGGGACTGGTTCTTAAGCTATTCTCAAGACATCTTATTGTTCCAATGGGGGTGGGGGAACTTGGTGTCCCTTAATGGCACACATACCCTTGACTGGATATGCACTGCCATGAAATCTACTCTACCAATTAGTCCATTATCTTGAATTCAACATCACAAAGTCACAGAACAGATTAAATATAGACAAGTTTGTACTTCTTTTCTAGAATGTGACATGGATACAGTCTAGTCCGGTTTCTAAACCTCCTTTTCTATCAGGAACTCATTGGCACAGTACTCGCTCAATATTCCTGTCAGCATTCTGGTCTTTGGTACTCTGCCAGAATTACCCATGAAGCTCTGCTTACAAAAAGACAAACCTAACCAACATCCTCAACAAACTCATTCCAAACAGCAAGCATCCTAAGTAACTTAAATTTTTTCAAACCATTTGTCTTAGTCAGGGTTTCTATTCCTGCACAAAATATCATGACCAAGAAGCAAGTTGGGGAGGAAAGGGTTTATTCAGCTTACACTTCCATATCGCTGCTCATCACCAAAGGAAGTCAGGACTGGAACTCAAGCAGGTCAGGAAGCAGGAGCTGGTGCAGAGGCCATGGAGGGATGTCACTTACTGGCTTGCTTCCCCTGGCTTCCTCAGCCTGCTTTCTTATAGAACCCAGGTCTACCAGCCCAGGGATGGCACCACCCACAATGGGCGGGGCCAGGGATGACTCCACCCACAACGGGCTGGGCCCTCCCCCCTTGATCATTAGTTGAGAAAATGCCTTGCAGCTGGATCTCATGGAGGCATTTCCTCAACTGAGGCTCCTTTCTCTGTGATTAACTCCAGCTTGTGTCAAGTTGACACACAAAACCAGCCAGTACACCTTATTTTAATAATGGTTCTTAAATGCTTTAAACTTCCTTGTAACCCACCAACAACCACATGTAGTGGAACAGAAGGGACACAGGGGAAGCGAACCTGTTTAGGAAGGTTCTTTGAGCAGCTCCTGTTTGTGTTGTCTGGAAATGACAGTTCAGTTCACAGTCAGCAGGCAGAGGCCGCTCAGTCGACTCACAGACAGACAGACCTCATGGGTACAACAGCAGTCTAGTTCGATAGAGTTAGGTTACCAAACTCGAATCGGCAGTGGCGTGACCTACCAGAGACATCAAGGCCACAGCCTCAGCTCCATCAGCAGGAGGGACCCAGAGGGACCCCAGGAGTTCTCAGCAGTATCCCAGAAAAGGGAAGATGAAAGACTGGAGCACCACAAGTGTTGTACAGCTCACTGGACCAGCCAGCCAGGCTCTGTCTCCACCACTCTGTGGAGTCCTATTTATACCCTCCAACATCACGTGTCCTCCACGTGCCTTGCCTCAGCACGGGTCTCACCTCTGCACATGCATTCAATCAGCCCAAGTCCTTGGCTGTGGCAAAAAACTGCAGTACACTACCAGAAGTTTTTTTGGTGTGTTTCTCTCTATGGAGTCCTGACAAATGCAGCTTAACTATGCCATGTAAGGAGGGCCAATACATGTGTGCTGTTAGCAAAGAATCTTTCATCACGTGTTCTTTCATGTGCTTGCTTTGGCAGAACATTCTTTCTCCAATGTCTGCTTCAGCCAAATTTCCATCTCAAGTCTGTCTGAGCCTTTTACCCTTGTCCATTTTCACACATTTGCCCAAGCAAAACACCATCCAACTGACGTCCCAAAGAACCTTATGTTCAATCTGGTTCTTTTTTTTTTTTAATGTGGAAAAAGAACCCATAGGGTAAAAATTTTTTTAAATTATAAATATTTTACATTTTTTGAGATCTCTCTCCAATTTCATTTCTCAATAGTCCAGACAGTTATACAAAACAAAATCAATGAAAATATTTTCTTCGTGGTTTGAAATATAATTTTATATTCCAAAAAATAACTTAGATTTTCAAATTTGACCCATACTAATTTTAACAACTTTATTATAAAAAATAGAGATAAATGTACAGATTTTTTAACAACTTTATTTTACAAAACAAAGATAAATGTACAGATTTTAAGCATTTTTTTGCATAAAATTATACATTTTTGTCAGTACTTTTTTTCAGATTTTAAAATAATTTTTACATAAAACTGTATGAATATATTTTTTAGTCAGTACTTGATATTTTTAAAGGTTTGATAGTATTCATTGAAAACTTAATAGTTACAATGAGCATAAAGTACATGTAAAACAAAATGTAACATGGAAATAGTCAAAGTTTTCTTGTTGTATAAAGATTTTTTTGTTTTGTTTTATTTTGTTTTCTTTATTTCTTGGACTTCATACAGTCTGTGAGTTGTTTCTGGGGCAGTGCAAGCCTCTGGGGTTAGCATCCTACTATCAGTGACTGCATATTATGTCTGTTCTTTTGTGACTGGGTTATCTCACTCAGGATGATATTCTCTAGATGCAGCCATTTTCTTAAGAATTTGGTCAAGTCATTGTTTCTGGTGGCTGAGTAGTATTCCATTGTGTAAATGTACCACAATTTTTGTATCCATTCATCTTCTGAAGGACATCTGGGTTCTTTACAGCTTCTGGCTATTATGAATAGAGCTGCTATGAACATTGTGGTGCATATATCTTTGTTGTGTACTAAGGTGTCTCTGGGGTATATGCCCAGAAGTGGAATAGCTGGGTCTTCAGGTAGTATTATGTCCAATTTTCTGAGGTATCGCCAGACTGATTTCCAGAGTGGTTGTATTAGTTTGCAACCCCACCAACAGTGGAGAAGGGTTCCTCTTTCTCCGCAACCTCGCCAGCATCTGTTGTCGTCTGAGTTTTGGATCTTGGCCAATCTGACTGGTGTGAGGTGGAATCTCAGGGTTGTTTTGATTTGCATTTCCCTGATGGCTAAGGATGTCGAGCACTTCCTCAGATATTTCTCAGCCATTCGATATTCCTCAACTGAGAATGTTTTGTTTAGCTCTGTACCCCATTTTTTTAATAGGGTTATTTGATTCTCTGGTGTAAATGTACAGATTTTTAAAAGCATTTTTGCATAAAACTATATGAATATATTTTTATCAGTACTTAACTTTTTTTAAAGGTTTGGTAGTATGCATTGAAAACTTACTACTTATAATGAGCATAAAGTACATATAAAACAAAACATAACATGGAAATAGTCAGTTTTCTTGGTGTGTAAAGATTAAACATAATGATTTTTAAATACCAAGGATTGCCACAGGACTGCATTCTTAGATCTTGAATTATTAATGATTTAAGGTCTAGGTGTACCACACTCTGAGAGGGTGCTATATATTTATTTTATTTTTTTAAAGAAGGACAGAGTCCTCCACTTTCTGGTCTTTCTTTCTTCCTTCCTTTCTTTCTTCCTTCCTTCCTTCTTTCCTTCCTTCCTTCCTTCCTTCCTTCCTTCCTTTCCTTCCTTCCTTCCTTTCTTCCTTCCTTCCTTCCTTCTTTCTTTCTTTCTTTTTTCTTTCTTTCTTTCTTTCTTTTTTTCTTTCTTATTTTTTGAGCTTCAGATGGTCTGTGAGTTGTTTCTTGGGTGTTCAGAGCTTTCTGGAGCTGGTATCTAATTAGACTGCATATCATGTCTGTTCTTTTGTGACTGGGTTACCTCACTCAGGATGATATTCTCTAGATCCATCCATTTGCCTAAGAACTTCGTAAATTCATTGTTTCTAATAGCTGAGTATCAGTCTGGTTCTTAAAGTTGGTTTTTGGTGCTAGTAAGCTTTCTGTGCTGTAACTCCATACTTGACAGCAAGAACTTAAGGTTTATTTTGGTTCAGGTTCAGGTCACTAGGTTCTGGGTTGTTTGTTTGTTTGTTTGTTGTGTGTGTGTGTGTGTGTGTGTGTGGTTTTGTAGTGAGACTAGACAGTATGACAAGTATGCTGTAGCAAGGCTGCCACCCTCCTAGTTTTCTGGAAGCACTGGATAAAGATGGGGGCTGCAATAGCTCCTCCAAAGGCATGCCTTTAATAACCCACTTCCTCCATATAGGCCCCACCTCCTCCGGGTTGCACTTCCTCTCAGTAGTACCACCAGGTGGGCACCCAGTCTTCAACAGATGAGACCTTTGTGGGGGTGCATTTCAGTGTCAAACTCAGCACATTTTGACTACAGCTAGTAGAAGAGGTTTGATAGGCAGGCAGAGCTTAGCAAGGCTAGATTAAACATTAATGCGGCTGTCACCGAAGCCCAGAGCAGCACCCTTCGTGCTGTCCCTACACTAAGGAGTGACAAGCAGACATGGCTCAGTTTGCACAGGTCATGTCTGAAGTGGGCGATTTTGGTCCCTTTCAGCTGCGGCTGACCATCCTGATGGGCATCCCCAATTTCCTGTCGGCATTCTTCGTGTTTAGCCAGGTCTTCATGACCCTTGATGAGACGCACCACTGTTCAGTGTCCTGGGTTAAGAACCACACTCTCAACCTAAGTGCCGCTGAGCAGCTGGCTGTGAGCATACCCAAGGACACAGCAGGCAGACCCGAGTCCTGCCTCATGTTCCGGCCACCTCCTGACAGTGCCAGCCTGGAAGACATCCTGAGCCACCGCTTCAATGAGACACAGGCCTGCGACTCAGGCTGGGACTATCCTGAGAACAGGCCTCAGTCCCTAAAGAATGAGGTAGGACGGCCTGCTGTCTGTGTGCCCACGTGTGTGGCCTGTCAGTCCCTCTGTCTGACCTTGTGCCTTTGATCGCCTTCTGTTGCTCTGTCTGTTGCCTGTGTGCCCCTTTCTGGTCATCCCGAGTTTCTCTTTGCCCTCCGTTGGCCTATCTCTTACTCTTATTTCCTGTGTCTGCTTTGTTTGTTGTCCATCTGTGATTCTAGTTCCTCTGTCCTTGTGTGGAGCTGGTGGCACCAACATGCCCGTAAACTCTTGACAGAGGAGAGGAAACCATTTAGAGAAGGCTGCAGGCAGTAGACGGTGTGTCTGGGAGCTGAATCCAACTCTGGTGTATAAAGAAGGGGCCTGGGCCACAGAGACCAGATGGGGAGTGTGAATGGTTCATAACCTCTTTCTGGTTTTGTTGCTGCTGTTTATTTGTTTAATGCTCTTGAAAATAACACACGAGTAAAAATGAACAAGAGGTGGCTCCATAGGTAAAGTACTTGGTTAGACTCTACACCACCCATGTAAAAAGTTTATGCTGCATGGCCAGCCATTTGTCTTTCTTTCTGCCCCAGCTACCCATAATTCCCCACTCTCTTTACCTTTCAGAGTCTTCCTTTACCCACAAGTCTCCCTGGCTGTAAGTTAACCTATTCCAAAGACTTCTAAGCCCCTTGATCAGACACCTAATGTTCTCTTCCTGTCCTTCACACCTTCCTCTGCCTTCCTGTGCGTCCTGTGTGGCTTCTGACTTTCTAGCCTCTGCCTCAGTCTTTTTCTACCTGCTTGTAGGACTCCGGGGAATACTTCAGACCCCATGACTCTTGTGTGGACAACCAAACGTTTGCCTCTACTAAGCCTTATTCTCTTAGAAATTCAAGCAGATAAGTTGGTTTCTTTTCCAGCAGCCTCTGAGACCAGTGGCCCCCGGGAAGCATCCTGTGGCAGGCTGAGGCACAGCTAGAGAGGATGACTTAGGAAGTATAGGAAGCTGGTCATGAAGCAGGGTTTCCCTGTGTCCAGCCCTGCCTTTCTGGTCAGCAGAGGAGACCCCAGAGAGTGGGCTCCGGAGGGGTCTCTGCATTCCCCCCATGCTTCCGGTCACAGATCTCCATCCCACAGATTAAACATTCACCTCCCTCCCCTACACACATTTGGAAAAAAAAACATGCAGTTTTAGAAGGCTCTGGGGACACTGTTTTAATTAAAGTGAAACATTCACTTTCTTTGGATCGGACTATAATCCTGAGGGCATGCCCTGCCTGGGACACTCCATAGTCTGTCACCCTGCCCCTCACCCTGTGGAGCTGGGCTGCTAAAGGACATTTCTAATTACTGAATCTATTAGCCTGATTCAGTGAATTTCTACCTGGCCTGGAAGCCTCTAGACCATTAATTCTCAACTTTCTGATGCTATAACCCTTTAATATAGTTCTTCATGTTCTTTATTTATTAATATTTCATAACTGTAATCTTGCTACGGTTATGAGTTGCAGTGTAATTACCTGCTAAGCAGCCTCTGTGAGAGGGTCACTTGAGAAGGTTGAAACCCACAGGTTGAGAACCTCTGCTCTGGGCCTCTCCATGATTCCTGACATCACCCTGAGGTAGATTCTCACCCTGACTATCCCTCTCGTGTTTAGAGCACACTTATTAGGGACCTCTTTTGGCTTGTCCTTTTCATACTTATGATAATAATGTGTGTATTTAAAAAGTGACAGAAATCGAGAGAAAGCCTTGGCTTAATGCCGGTGGATCTGTAATCTGGAATGTGGATCTGTAATCTGGAATGTGGATCTGTGATCTGGAATGTGGGTCTGGAATCTGGAATTTGGATCTGGAATCTGGAATTTGGATCTGGAATCTGGAATGTGAATCTGGAATCTGGAATTTGGATCTGGAATCTGGAATGTGGATCTGTGATCTGGAATGTGGATCTGTGATCTGGAATGTGGATCTGTGATCTGGAATGTGGGTCTGGAATCTGGAATGTGGATCTGGAATCTGGAATTTGGATCTGGAATCTGGAATGTGAATCTGAAATCTGGAATTTGGATCTGGAATCTGGAATGTGGATCTGTGATCTGGAATGTGGATCTGTGATCTGGAATGTGGATATGGAATCTGGAACTTGGATCTGTAATCTGGAATTTGGATCTGTAATCTGGAATTTGGATCTGAAATCTGGAATTTGGATCTGTGATCTGGAATGTGGATCTGGAATCTGGAATTTGGAGAACGAGGTAAAGATTTTCTGAATTGTTTTTTAAGCCGGAAGCTGCAACAAGCTCTTGAGTACTCAGGCAGAGGCTTTGTACAATTCCTACCGTGATGTCTGTGACAACAGAAAGCCTCATATGGGTGCCCGAGGCATCTCTATGACATTTGGGGTTCTCCTGATGTTTGAGTTCCCTCCATCCCCACTAACCAGCAGCTTCTTCAGGTGTGACCTGAAAGCACATAGTGTCACAGGCCTCCCATCCAGCACCGTTCCTCAGTTTCCCCTATCCCCAGCCTCAGCTGGGTTCTGGAAACAGTACATCTTCACTGTCATGTTCCAACTCTACACTAAACACAGGATCACTGCAAGGCACCCATCGCTGAGATTATGAGTTCAATCAGTTTGGGATATTTGTATCTTTAAGCTGCTATTGTTTTATGTGTATGGGGGTTTTGCCTACTTGCATGCCTGGTGCCTGTAGAGGCCAGAAAGAGGGTGTCCAAGTCTCTGGAGCTGGGGTTTACAGGTGGTTTTGAACTGCCACAAGGGTGCTGGGATGTGTGTTTGTGTGCTTGTGTGTGTGTGTGTGTTGGGGTGCGCACCATGTGTGTGGTCAGATAACAACGTGAAGAAACCATGTCTCTCCTTCTACTGTGTGAGTCCTGAGGACTGACCTCAGGTCTTCAAGTTTGGTAGCTAGTGTCTTTACCCCCTGAGCTGTTTGTCTTGCCAGCCCACATTTGGGATTTGAAAAAAAATTCAATCCTTTTTATTTATCGGTGAAAGAACTTAGAAGTTAACATCTTTCTCTAACAGCAAATAGAATCCAATCTCCTTAAAAGGAAGCAAGGTTAAGGGGGCCACAGGGAACAGCTCAAGCCTGGAAGCAGAGGTCATCTTGAAGGAGTCATGGAAAGAAGCTAATGCTCTGTACCATGAGGTACATTTGGAGTCCTGGCAGAAAGGCCAAAAGAAGCCATTGGTGAAGGGACAGCCTCAGTTCCAGAGGACACCACAGAATATTGATAGTTCTAGGAGGATGGGATGATCACCAAGGACAGCAGCATATGTAGCTGGGATTGGGAGCCATCCTGACGTACAAGCTTAGCTGTGTATGTTTTGGATAGTGAAACCAGAGAAGCGGGACTTCCCAAGCCACTTGGAACCCAGAAACTCATGGTGTGTTACAGGTGAAAGACCCCCGGAGGGTATCTTCCGCCTGAGGAGACCCCTCCCAAGGAACAGCGAGACCACTCACTTCGGATGCAAGTAGCAAGAGGTTTATTTACACAGGTACCTGTGGGCACACAGTCTCTCAGAGGACTTGTGCGCCGGACAAAGGGGCAGTCCCCTTTTTATAGGGCTTGGGGGGCAGAAGCAAGGTACAGAAGCAGAAGCATAGCAACAGGGTTCTAATTGGTTAGTTTAAATGTGGCCAGGGAGTGAGCCCAAGGACATGGCTCCAAGGAAACAGCTCCTGGTACCAGCCGGGGCTGCAGCGAGAATAGTTGCCTTGGGCTTATCTAAGTGTGGGAACTGTGGCAGAAATATGGCTCCAAGGACACAACTCCTGGTAGCAGCCGGGGCTGCAGCTTTCGAGGATAGCTGCTTTGGGCTCTTCTGAGAGCAGCTGCCTTATAGGGCTTGTTTAGGAGCTTTCTGTTTTCTGTCTGTTGCAAGCTAGCTGCCCACCAACTTGTTTGGCCACCTGGGTCCCTGACCTGGCCCGCCCTGTGTGTGCGCAGCCTTATAGAAATGGCATTTATTGTTGCTAAGGGGGGGTCTTTCACAGGCACTGGATTGAGTTCTGTACACTTTAGATTTAGGCTTTGTTGGATTATTCCCATCCTCCTTCCCTTTTAATGATGTATTTATTTATTATATATAAGTACACTGTCATTGTCTTCAGACACACCAGAAGAAGGTATCGGATCCCATTACAGTTGGTTGGGAGCCACCATGTGTTTGCTGGGAATTGAACTCAGGACTATTAACCACTGAGCCATCTCTCCAGCTCTATTCCTATTCTTCTATTTGGGGAGGAAGTATATAATTTGTTTTTGCTTTTGTTGTTTAATTTTACAAGCACCCACAGTTCAGAGACTTTAGATTTTTAAAGAGATGTTGACCATTTAAAACTCTGAAAAGTTTAAAGAATGAGGGAGTTTTAAAGTTGCGGTGTATTTTACATTATGGTGTTGATGTAAGATCTTGAGGACAAACAAGAGAGGGAAGTTATAGTGTAACAGGAGATATGTTTGTGCATCGAGTTGACAAGGAGTGAAACCCCTGGGCGATGGTTTGCATGTGCTGGGCCCAGGGAGTGGCACTATTTGGAGGTGTGGCCATCCAGAGGTATGCCACTGTGGGAGTGGGCTTTAGGACTCTACTTCTAGCTGCCTGGGGGCCAGTCTTCCACAGCAACCTTCGGATGAAGACGTAGAACTCTCAGCTCCTTCTGCACCATGCCTGCCTGGATGCTGCCATGTTCCCACCTTGATGATAATGGAATGAACCTCTGAACTTTAAGCCAGACCCAATTAAATGTTGTCCTTATAAGACTTGCCTCGGTCATGGTGTCTGTTCACAGCAGTAAAACCCTAACTAAGACAGAAGTTTGTACCAGGATTGAGATATTGCTGTGATAGGCCTGACCATGCTTTTGTTTGTAAGAATGTGGCTTTGGGGACTTTGGATCTGGAAAGCCATGGTATGTTTTAAGTGGGGCTTAATCAACCATGCTAGGAGGAATATGGAAGACTTTGTTGCTGCGAGTGATTTGAACTATGCAGACCTGGTGGAAGAGGTTTCAGAGAAGAATTTCTGAATGTGGCATAGAGACTGTTTTGTGGTATTTTGATGAAGAATGTGGTTGATTTTTGCCCTTGTCTGAAGAGTTTACCTGAGGCTAAGGCAAAGAGTTTTATTTTAATGTGTTGACAAAGGAAGTCTCCAAAAGCCCTGCAGAGATTTTGTTCTCTGGTTAAGTCTCATGAAGAACATTTTGAACAAATATAACAAGCTTAGAAAGGAAAAATATAAAATATATGGTTCAAGTATTAAAGGGGCACCTGGAAGTGAAATGGAGCTGACCCCTTTGTTCTAGGAGATGGCAGATTAAGGGAGTGAGACTTTGGGGCAAGATTCCACCCAGCTGGATCCAAGCATGGTACATATCTTTAATCCATGAGATAAAGTCAAGCAGAGCTCTGAGTTCAAGGCTAGCCTGGGACAGAGTAAGTTCTATATGGAAAAAAAGCTTAAATCTAGGAGTGTTGGTACATACCTTTAGTCCCAGGAGACAGTCATGCAGAACTCTGAGTTCAAGGTCAATCTACAAAGCAAGACCCAGTACAGCCAAGCTTAGGCAGTGAAGGAGTTGGAAAAGAGGAAGCTGGTGATAATGTAATAGAATAAGGGGGGATGTTCCAGCTCCTGCAAGCAGCAGAACTCGGCAGCTTCGGCTGTGTGGATCTGACTTTATAGTCAAGAGGAGTAGCAGACCACTGGGACATTTGATGCTGGTCAGGTGGAGCTAAGAAAACAGCTGTGATTAAGAAGAGACCAGCATCACTGAGGTGAAATCTTCTGAGGAGTGTTTTCTGAGAGCACAAAGAAGCTGCATTCCAGAGATAGCCAAGGTTGTACCTAGTGTTGCAGCTGTACTTGGTAATGGATAAGAGTCACCAGGTGGTACTGGTTTTGAAGGCATGAAGGGGTCATGAAGAACAGCTGAGGCTTGGCACTGTGATAGGCCAGGGAAGGACACTGGTGAAGGTACAGCCTCTGTTGTAGTTGATGGCCCAGGACTGAAGGGGTCATGGCTTGGCACCATGAAGAAAGTCTGTGAGAGGCTATTGGAGAAGCCTAGTTGCAATGGAAGACCCCAGCATACTGGAGATGCCAGTTCCATGGGATGATCACCAAGAACAGCAGCAGCAGTGAGTGGATCAACCTGAACTTAAAGTGCCACAGAGGGCAGAGCTGGAGAAGTGACGCCAGCCCTTTGGAGGAGCCCAGAAGATCATGTGTGGATCCCAGACACTGGAACAAGAAGCTGTAACATTGAAGCTGCCTTGGTGACCCAAAGATGTTTGAGATGCCAGAAACATGGTATATCTGCTAAGAAAAGCTGCTAACAGGGAGTGGAATCAATTCAGGAGGAAGAAGTTTGTTGCAGTCAACAAAGTTGAAAAAGGAGTTGGAGATCTGAAGACTGCTTTGACACCAGCCATGGAGATGCAGAGTTTGGAGTGTGCCCAGCTGGTTTCCTCTCTTGCTTTGGTGATTACAGTTAAGTGATTGGTTGAATCTCAGAAGAGATCTTGAACTTTGGACTTTTAACACTGTAGAGACTGCTATAGACTACAGGTACTTTTGAAGTTGAACTAAATGTATGTTTCATTGTGCTGTATTTAGGTATGGCCCCCATAGACTTATGTTTTTGGACAAGCCTGTGGGGGCCAGAGAGTGGAATGTGACGGTTTGTATATGGTTGGCCCAGGGAGTGGTACTATTTAGAGGTATGGTTTTGATGGAGTATGTGTGTCACTGTGTCTGGGATTTAAGACCCTATACCTAGCTGCCTAGAGGCCAATCTTCCACTAGCAGCCTTCAGATGAAGATGGAGAACTCTCAGCTCCTCCTGCCTTGATGATAATGGACTGAACCTCTGAACCCATAAGCCAGCCCCAATTAAAGGCTGTCCTTATAAGACTTGCCTTGGTTATGGTGTCTGTTCACAGCAGCAACACCCTAACTAGGACACTGGGCTAGTTTTGTCATCAACATGATACTAATGAGAGGCATTTGGCCTGTGACCATGTCTGTGGGGACATTTTCTTGATGGCTAATTGATATAAAAGGGCCCAGCCCACTGTGGAGAGTGCCGGCTCCATGCCGGTAGACCTGAGTTTATAAGAAAGGTAGCTGAGAACTTGGGAGCTGGGGCATCCGCAGCATTGCTCCTTTCCTGCTTCAGATGCTGCTGTGAGCTCCTGCCTTGACTTCCCTCGATGATGGATGGCAACCAGAGGGCAGAAGCAAACAGTCTGCGACTGTCCTAGCTCTCCTCACCCCTCACATGCTACACCTCCTACCTCAGACTCCCCTGGTATTTTACATCCGGGTCACCTTTGGAAATTCGTGTCCCGTGACACATGGTCATCCCAAGCTCTGTCCCGAAGCAGCATTCCCTTAAAGGAGGTCTCTGCACACCGCACACCAACCCCACACAACCCCCTGGCCCCTCCTCAAGCAGACCCTTTCCTTCTTATAACCTGTGCCGTCGTACTCAAGTGGAAACACAAACCACACTGATTTGAAGAGAACGTGTTTTATGATAGATTGTGAGATGTTTCCCCTGCTTCACATACCTTCATCCTCACCGTAGGAGGACGGAACATGCCTGGCCTTCCTGTGCACAGGCCGATGAGTAGAATTGGATCCACTGTCAGTGAAGCCACAGCAGCATGACCTGTCCAGGGACCAGAGGCATTTGAACGGGAGAGGGAAGCAAAAGGAGAAAGAGCAGCCTTTTTAAGGCTCTGGAGGCAGGAAGTGCCCAGCATAGTTGAGGGATGCTGGTATAGAAGGATCTGGGAAATATCCTAGGTGCAGTGCCGAGGAACTGAAGCCTTCTCCTAGAAACCCCAGAGAGCCATTGAAGGTTAGGGAATGGGGAGGGGAATATCATGGGATGTGCTTTAAGAATGAGAGTGACATTCTGTAGGCCACTACAGTGGGGCTTGTGCAGAACCAGCCACTGTGCCAAACCCACTTGGTAAAAGCCAAAGAGGGTGATGACTGGCGTGCCAAGTTGCAACCTTTCATCCTGTGCTGTCAGCCACACAGCACCTGTACCTGGCCCTGCAAGTGTCAGACGCTGCTTCTGAACAATGCAGTGGTAAGCTTTTGCCAGGACTTAAGCTTCAAGGATTATATAAACTAAGGGGAGCTGGCAAATTCTGCTATGGACCAGGACTGCCAGACTTGGCATTTGTGTCTGCAAAGATCTGCACGCTAGAGTGTGTGTGTGCACACACAAACACACACACACAGACACACACAGACACACATATACACAGACACAGACACACATACACAGATACAGACACACACAGACACACACAAACACACAGACACACATAGATACAGATACACACACATACACAGATACACACACAGACACACACACACACTCACACACACACACACACACACGTGGCCATAGGCACAGCACACAGTCATTCAAGTTAACTTAGACTGGGAGTATCTGTGTAGCAGCCACTGGCCTAGAAGTGTTATAGATGACCTCATTATATCAGGTGGCCACCTAGTCAACTTTATTCCCATTTTTTGCAGGAATGGAGACCAAGACACAGGTGGGTTGGCTAACAGGCTCAAGGTCACACAAGGCTATTCAGCTCTGACTGTGGAGCCTGGCTGCAGCATCGCCCTGCCCCCACCCCTGTCTATTTTCATTCCTTTCAAGTGATATCTCAGTTTGAAGCAATTCTCTAGTTGATAGACAAAACCCTCGCTGTATAGAACAGGGGAAGCACAGCAGCTAAGTTTGTGTCTCTTCTTGCCTTGCTCCATTCAGAGGCAGGTAGGTCGCCATCCCTCAAGTCCTGCAAATGGACTGAGAAGTGTGAGAGCAGCAACTCCCAGATTGGTTAATTTCTTGCTAAGTTAATTAACTGAGCAAGTGGCTAGGTGGAAGTTTTCGTTCAGCTATTCATTAACCCATTTCAGCACACATTCGCTTAGCCTTTGCTCGGTTTAATTTCATGCGTACATCAACCGACACTTCTCGCCTCTCCATACTGCCAACTGACTTTAAACCAAGTGTTTCCAACCAGCCAGAGTGCTTTTGGTCATTTCGGGGTATTGATTATGAGAAGGCGAAGGACACAAAGTTGAAGACGCTGACAGCAGCTGTCCAACCAACTTGATTGGCTCAAGAAACACCTAGCAGGCATTTCTCACCTTTTGACATCGTGACACATTATTGTCTACAAAGCCAACACTTGTGAATCTAAATACAGGGGGAAATAGCCAGGCAGGGTGGTGCAAACCTTTATCCCAGTCCCTCCCATGAATGCTTTGGCAGGAACCCACTCATTGCTGGCACACACTGTACAGTTGTGGTGCTGGAAGAGCCTTTGCAGGGCAGGTTTCCACCTAAGCATTCATGATCGGGCTGATCCATACGAGGGCACAGGACTCCCACTCAGGGCCACAGCCTAGCAGGATGAGGATCAGTGTGTACGTAGTAGACCTGTCTGCAGGGATATGTGGTACACATGCTTCCCTACTTGGTACTCTTGGTGTCTTAGTCAGAGTTTGTATTTCTGCACAAAACATCATGACCAAGAAGCAAGTTGGGGAGGAAAGGGTTTATTCAGCTCACACTTCCACATTGCTGTTCATCACCAAAGGAAGTGAGGACAGGAACTCAAGCAGGTCAGGAAGCAGGAGCTGATGCAGAGGCCATGGAGGGATGTCACTTACTGGCTTGCTTCCCCTGGCTTGCTCAGCTGCTTTCTTATAGAACCCAGGTCTACCAGCCCAGGGATGCTGCCACCCACAATTTGCCCTCCCACTCTTTTCACTAATTGAGAAAATGCATTACAGCTGGATCTCATGGAGGCATTTTCTCAACTGAGGATCCTTTCTCTGTGTGACTCCAGCTTGTGTCAAGTTGACACACAAAACCATCCAGTATTCCTGGTGTGGTTAGCCTGTCCCCAGGTGGGTTAACACTTTTCCAGGGGATCTGTATTCCTATTCCCACTCCTTGTGTGCATATACATATGTCCTGACCAAAAGGGACATGTCAGCACTCTTTAGAATTCTGAGGGGGGGGCACTGGTAGGTAACTGGGCAGCCATATTATAAACTTGGCAAGGCCCGAGTATCTTACACAGGAGACAGACTGTCAGAAAGCAGCTATTAGAGTTCTGTCAGAAGAACAGATTCACATTCTTATGATAGCTTTTCATTGTAATCTGTATGCCAGAAAAAAAAAATATCAGTTTTTTTGTGTGAAGTAATTAAGTCCAAATAGTTTAATGGTAGGTATTCTGGCTTCAACGAGTAGTTGTTTTAAACATTACTACTCAGACGATATAGGTATCGTGACACATACCTATAATCCCAGCACTTAGGAAGTAGAGGCAGGAGGATTGGTTGTTCAAGGTCATTTTGCCTATAAAGTTTGGGCACAATCTGAGCTTCACAGCACCTACTTAAAAATAAACACACCAAGAATTCAGCACACACTGTACTGGCTAGATTATTGTCAACTTGGCCTAACCTAGAGTCACCAGAGAAGAGGGAATCGAAGCTGAGGAGTTTCCAAAATCAGATTAACCTTCGGGTGTGTCTGTAAGAGGTTATCTTGACTGATGATTGATGGGGGAGGGCCCCGGCCATGGTGGGTGGGCCCTTTCCCGGGCAGGTAGTCTAGACTGAGGGTGAGCCACTGAGAGTAAGCTGGCAATCAGCCTTCCTCCAGGATTCCTGCCTCTGTCCTTGCCTTGAGCTCCTGCCCTGACTTCCCTCCGTGGTCACCGTTTTCAATGTCCTTGGAAGAAAAGAGTTGTACCCTATGTTAAATTGGGAATGCTTAGGCAAGTTGTGATAATGGACCAAATTCAAAGGTTGCTATATATCTGTTTTTATATATATATATATATATATATATTATTTAAATTTTATTTTATGTTTGTGAGTACACTGCCGCTGTCTTAAGACACACAGAAGAGGACATCAGATCCCATTACAGATGGCTGTGAGCCACGATTCAGGTGCTGAGAATTGAACTCGGGACCTCTGGAAGAGCAGTCAGTGCTCTAAACCACTGAGCCATCCCTCCAGCCCCTTCTGTTTAGACTTTTAAATACCATGTGCAATACACTGTATTGCTGTCAGCTGCCTTGGAATTCATTGTTTGAAGTGGGGGGTGGGGGTTAGATAGTGAAGTTGGCCCTGGATACTGCACCTGCTTTGAACCTGCATGTTTCTTCCTCAGTTTGACCTGGTGTGTGAGCGGAAGAACCTGAAGAGGACCTCCCAGTCAGTGTTTATGGCTGGACTCCTCGTAGGGGCCCTGGTCTTTGGGCCTGTCTGTGACTGGTATGTGCTGCTGATCCAGCATGCTTTGGGGCTTCTGGTGCTGGCTCAGTTACCACCCCCCAGCCATATTAGTGGCCATCAGGATAAGTCCTATTGCCTCCCTTCAGATGGGACTCCCAGGGAAAACCCTAAGTCCCGACTGACAGCGGGCCAGAATAGGCTTGCCTGGGGCTCCCTTGATTCAGCCCTGGGAAGGCCTCTTTACTTTAAACCTGTTCCTCCATTACCTCAGGATTGGCCGCAGACCCTCCCTCCTAATGCAGCTGCTTCTGTCAGGCATCGCCAGCATGACCACGGCCTTCGTGCCCAGCTTCGAGCTCTACATGGCCCTACGCTTTGCCTTGGCTACTGCCAATGCGGGATGTTTACTAAGCACCAGTGTCCTGGGTGAGTGTCTGGGCCCAGGAGGCTTTGTTCTCAGAGTCAGAACCTGAAATTAACTGTGGGAACAGTGTCAGGCCAACTGCACTGAAAAAGGCCCCAGCAAAATCCCTGGGCTGGTACTGATCACATCTCCGACAAGCTGGCATTTGGGAGACCACCAGGAGGGGTATGAGGAGATCCCAACCAGTCTCAGCCTTTGTTTTCACAGTTTCAGAGTGGGTGGGACCATCCCGGAGAACACAAGCCATGGTCCTGTCTCAGGGCAACTTTGCCCTTGGGCTGATGGTGTTAGCAGGACTGGCCTATGGTGTCCGAAACTGGAGGCTCCTTCAGATAATAGGCACCACACCCATCTTCCTGCTTGTCTTCTATTTCTGGTAAGGAGACCTTGCCAGTGACAGGCCACCCTTGCTGGGAACACTGTGGCAGGATGCAGGATTCAAAGAAGGGGGTCTGTGGGGAGCAGAGGTGGGAGGCTCAGTGTGCACTGGAATTCTGGGTGGCTGCAAGAGCTCAACACCCCAGCCTCATGGCCATGTGTGCTTGACAGGGTTTTGCCAGAATCTCCACGGTGGCTCCTCTCTCAAGGAAGGACAGAAGAGGCCAAACAGCTGGTCCAAAAGGCAGCCTTGGTGAACAAGAGACAACTTCCCCCGGAGCTCCTGAACCAGGTACCTGTAAGCAGGTGAAGGCCCACCCAAACTCCAGTCAATCTCCATGCCTGCCTCCTGGTTTCTCACTCTGTCCTTCTTGTAGCTGGTCCCTGAGAAGACAGGCCCCTCAGGGAATGCCTTGGATCTTTTCAGACACCCTCACCTGAGGAAAGTGACTATGATTCTCATACCTGTCTGGTAAGTGCCCAGGGCCTTGTCCCTCTGTTAGGACAGATCCAGAGAGTCGCTTGTGTTCTGCTGTGTGTCACTGAGGGGTGGACAGAGGCTCTAACTGTGATGGTTTCTCCTCAGGTGGGCCCAGGTCTCCTGGTGGGAGCTCATAAAGCCAGGATGTTCCTTTGGGTGTGACTTGATGCACACCTGGCAGTGACAAGGATGCTTGGGTACTTTGTAGGTTTGTGGACAGTCTGGTGTACTATGGCCTTGGCCTCCAAGTGGGGGACTTTGGCCTGGATATCTACCTGACACAGCTAATATTTGGAGCAGTTGAAGTGCCTGCCCGCCTTTCCAGCATCCCCTTGATGGAGAAGCTGGGTCGCAAGTGGAGCCAGCTCTGTGCTCTGACTCTGGCTGGTGTCATGTGCATCATCATCATCTTCATCCCAGGAGGTACCAGGCTGTTTCCCACCCTCTTCCTTCCCCAGGGTGTGGGTACAGAGGGTGAGGCACTTGAGCAGACAGGAGGTGTGCAGGCTTAGGTGACGTGTGTCCTTTCCTCTGTGTGGCTGTCCTGCACTTTTCCTCCAGATCTTCCCACGGTGGTCACTGTGCTGGCTGTGGTGGGGAAGTTTGCCTCGTCTGCGGCCTTCACCATTTCCTATGTGTACACTACTGAGCTCTTCCCCACCATCGTCAGGTAAGAGCTGCTGCGGTGACTTTTGGTCCCTTGCCCTGGAGGTCTAATACCACCCAGTCCCTCTGCCCCTTTGCCCCCAGCCCACAGACAGCCAGTGAGCTGCCTATGGGGTCTAGGAGGTCTAGTGCCACTCACCAAGGTGTCCCTAGTGGACATAGGCAGGTGAAGCCAGAGGGGGCTGCGTGAGATCCACGTGCTCACAGCTGTGGAGTGAGTGCAGCCTCCCTCCGTGGGCAGAGCCTCAGCTTGTGCTCCTTTCCCCAGGCAAACAGGCATGGGGTTGGTGAGCATCTTCTCCAGGGTTGGTGGCATCATCACCCCGCTTGTGATGCTGCTGGAACAGTACCACCGGGCGCTCCCCATGCTGATCTTTGGCAGCCTCCCCGTTGGAGCAGGCCTACTGTGTGCTCTGCTGCCTGAGACAAGGGGCCAGACCCTGAAGGACACCCTCCATGATCTGGAGCAGGGACACTCCCCACGGTGAGCACAGACTTATGGGTATCTCCCTAGGTCCAGGCCTTCCCATTGCTTTTACTCCATCTGCTACTGGGACTCATGGTGCCTCCTCGGCTCTACAGATATCTGACTGGCTTTAGGGGGCATTTCCCCTACTTCATGCAGGAACAATAAGAGAACCGTCGTGCGCAGCGTGTTGGGTAGCCACTGACCGTCTTTTGTTCCCCGTAGGTCCCACAAAACAGCACCCCAAAGAAAAGACATGGAGGCTGCAGGAAGAACTTCCAGTGTGAGGATGGCCGTTGTGAGCAGCTCATACTTCTGACTGTGGCCACTAAGAGCCATCCTATCAAAAGCAGAGGGCGGCCCACACTATCTTCTTGTTTGAATGGTGTCCGTAGCACACGGGGTCAGACCAGCGGTGTTCATGGTCCCCACTTTACACTGCAGAGCCCAGTGGAAGCATCAGGGACCGTACCCCTCCCTCCTTCACACCTCTCATACACAAACTGTACCCCAGTACAATGGCTGAGTCAGGGCTTGGATTGTCGTCCTTGGTCTTCTCTAGGATTATGGCCTCTCCTTTCCTCCTGTCTGAAACACTCCAGCCCTATAAAGACAAAACAAAACCACAGCAACCTGATCCCAAGCAAAATGAGCTCCAAGTTGAGCAGGGCACTCGCTAGAGCAACTTGGGGAGTAGGCTAAAAATGAAATTTTGTATGCTGCACGTACTTTGAATATCCTTTCTTCCCGATCTGTGGCCAGTTTGTGCCTCACCCGAGTGAGGCTGGCAATGGGAGGAGACTGGTCTGCTCTTCCTCCACCCCGCTGTGCCCTGCTTCCCACGTGGGTGAGCAAGAGAGTTCCTTTCACTTGGCCTCTGGTGCTTGTTACTTCCCAGCATGCCATGGCTCATCAGCCGTCTGCATTTGATGGCTGCTAAAGGCCGGCTCTGCTCCCGCGGCACCTTCATGGGTTTAGAGGTTCTCTGTGCTTATGGCATATCTGTTAATTTGGTCCTCTTTAGTGGCTGCTCACCACAGTTCAGAAACTAAGCCTTCTGGAAGCCCAGAGGAGATGCCATGCTGGCTTGACCTCCATTCAGGACTAGCATGTGCCAGTCCACACCTGTCCCCTAGAGGGCGCTGTGGAACAGAGACCAGTCAGTACACAGAGACCTGCCGCTCAGTGCTGTGGTCATCTTTATTGGGGCCTGTGCAACAATCAGATCTCAAGCTCTGGGGGCAGGGATCCTCCAAATCTGGACTCCAGCCTTCCCATTTTACAGTGGGTGGCTTTGCCCAGCATGAGGGAGGCCCTGAGCTTAATTTTTCAATATTCTCACTACCCACACACTTGCACAAAAGGGGCGGTTCCATAGGTCTCATATGACTGCACACTCTACCTAGGCAGGAAAAGCAAAGAGGTCTGGCAGTCCGCTCCTCCACGGGACTGCCGCGATTAAGACCAAGCCCCAAGATGTTCCCGCTCTCCTTGGGTTCCCGTATCTCTACTTTGACACGGTTCCCTCCTCTCATCCGGCTCCTCTCCCAGGTGTAAACCTGTGTCATTATAACTGTTGACCAAAGCCAGTAGACACCCCGTGTTCTCAGCCCTTCTTGGAAGAACTCTGTCCCCTGCCTCAGCACAATGCTGTGAAAGTTCTTACAGCAGGGCGCTGGGTGAAGGGTCTCTGCTCTTCAGTGGTGCTCCCAGGCTATCCATGTGCCTCTGCTTGTCAAAATCTCTCCCTCCCTCCCTCCCTCTCTCTCTCCCCCCCCTCTCTCTCTCTGTGTGTGTGTGTGTGTGTGTGTGTGTGTCACCTCTGCACCTCCATATCATGTTCCCCATTCTTCCACAATTTTTCTAGGTGGCTCCTGGCCACCTCTTCTATACCAGATACTGTCTTCCTTTGGAGAAAAACTTTTCCTACCCAGATTTCAGAAGCATCTGCCATACAAATGAAAGATGAGCAAGTCTCATGTGGACCGCTCACTCAATTACCACAGCATCTGTGTCTGGTTACTCCCATGTGACGGGGACCCACATGGGAACAAGTTCAACATTTACTTTGTCTGTGCGAATACTGTCCCTGCATCGGCCAGAAGAGGGCACCAGATCCCCTGACCGAGAGTTACAGGGAGTGTAGCTGCCCAAAGTAGGTACCAGAATGAAACGGGTATTCTGGAAGAGCGACAACATCTCCCCACTGCTGAGTCAATCACCCCTTCAGCCCTGACAAAGCAACTTTCGAGGAGGAAGGACTTCTGCTCAAGGTTTCAAAAGGCTTGTTTGAAGCTGCTCTGTCCAAACACCTCAGCAAGCCCTTGTGACTATGGAATTGTGTGGTGGGGAAAGTTCTCTGCCTCTTGATGGGTAGGGAAGAAGGTAAGGAAGGGACTGGGGACCATATACAACTTTCAAAGGTATGCTTCCAGTGACCTGCTTTAACTAGGTCCCACCTCCTAAAGTTTCCAGAGCCTTCTAGAATAGGGCCACCAGGTCAGTACCATATATTTCATCCATGAGACTCTTGGAATCAATTCATATTTGAACTCTGCTAACATGCCAATACTTTGATCAGTTTGTTCCATTCTTCCCATCTGACTCGGTCTTCTTGGGATGCCACAACAGCAGATAGTCTGTGGTTAGGGTGCCAGAGTGGCCAGATTCTGGTGAAGAGGCTTTCTATCTCCCTATAGGAGTCTCTATATATTCTCTATACCTCTCGACATGAAAGAAAGGCCACCTCTCTTGGTCCTCGCATGGTCTCCCCTTATGTGTGCAATGGAGAGACATTCATCTTTCCTTGCTATAAGATTGCTAATTCCATCTGGAAGGTTCCACCCTGGTGGCCATATTTAAATACGATCTAATTCTGGTCATGGCCTCTCCTCCACATATCATGACACTGCAGGTAAGGGGTGTACTATACTTCCTACAGTAGCCATCTTAGCTACACTGGGACCATCTGCTCTGCGGACTCTTCTCCCGGTCTCTCCCATCTCTCTCGGGTCAGAGGATGAAGCTGTCCTTCCAACTGCTACTGAATCAGATTTGCGCTGTCCCTGTTACCAGCTTCTCCCACCTTAACTCTTGTGCTGTTTGGTCTCACACCTTAACTCCTGTGCCATTCAGTTGTGTCCCACTAGAAAAGCCGCAGTACTGAGTGACTTCAGGCACTTTCTTGTGCTGTCTCTGCACCCCAAACTGTAAGAGAGGCATACACTGTACAGTTTCACTTTTCTGTGAATTCAGGGACCAACCTCCACTGGTTGCTTAGCAACCCATCCCTCCTGGGTTTCTTTTCCCTCTCCACTAGTGGTCATTTATCTTCTCCACTCTGCATGCCTCCTGCCCTCACCTCCCAACCAGTAACGGCTTCCCTCGCTTCAGAAACAGGGGCCACAAAAGGTCAGACCTCCAGGCTGCCTACCAGCAAATCTATTGACCTACAGAAAATCCCATGATGGCTTTTGCTCCCCACCTTCTTCCTTGTCAGCCTTTGTTCTCCATTTCCTTAGATCAAGGATCGTGGACATCAGGAGTCAGTGAAGGCTCTAAGTGGCATTTGCCTCCATGTTTCCATGGCAGCAAGAGATTTCAGCTCCTACTGGTGTGTCTACTACTCTCAGAGCTCTCTAGTGAGCGGATAATTGTCCACTGTGCCGGGGCCAGCCCAGGTCTCTTGCTTCCAGAGGAGGCTGGGTCAGAGATTGATGGTCACCATATTGGAGGCAAGAAGAGCTCAGGGCCTCCCTATGGGACCGGCCCTTGCTTTACTACTCTGTGATTGCCAACTCCTGGCTTTTGCTCCTCAGAAACCAGAGCCAAGGTGATCATTAGTTCTGTATTCAGCCCAGGAGTTGAAAAACCCTAATGTGTGTGCATGTGCGTGCGTGTGTGTGCCTGTGTGTGTGTGTGTGTGTGTGTGTGTGTGTGTGTGCGCGTGCGTGCCTGTGTGTGTGTGCCTGTGTGTGTGCGTGTGTGTGTGTGTGTGTGTGTGCGCACGTGTGTGTGTGTGTGAGTGTGACAGCTAACATGTATACCTGGCATGAATATTAGGTCTTTGAGTTCTTTCCATTAAGCATCTCTCTGACATGTATTGACTGAAACTTCAGTCTCAGCTGACATTCATGCTCTCTGGTGCCCTAGAGATGAGGATAGAGATTTAGGAGCTCACAGGACCACAGTATGCTCTTCACCCTGACCATTGTCCTTACTACCTTCCTGGTCCCCACTGTGCCTCTTGCTCTGGTCTTCAGCCCTAGCACCTCTGCTCTTAAGATTGGGGAACTCAAAGGAGCCTCATGGCCCTTGGGTCAGCCCTTGAACACCTGGAAGGGCTCACGAAGGAGAGAGACACCAAGAGGACTGCTGTGCCTTCCCAGGTAGGTGGGGACTTAAATCTAATACAAGCAGATGGGTAGCTATGAGGAGGGTTCTCTGTGATGGTGGCCTTTACCTAACATCTGGAAGCCAGAGACCAACACCAGGTATCTTTGTCCATCACTTTCCACCTTAGTTTTTTAGACAAGGTCACAAAAACTGAAACACTGATTTAGATTGTCTGACTGGCCAGGGAACCCCAGGGGCTTAACTGTCCCCATCCTAATCTCCCTCCCAGTCCTGCAGGGATGGGGAAGGCAGGTGTTTGCGGTTGTGCCTGGCCTTTTAGAACTGAAGTCATGTCCGTATGCTCGTGTGACAAACACTTTACCAACCGAGCCATCTCTTCAGCCCCTTCATCTGGTTATGAGATAGGATTAGTTGCTGGAACCTGAGCTAGGCCACTTAAGCTAGGCTGGCTGGCCAGCTGGCTTCAAAAGCCTACCTGCCTGCCTCCCGGGTGCTAGGATTACAATCACAAGCCACTCCATGGGTTCTCTCTGCTTGTGTGCCGAGCCCTCGGCCTGTTGAGCTGTTTCCTAAGTCTTGCCTCTTAATTTTTCCTCATCCAGTTTTGCCAGTGTTTTGAGCAGTGTTTTGTGTGCTAATGGAGAAACTGGGCAAGTCTGGACCCCAGTCTCCTTGGCTCTCATTCCTGCTTCTTCTTCTTGCCATCTCTGAGCGATGCCTTTGGGCTGGAGTTAGGGTCCCTCATGTCTCCTGCTTCCCAACAACCAGTTCAGCCTGGTTTCTTGTCCTCAGCTGATGCCCCAACCTTACTCTAAGCAAAAAGAGCAGAGTTATGTTTCCGCCAGCAGAGGAGGGCTCTGGGTCCTGGGAAGGTGGGTCAGACAAAGGCAGTTCTACCAAGCTAGCTGATGGTGATGTGTCCTTGAGGCAGAAGACAGGTATAGTGCAGATCCCAGGTATGGGGTCAGGAAGGCTTGAAGTCAGCTACAAAGAGTAGGCTTTCATTTGGAGAGCTGTACTAGCTAGTCTTGTGTGTCAATTTGAGACAAGCTGGAGTTATCACAGAGAAAGGAGCCTCCCTTGAGGAAAGGCCTCCATGAGATCCAGCTGTAAGGCATTTTCTCAACTAGTGATCAAGGGGGGAGGACCCAGCCCATTGTGGGTGGAGCCATCCCTGACCCAGCCCATTGTGGGTGGTGCCATCCCTGAGCTGGTAGACTTGGGTTCTATAAGAAAGCAAGCTGAGCAAGCCAGGGGAAGCAAGCCAGTAAGTGACATCCCTCCATGGCCTCTGCATCAGCTCCTGCTTCCTGACCTGCTTGAGTTCCAGTCCTGACTTCCTTTGGTGATGAACAGCAATGTGGAAGTGTAAACTGAATAAACCCTTTCCTCCCCAACTTGCTTCTTGATGATGATGTTTTGTGCAGGAATAGAAACCTTGACTAAGACAGGGGTGTGCTTTCAGTATAGAAGGCTTTTTGTGAAGGCACAGGGCTACCTTCTGCATCCTTGCCTTAACCAGTTCTGGCCCCAAGACTGGCCACTTGTGTGGCTGGTGTAGAATGTGTCTCTCAGCATTCCCAGCTCACCTTCTCCATCCCATTGTGACAGCATCTCCCCAGCTACCAATGGAACCCTAAGATTCTGCTTCCAAGGTTATGGTTGGGTCTGGACAACAGTCAGGCCTGGCTTTGACTTGTGATCCTGTCTCCAGGGAGGAGGGACTGAGAGTACATGTAGAAGGTGATAATTATGATGACACCTTGTGACTGTGGGGCCACACTCTCCATACAAATGTGGACAGGAAGGATCCGGGGCCTGCTCAGCTGTGGGAATCCTATGGAAAGAGCAGGCTGTCCTCACGGGAATTGTGAGTTCTCGGGTGTGGTGCCCGGTCATTTCCTGTGTGCAGGTGGAGTGCTGACTCTTGTAGCCAGATCTTTGAGATCAGTGGAGGGCAGTGTGGTCAGGGCCCTTGCTAACTGCTAGTCCCAACAGGTATTCTGTGCAGGGAGGGGTGCTCAGGGGCCTTGCAGGTGACCTGGGGGTACACAGGGGCCATGCTGACTGCTAGCCCCTATGGGTTTTTGAGTAGTGCTAAATTAACCAAGACAGGCCTTAAACTTGTGATCCTCCTGCCTCAGCCTTACAAGTACATGGGATTACAGGCCCACAGTGCTAGGCCCAGCTTCCTTCTTTACTTTGGCCTTAATCTTTATTATCTTCATTTTCTTCCTTGAATTTAGCCATTAACTTTTCTTTCACTTTTTTATAGTGAAACTTAGTTGATCAGTATTCAGCCTATACTTTTTAAAATTAAAAGCAGATAAAGCTATACATTCTCCACAAACTAAAACTTTTAAAACAGCCATACATTTGACACTTTATCACTATCACTCATAAATACTTTAATTTTCTGTGATTTCTTTAGTGTGAGAAGTGCTCATAAGTCTTTTTTTTTCCCGTAAAAGTATATTGACGCTTCTACTTGCCCTCAACTCACACGCAGGGTCTGGAAGGCTCCTTGCCATGGTTACAGTGTTAATACAGACTTAAGTGTTTGATACAGACAGATGGATGAACAGATGGATGGATGGATGGATGAATAAATAGATGGAATAGATGGATAGACAGACCAGATGGATGGATAATAGATAGATAGATAGATAGATAGATAGATAGATAGATAGATAGATAGATGCATAGACAGACCTGATGGATGGATGGATGATGGATGGATGGATGGATGATAGATAGATAGATAGATAGATAGATAGATAGATAGATAGACAGACAGATGGATGGGGATGAATAGACAGACAGATGGATAAATGGGGGATGAATAGACAGACTAGATGGATGGATGGATGGGTGGGTGGATGGATGGATGATAGATGGATAGACAGACAGATAGACAGACAAATGGATGGATGGATGGGATAGATGGATAGACAAACCAGATGGATGGATAATAGATAGATAGATAGATAGATAGATAGATAGATAGATAGATAGACACATAGACAACAGATGGATGGATGGGGGATGAATAGACAGACCAGATAGATAGATAGATACTTAGACACCAGAAGAGCAGTCTCTCAAGGAGAAAGAAAGTAGATAAAAGATGTGGTTGCAACCCACAACGGTTGCACCACTGCTATACACCTATCCAGAATGGCTGAGATAAGGTGATCTGATTATAGCAGGTCCTGGGAAGGTCAAAGGACAGACGGAATTCTCATTCATCGCCGGTGGAGATGCAGACTCATACGGAAGACAGTTGGCAGTCTTACAGAGAAAATCATATTCTTGCCGCATGTCTGAGCTCTTAGAGGTTTATTCAACTGTTTTAAAAACTTAAGTCCACACAAGAACGCACATTGAAATAGATAGATGGATGGATGGATAGACAGATGGATGGATGGGGGATGAATAGACAGACAGGTGGATGAATGGGGGATGAATAGACAGACTAGATGGATGGATGGATGGGTGGGTGGATGGATGGATGATAGATAGATAGATAGATAGATAGATAGATAGATAGATAGATAGACAGATAGACAGACGGATAGACAGACAAATAGATGGATGGATGGATGGATGGGGATAGATGGATAGACAGACCAGATGGATGGATAATAGATAGATAGATAGATAGATAGATAGATAGATAGATAGATAGATAGGTAGGTAGGTAGAAGTGGCCTGCTTCACAGTTGCCTGTGAAGTTCACTGACTTCATGATTGAGTGACTTTTTAAAAAGTACTATTAGACAGCCATGTTGATGAGACTACACGGTTGCAGCTTCTCGGACATTTCTAGGAGATAAAATTCTTACAGCAAACTCTGCTTCTCTGTGTTTTACAATCTTCCCACCTTCTTTCTGCTACAGTCAGGAGCCTCTGGTGTGGGACTTGTGATGTACACGTATCAGTTAGGACTGAGCACAGGGCAGTCACCAGTTTGCATTTTGGTCAGTTGTGGTTTTCAAAGGACACCTATAGATATGCTAAATCTGTAGAAATCTCATGGGGCTGGCAAAGAACTATGGGTAACTAAGGCATGCTGAGACTTGGAGAAACACATTACATGTCTTCCCAAAGGAAGAGACCCCACACTGGTTATCCAATACCAAATGCTCAGCCCTGAATTTGTGCACATATGCGTGCAAGTGACACTATGTTGACTGTGTAGGTTGTATTAATATATATTAGGTGTGTGTGTGTGTGTGTGTGTGTGTGTGTGTGTGTGTGTGTGTGTGTAACAACTAAAAACACAGAGGCCATGAATATGAGAGAGGAAGGTAGGGTACATGGGGGTGTTGGAGGGAGGAAAAGGATGGGGAAATGACGTAATTCTATTTTAATGTAAAAAGTGCTATTAAGCAACAAGCGTGGATGGACATGAACAATGAACATCCTGAAAGTGAAAGAAAGGCAGGATGCTGTGTGGTCTTAGGTTATGTTCTGGGAAAGGTAAAGTCCCTATAGCAAGGTGACAAGTGGCTCATGGGGCTCCTGAAGAGAGAGGATTGATTGTCAGATGTGGATCGAGTCCTTAGGTAGGGGTACTTCTGTACTTTGGAATGGTAGTTACCCTCAGTGTTTGCCTAACTGCAGAGAGTTGTACAGTGCAGAGAGTAAACCAGACAAACCCAAAAAAATCCCTTAGGATACAAAGGGATCCTGATAGAATGTGGAAAATAAACTTAACTGTTATAAATGTATGAATATGCATTCGGTTTTTAAATCCTGCTATTAAAATCTTTCTAGTTTATTTGCACTGTATTAGAAAGTATATATTGTATTGTTCTCTCGAGTGTGGAGTGTGTGTGTGTGTGTGTGTGTGTGTGTGTGTGTATGAAAATTTAAAGTAGAAAGGACTATTTAGGAAGAGGGCAGGTGTCTGGGAGGGGGGCACAGAAAGATAAGACAAAAGATAGAGAGTATAATGAAGACCGAGCTAAGTATGTTATATGTATTTATATGTGTATTATATGTATATGTGTATGTATGTGTGTATTATGTATATATATGTGCATATGTATGTATATGTAGTATATGTGTATATAGTATATGTATATGTAGTATATGTGTATGTGTATGTAGTATATGTGTATGTATTATGTGTATGTAGTATATGTATTATGTCTATATATGTGTGTGTATGTGTATGTGTATGTGTATGTGTATGTGTATGTATCTGCCTGCTTTTGCCTCCCAAGTGATGAGATTAAAGGCATCCGCCACCACATCTGGCCCCTGAAGGGTCTTTTACCCATTGTCATTTATAAAATATATGCATATGTATATGTATAAAAATGTCACAATGAGTCTGACATTTTGCACAATAAATATAATAGTACTAATTTTTATTTATGTGTATGGACACATATGTGTGGGTTCTATGGAGGTGAATTAGGGCATCAAACCCTTGGAGTGGGAGTTACGGGTGGTTTGAGCTGTCTGGTATGGGTGCTAACCTGAGTCACTACAGAGCACTCACCACACAGTCTTACCTGTTGAGCCATCGCTCCGAGGGCCTCGATACAGTAACCTTAAAAAGAATCTGTATGTCTATACCTCGAAATTCTCTGAAGCTTAACGTATTGCTTGGTACATAATTAAATTTCTCAAATCCTCTAAGTAGGTCTAAGGAAAACCTGCTAGTTGCAGAACAATGGAAATCGCTAAAGGACCCTTCAGGGGCCAGATGTGGTGTACCTGCCTTTAATCCCAGCACTTGGGAGGCTAAAGCAGGCAGATCTGCCAGTTCTAGGCCAGCCCGGTCTACATAGTGAGTTCCAGGATGGGTAGGACGACATAGAGAGACCTTGTGTCAAAAAGAAAAAACTGAGGGGTGTGTGTGTGTGTGTGTGTGTGTGTGTGTGTGTGTGTGCAGTTATGGGAATATGGAGGGCAGAAGATGTCAGATAACTGCTCCTCACTGTTACCCAACAATTTTTGTTTTGAGTCAGAATCTCTCTGCATCTGGGACTCTCATCTTTTTCTTCAGCAAGATGGGAAGCCAGCAAATCTCTTCCTGTGCCCACCCCTCTTATATTTGTGGTACAAACATGCATGCCTGGCTGCATGTGGCACTCACAACTCCAGTGCTTGTGATTGTGTGTGATGGTGTAGCAAGCTCTCTAAACCACAGAATCTTTGCTACTCTCCACACAGCCATTTTTTTTTTTTTTTTTTTTTTGAGGTAGAATCTGAGGTAACATAGTGAATGCTAGCCTTAGACTTGGGCTTGTTTCACAGCCAAGGCTAGTCTTAGACTTGTGGTCCTCCCATTTCCACGGTTTGGGGTGACAGGCACATACCAGCACAGGTGAGTAGACAAAGCTTCCGAGTAGTTAGTTCATGTTATTACTAAGTACATATCTATTTACCCCTTAGAGGAGTTGCACAGGGCCTGTAGCAGTGGCTCAGTGGCTAAGAGTGTTTGCTGCTGGTAGAGGATCCAAGTTCTGTTCCTGGATCCACACCGAGAAGTGCGCAGTCCAGCTCCAGCACCCCACACCTGCTATGGCCTCTGAAGGGCCTGCAATCACACAACCTCCCCATTCACAGGCACACGTGCTTATACACAATTCAAACTCAGTCTGAAAAGTCCCATTTGATCATATATTGGAGCTGCTACTGTTTCAATTCCCTCCTTAGTAACTAAGGTATTTGTTTAAGTAGGCGCAGAGATTTTTGTTTGGTTGAGTTAGGGTTTCTCTGTGTAGCCCTGGCTTTCCTGGAACCCACTGTGTAGATCAGGCTGGCCTTGGACTCAGAGTGCTGCCTGCCTCTGCCTCTGCCTCTGCCACCTGAGGGCTGTGCTCCGCCATTGCCTGGCTAAGGCTCAGGTATTTTAAGGATTTCCAGTTTTTGTGTTTCGCAACTTTTATCTTTGGATAGTAAACCTCTCTATTCCTAGTGATGTCAAACTTTGACATTTTGGAAAAGATGGGCATATTACGTCAATGAGTGTTTTGCTTGCATGTGTATCTGTGTACCACGTGTGTGCCGTGCCCACAGAGGCCCGACAAAGGCCTCAGATCTCCAGAGACTGGAGTTACACATGGCTGCAAGCTGCCATGTGGATATGGGGAACCAAAGCTGTGACCTCTGCAAGAGCAGACAGTCCTCAGCCGCAGAGCCGTTGCTCTGGTCCCCTTACCCGTTATCTATGTTTGCTAGTAAGTTAGCGGCACCAGCTTTCTTTTGTCACCATACAGAATACAACTGTCCCCACCCCTTTACTCTGCCTTGCCCCCTTTTATCTTTGTGTCTTCTTACAGGGTGACCACATTGTCATCCACTTCAAGATACTTTCGAGAAGAGGAGGGGACTAAAGGTGAGTTCCTACATCAGTCCAGAAGACATAAACAAGATGTGCTCCAAGGATGCTGTGGGAAGTGCTCACGACCCTTCGAAAATACAACATGGATTTGATATTTTGTTTTATTTTGTACTTATTTATTAAAATTGTAATTCAAACACACTAATTACATGCATTTACAGACTACAGTATAGCACTTCAATACACATATGCAGTGAGACCAGGCCAGCCAGACACACAGCCACTAGCTCAGACAGCTATTGTTTCTTAGCACTGGGAATGCTCCAAATGCTATTAGCTACTTTGAAATATTTAATTGTCCACCATAGTTATTCTGTTGTACGATGGAGCATGAGACTATATTATTTTTCTATTCAACTGCACCCCTGTCCCTGTTAACTATCACCCTGCACCCCACCCCCTGCCCCTACCAATTCTTTATTTCCTTGAAATCAGCATTGTCTTCCACACACACGTGAGGGCACAGGAGGTTTGTCTGTGTGCATCTGACTTACTTCACTCAGCAGAGTGCCCACCTCTCTACCCATGTTTCTGCAAATGACAGAGTTTGGTCTCTAATGTCTGAATGATATTCTATTGTGCATACATGGAATAGAGACAGATGATATATAAATTATAGGTGGTATGTAGACAGATTGAATTATAAATCGATAATTGATGGGTGGTAAATATAGATACATGATGGATAGTAGATAGAGAGACGATAGATAGATAGATGATAGGTAGATAGATGGATAGAGAGATGATTGATAGGTGGTAAATATAGGTATATAATAGATATAGGTTAGGTAGATAGAGATGGAGAGATAGATGATTTATAGGTGGTAAATGAATATAGGTATATAATAGATACATGATAGGTAGATAGACAGATAGATAATAGGTAGATAGATGATGATAGATAGACAGACAGACATATAGACAGGCAGACAGGCAGGTCATCTGGGTCACTGTGAGCAAATCGCTGACAGAAACAACTTGGAGGAAAGAAGGGTTTATTTTGTCTCAGGTTTGGAGACCTGGTTCCCTGTGGTGTTAAGGTCATAACGGGATTCCTGGCAGCAGGAATACGTGGCACTGACAATCATGGCCATGAAGCAGCAGCAGAGAGCAGCTAGTCCTAGGGCACAGGAAACAACCTTCTCATAGGACTGAGCCTGCTGACACCATTGTGCCAGCCGGGCCCAACTCCTGAAGGAGCCACAGTCCCCAGAAACAGCATAACTTTAAACCTCATAACAATGGATTTTTGACTCACTTTTCTAGTCATGATTTCTGAATCCACTTTGTTTCTTCTTCCCTTGACTTTTTCTAAATTAAAATTGTTTACCTTTGGTTTAGTTTTCTGCCTACTGAAGTAAGTATTAAATCTCTATTAAGCAAAAGGAGCTTTAAAGATTTCATCCCTGTCCTGTATAATTTCCCAATTTCCCAATCACAGAAAGCTCTGAGAATTATCTGTCCTTTCCCTTCTCAACTCTCTCTCTCTCTCTCTCTCTCTCTCTCTCTCTCTCTCTCTCTCTCTCTCTCTCTCTCTCACACACACACACACACACACACACACACACATTATAGGACAGAAGAGGTCATTGAATCCCCGGAGCTAGAGTTCCAGACGATTGGGAACCACCTGATATGGGTGCTGGGAGCTGAACTCCAGGCTTCTGCAAAGGCAGAGTATCGAGCTGTGTCTGCAGTCCCACCATGTCCAGGCTTGTCATTTTGGTGACCCGTGGCTGCCTCTCAGGCTGCCTCCCCGCGCTCTTTCATGGCTTCTCGCTTAGGTGTACCCATCTCTCTTCACTTCCTCACACGCCACGCCAGGCTGGCTGGACACTTCACTCTTCTCCGGTCTCTGTGGAGACTTGGAGGCTGTGCATTTGCCTCTCTAGCTAGTACCATTCCTCTCCCTGGGTCCCAAGGCTTAACTGCACTGTGTCTAGCCACAGTTTCTCCTGTTGTGCTTGAGAGGAGTGTTGGGCTTCTTGGATGTCTTGATTTATGCTTTTGGAGTTTAAGAAAATCCGTTGTTTCTCTATACTAATACATACATACATTTTTTTCTCTTCCCTTTCTCTTACCGGTTTCTGTTTAGACCTGGGCTTAACCTTCCACCCATGAAGTCTTCCCACGTGTCCAACTCTCAGCTACACATTCTGGCTCACTAACTCTCCGTACTGAATCGCTTTAACTTTCCTCTTAGTGCTTTTATTCCAAACAACCTTTAACCCTTTCTTGTGCTCAGTGGCTCACCATCTGTCTTTGTGAAATTCCTGGCAGTCTCCTAGTGCCTGCCTTCTCAGACCACAATCTGGGTTTGCCATCGGCCTTTGATACTCTCTTGGGCTCCCCTGACAGGAAGTCTGCACAGAAAGGGAGGCTAACCCGTGGCCTCTTCAGCACTGCTGAGGGGTTTTGGCTCACAAGTCAGTATTAGCCTGTGCCTGCTCCTCACTGCTGCCAAGGCATATCGTAGATACTGCTTACAACCCTCCTGCCCTCCTCTGCTGCCCTACTATGGGTCCAGGTTACGTCTGTCTCCTTTAGTGTTCCTCATTCCAGCCCTGGCTTCTAAGCTTTATGGCTAAGGCTCCCAGCCTCTGCCCTGGGCCTTTGCCATCCCTGACTCAGGAGTTTATTTTACTATTCGTTTATTTTCTTGAAGGAGGGGGGAACTTGAAATTCCAGCGATGCCTCAGATGTGTGAACGGGTTGTTGTGGGGAATAGCTGCCAGAGAGCTATTGACATTCACGAGAAGAACATTCTCTGACACATTCCAAGTGTCCAATGTACTAAGGGGGCAGTTAGACAGGAAGGAAAGGGAGGGTCCATGAACTTCGCATTGACCTGAGGCAGAGGGTCTTTTCTTGTCCACTGGCTTCCATACTGGGACCTGACGAAGGGAAGGTGTCAAGGGACTGACCTGCATCCTTTCTTTGAACAGATGAAGGAAGAACAGGACTCCAACACAGCGTTCAGATTCCAGAATCCCAGGGACACACACCAGCATGAGATTTCTCATCCCTCCCAAAACTGGTCCTTGGAGATGTTGTTACGCAGATTGAAGGCCATAGAAGCCAGGAGGGATGACAAGTTTACCAGCGTTCTGGCTGCCATCGGGGAGTTTGGCACATTCCAGTGGAGGCTGGTGGCCCTCACCTTCATCCCCAGCATCCTGTCAGGCTACTTCATGTTTTCTCATGACTTCTTGCTCACAGCTCAGAGGCCCTACTGTAACACCAGCTGGATCCTGGAAGTGGGTCCCGATCTCACAGAGGAAGAACAGTGGAACCTCACCCTGCCCCGGGCACCCAATGGCAGCTTCCTGACGTGCCTCATGTATATACCCGTGCCGTGGGATCTAGACTCCATCATCCACTTTGGCCTCAATTATACAGAAACGTGCAAACATGGGTGGATCTACCCTTTTGCCAAAACGCGCTCTCTGATCAACGAGGTGTGCTCTTCTTTTGTACTGACTTGACTCTAACTACACTCTGCAGAGGGGAAGAAATTAGGGTCCTTGTTCCCCAGACCCGGGCCCTGATTTTCTTAGCCAGGAAGCTAGAATGTATTTTTGGCTTAGACCAGGCTTGCCACCTGTCCAGAGGAGTTCTTCTCAGGAGAGAGAATTGCTGTGGCTCTTGGCTTCCAGTCAAGGGATGACCCTTAAGTTGAGGGCCCTAGAGATGGAGGCCCAGTGGCTGTGTGCAGGATGTGTGTGTAGGGGGGGGTTGTTCTTTTCATCTGCATTCTGTCCAGCATCTGGCAGTCCTTGTACTGAGGCAGCAGAGGCACGGGCACAGGAGGGTCAGGAGGGTCAGGAGGGTCAGGAGGGTCAGGAGGGTCAGGAGGGTCAGGAGGGTCAGGAGGGTCAGGAGGGTCAGGAGGGTCAGGAGGCAACCAAGCAGAATGACAGAAGCTAGAGCTGGAAAAGAAAAACATTGTACTGGGCATTCTCACAGGGCTTCATACCCTGAGGTTGCAGTGTGTGTGTGTGTGTGTGTGTGTGTGTGTATGTGTGTGTATGTGTGTGTTTGTGTGTGTATGTGTGTGTGTATATTGTGTGTTTGTGTGTTGTAATAAGTGCTTAGGTAATCTCCTGTCTGAGTCACCCCTCCACTTCCTCTCTCCATGTTTTGCTACAGGGTCTACCAGACATTGAACAGGGTCCAGGGGTCACAGAGTCAGGCCTATAACCTTTCCTTGGGTGCCAACTGCCTAAGGCACAGGCTCACAACTTGTGGGTCAGGACCTTTTCACAGGGGTTGCACATCAGCTATCTTGCCTATCAGATATGTATGTTAAGATTCATAATAGCAAGGTTACAGTTATGAGGTAGCAGCTCGTGTAGTATTACGATAGTATTGTGGTTGGGGGGTCACCACAACTCGGGGAGCTGTGTTAAAGTGTCAGAGCATTAGGAAGGGTGAGAACCACTGGCCTAAGATTTCCCCTCTGGGCCAAGCTCAGTCTCTGCTCACGAGGTGGTGATCAGCGCCCTTGTCTAACCTGCAGTTTGACCTGGTGTGTGGCAATGAACCCTACAAGGAAAACGGGCAGACTGTGTTCCTGTCAGGAGTCTTGACCGGGTCTCTTCTCTTCGGGTTCTTAAGTGACAAGTGAGTGTCCCAGAGTTCCCTCTGATCCCTGGGACAGGGAGATGTGACTTGGTGGCATCTTCTCCTCACATCCCCACCCCCACAGGTTGGGCCGCTATCCAATCATCCTGCTGTCTCTGCTGGGCTTCCTCATCTTCGGCTTCGGAATGGCCTTTGTGAACAGCTTTTATCAGTATCTGTTCTTCCGCTTTTTTGTGGCCCAGGCCTCCGTCGGCTATGCCATCTGCAGTGTATCTTTAGGTGACTGGATCTCAAGGGGGCACGGTGGGATGGGAACCCATATAGTTCAAGAGGGAGTAGGAAGCAGAGCTACCTGGGAGGGACAGGCTGACAGGAACCTAAGGGGAAGCAACAGGCCATAAAGCTCGGTGGGGAAGGAGCAACGGGGCACCACACTCCTACGTGCCTGAAGGCATGAGGAATTCAGAAGGGAGTGCTCCCAACCCTCATCCTCCACAGTAGTCTTCTGTGCCCTGTTACCCCCTCCACGTTCCTTGTGAACCCTGCACCTAGATTGCTTTGCTCATTTCATCCCATGCCTCAGAAAGTTTAGCCATCTTGTTCGGCGGCCACAGAGCAAGGAGGAGCTGGGGTTTCTACTCAGGTTTATGTGATGCTAACACCTCCAGCACAGCCTAGAACCAAATGCCTGTAGCCCCTCATTTCCTCAGTGCTTCCTGGCATCCCTTCTCATGAGAACCTGTCAGAGCACAGCCAAAGGGAACTGACCTCCCACAGAACCTTAGGCCATGGAGATCAAAGCATGAATACACTCCCAGACAAGTGGTTGCTTGTCTTAGCGCATGTCTGACTGTTCGAGGTGCCCTGCCCGGGCCTCTCCTATGAGAGGCACTGCTTAGGCAGAAGCTTTAGAGGCAGTGGCTGAGGGCGGAACAAAATGAAGGGTGTGTGGGAGCCGAGGAGGTGCATCAAGGAGTAGGATGTGTACCGGGGGACACAGACAATCTAGAGGCGTCTGAAGATCTGAAACAGGCAGAAGAAACTTTGTTGACCCTGAACTGTCAAGGGTAGGGGAGGCCAGTCAGTAGGCTGCATGGAAGGCCAGCCAGGGGACTGTGACCTGACCACAGTTTTGTCCTCATGTTCTCTGCACAGTCATGGAGTGGCTGGTGGGTGAGCGTCGCGCCCAAGCCGTGATTCTCCAGCACTGTTTCTTCACCGTGGGGATTATAATCCTGACCGGCTCTGCTTACAAAGTTGCCCACTGGAGGCTGCTCTTCCTTCTGTGCGGGATGCCTATGTTTCCCCTCATCTGCAATATCTGGTGAGCAGTCCGCTTTCAAGGCCTCCACGGGGTAGGGTCCCATGGGTGGAAATGGAGAGGGCCATGGAAGTGTGTGTGGGGCAGGGGGGACCCCAGCAGCCCTCAGAGAAGAGTGTGGAAGAGATGTCAAGAGAGGTGGGCAGAACCCTAGGATAACAAAGATTCAAAGACAAGCATAGTTCGGGGCTCAGGTAAGGCGGAAAATTTTAGGATGGCCTTGGTCATGTTGTTGAGGTGATGCCACAATAGGAGGAACCATGACCCAGGAACTGAAGCTGAGTCAGCGAAGTGCCCCAGGAAATGACCCTTTGGGAAAAAGAGAAGGGGCCTTTTGCGGTCCTCTGAGGCAAGTTCAAGCGATTTGTTGTTTTTAAATGTAGGGGGCCATAGACAGGAATGTCGGAGCGGGGAACTGTGAAGGCACACCTCACGTAGCTGAGCTCGGAGGAATAGGGAGGAGGAAACAGCCATGTGCTGGCTGTGTTCGTGGAGAGACAGTCATGGCTGAGAGGGAGGCGTGAGGAAGAGAATGAATTCAACACCTCGACAGGCTCACATTTTGTTTTCACAAGTCTGATGGGCATCAGGAAGCAGAGCAGAGACTCCAGAGGCTAGAGATGACGTACATAAAAAACACAGGTAACAGACCTGGGATTCGCATCCCAGCCTGCCTGGCTTCAGAGCCCCTGGTCGACCGTAATGCCCGAACAACACACAGGCCAAGTGTAAGGGGTGAGGTGATGAGTTAAACACGGGGCATGTAAATGGCTTGGGACCTTTCCGATTCTGCAGAAGCTAGGGACCAGCCTTGTCAGTCCTCTAGAGGCCGAGGCCAGTGAGTGTGAGTGGCAGATGATAATGCCAGGTGGCATGTTTTTGTCATGTATCTAGGACAACTTGACCTGAAGGAATTTTTAAAAATATCATTAACAGGGCTGGGAAGATAGATCCAGTGGGTAAATTGTCATGCAAGTGTGAGAGCCTGGGGAGATAGATCCAGTGGGTAAATTGTCATGCAAGTGTGAGAGCCTGGGGAGATAGATCCAGTGGGTAAATTGTCATGCAAGTGTGAGAGCCTGGGGAGATAGATCCAGTGGGTAAATTGTCATGCAAGTGTGAGAGCCTGGGGAGATAGATCCAGTGGGTAAATTGCCATGCAAGTGTGAGAGCCTAGTTTTGGTGCCTAGCATCCATGTAGACAGCCAAATGTGGGACCACACTCTTTTAATCTGAGTGATGGGGAGACAAAGACAGAAAGATCCCTGGGGCCTGCAGATCAGCCAATCGAGCATAATTGATTAGTCCCAGGTCCCCTTGAGAGACCCTATTTTAAAAAATAACCCGGCTGGTTCCGGAGGAACAACATCCAAGGTTGACCTCTGGCTTCTACAGGCTTGCACACACACTGGCGCACATACAGCCTGTGGGTGTGTGTATCTGTACACACATGAACATGAACATGTTTATATACACACTCTCATGTACGACCTCTATACACGTGTTACCAATGTAATAGGGACATATTATTAAAAATTAAATAAGACTAGAAGGTTTGTGATGTCAAGTTCCCAGTTTCTCACCTTTCAGGCTATGGTTCCTTTTCCAGAATTCCTCACTAAGCTTTTGGCCTTTTTCCTGGACAATCTTCAGTGGGACGAACTCACTGGAGCACAGGCTGTTGTATTAATATTTTCCTTTTTTTAAACCAGAGGGTTGACGCACACATGCCACAGCAGCAGCCTAGACGGCAGCAAACAGACACCTTCTTGGCAGTTTGATGTGTGTGAGTGTCTGCAGTAACCACCACCTAATGAAGAGAGAATTTTTTTCCTTCAGCTGTGGCATTCAGCAGCTGTAGTGTTACAAATGCCTGCAGGACAAGTTGACAGGCATGTTGGCTTGGCTTAATGAAACAGTAGCAGAACTTCCCCACTGGGACTTACGACTTCCCAAGCTATAAGTTTTTGTCTGATTATTGTACCAAAGGAGCTCCATCCTGTGGAGTGAGCATCAAGTCTAAGCCAGAGGTAGTTGGTGGCACCTGTAACCGCTGTGCCACTGTTACACAGGTGGCCATGCTGTTAAGTAGGGCTCTTAAGTGAGCAGGACTGTTGCTGATGACAGTTCTCTCACAGTGGCTTGTATGACACCTTCAAAAACGACAATTACTCACCAGCAAGGAGAAGGAAAACCTTACAGCTCAGACTTAGCTTGATTTGTTTCCTGCAACCAGAGCATGCAGTGGTTTCAGGGTTAGTCATTAACCATTCTCTTGGGTATGCATGTCACAGTGGTAATAGCTTGTATGGTTTATGAGGCTTTAGAGATATCACTGAACAGAGCAGTAGTCCACCCCTGTGTGCTTAAGGTTGGAGTTGTCTTACAAAACTATCTTTGGTCACTTCTACCTTGTGCTCTCTCTCCTCACTGTCTAATCCTCTCCTCCAGTTTCAAGGTTTTGAATTTCAGGAGGGGCTTCTTAGTAACAATATCATTTGTCTCTTATGCTACCTCAAGACATAAAAAAACCCAAAAACAAAACCAAAACCCAACAAAATGCCAAGCCATCATTTCCATCTGTCTTTCTTCTTGTCTGACCTACCTGCCCGATCACAGTCTGTTACAGAAGACTCACACATCTTCTCCCTGTGGTCATGTCTCCCATTTGTTATAGGCCAGTTCCCTTAAGGCCTGCAAGTGCCTCAGTGTGCTGATTGCTACCTTTATGGTTTACAGCATGTTTTCTAGTCCACTGGCCTTCTGGGAGACATCTCTGTGCACATTTGGTAGACCATGCACATCAAGGAAGGAATTCCAGTACATAGCACACGGAGCAAGATGGCCGTCTCAGGATTTCTACCAAGAGTGTTTCACCCTGAGTCACCTTTGCTGCCTTTTGTAAAATATGTATATGTGTGTATGCGTATGCCTATGTATATATATGTGTGTATGTATCTGTATGTGTATGTATATATAGAATGTAGGTGTGTATGTGTATGCACACATGTGTACAGGTATCTGTGGTAGACAGATGATGTCAGATCCCCTGGAGCTGGAGTTAACAGGTGATTGTAAACCACTCAGTGTAGGTGCTAGAAACTGACCCTGAGTCCTCTATAAAAATGTATATATCTGAGTCTTGTTCTGTAGTCTTGGCTGTCCTTCTACTCTTATGGAGTCCAGACTGACCTCAAATTTGCAACAGTCTTCTCAGATGCTGGGTTCACAGGTTTATCCCATTACAACCTAGCCCTCATCTTTGTCAAGTCCCTGTTGCACAAGCACCAATGATTGTGTACTTTTCCCAGAGAGATGTAAAAGACACATTTATTCACTCCCAATAATGGCAAGGCCAGCAGAGCACAGAAAGATTTATCAACTCTCTTTCAGCAAATCCATGAGCTCACTGACTTCCTTCTCTGTACACAGATGAGTGCTGCACCATGTACCCCACCCCTTAGGCTGTCTTGAATCTTCTGCATACTTCAGAGATCCTGTTCCTATATGGCAGTGGGTTGGGTAGAAGGGGTGGCTACCAGACTGAGTAACAGCCTCATCACTACCCATAGAGTTAGCTGCTCTACTTCCTCCTTTTCCTGTTGTTGCTACAACCATGGGCCAGAGAAATGTTAGCTCTCCTCACCATAGCCATCTGTTTCGTGGTGGTGATGGTCACGTGGAGCCTGAAGGAAACAGCTCCACTATGGTGCTCGGAGATTGGGCATGGAGGATGCCTCTCAGGCATGCCTTTGAGCTGGCAAAGAAGAGCTTAGAGGGTAAAGAGACCACAGGGCACAGGGATTGAGGCTGGGCACTGCGTCTGGGCAGCACTGGGGACTGGGGTGGGTTTAGGGAAAGAAGGGCTGGCTGCCATGTAGGAGCAGCAGGCATCTTGAGGTTGGTGGTGGCCTTTGAGGTTCCTTGGTCACATGTTGATACAGATGGCATCTCAGCTGGGGAGCCACTGGGCTTTGAGGCGTCCTAGAACCCTGAGGTAAGAGAGAAGTGGGGTCCCACAGGGTTCTCCGAGAGTCCCCACGGTGGCTGATGGTGAGAGGAAGGGTGGAAGAAGCCAAGAAGGTGCTGTGCTATGCAGCTGAGGTGAACAAGAAGACCATCCCTTTACATCTACTGAATGAGGTAAGAGGCTTCAGTCCAGGAACGAGGCCAGGGCTGGAGACTGGAGACCTCCATCATCTGTTCAGTGGGACCTAAGTCTTCAGAATGAGCACAACTAAGCCATGCCTGGGCAAGGACAAAAGTGGCTATCACTGGGGGAGGGGCAGGCCTTGCCCTGTGCATGTGGGCAGGGAGGAAGCTGGGGTCTCCTCTGCCTCTGGCTGGTCTTATTGTCTTGTGGCTACAGGTTCCAGGAAAGAAAGGGGCAAAGGCCTCCATCCTGGACTTCTATACCAATCAGCACCTCTTCAAGGTGGTCTTGGCCATGAGCTGTGTGTGGTGAGTACCTGGGGCTGGTGGAAAATTCTGGGCATGGCAGAGGGGTTAGTCAGGGCTAGGCCATGTCTTCCAGTCTCTGTCCTGATTCCTGATACTCTATCCTCCTTCCCTCTGACTTCTTCCCTTCTTTCTCTTTCTCTTCTCTCCCCTCCTCCTCCCCCATCTCTCTCCCTTTCTCTATCCTCCCTTCCCCTCTCTCCATCCCCCTCCTTTCTCTCTCCCTTGTTCACTCACAATTTTGTTTCAGGTTTACTGTCAGTTACATCAATTTCACACTGAACCTCAAGATGAAGGACTTTGGGCTGGACATCTACTTCACACAGGTGGTCCCGAGCATCTTGGCAGTGCCAGCCCAGTTCTGCTGCGTCATTCTCCTGGAGTATTTTGGGAGGAAGTGGAGCCTAAACCTGACTCTCTTCCTAGTCACCCTCACATGCCTGTTTCTCCTTTTACTCCCCGAAGGTACAGCGTTTAAGGAAGACAGCCCCATACCTTTCCTTCCTTCACGGTTCTCTTAGTGTCTCTTGTCTCAGCCAGCCAGCTAAGCATGAAGGGTTGGCTTCCTGTATGCATGCTCTGCCCTCCTTGAGGAAACTCCAGGCCCCTAAGACTGGAGAGAGGAGCTCATGCTATTAAAAGACAATTAACCCTGAGCAGGAGAGCAGGCATCCTCTGTGACCCCATTCCAACCCACACCAGAAGCAGACCTAGGGGGTAAATGAGAGTAGATGGTGACAAGAATGTTCCTTTAGCTGTTTCCCTAGGCCTTGCCCCTCATCTGGAGCCTTTGATTGGCAAGCACCTACTGTTATCTGTGCTGTCTAGGATAATCTACTCATTGAAAATTGGTCTAGTAGTGACCTAGTTCCATGGTGGCTGCCTTGCTCAGAGGCCTTTCCCAGGGACTGGCTGCCTGGATCCTGGTACTCAGCATTACTTCCAGCATTTCAAAGATTCCTGGGTCACAAACACGGTCAGTCTGTAGGGCTGGAGTTGACAGAGCTGTGGTCTGTTCATGGCCGGTGCCCCGTAGGGGAGGCTGCAGTGCACATCAGGCCTAAGGAGTCCCCTTCTTTCTCCTGAAACAACTCTCAGCATTCTCCCACGTGCTGGCAGATACTGACTGGCAACCACAAAATGGAGAAACATTTCCAGGCTTCTATAGCTTGACGCTTATTATTGTGATCAATGCCGAATCGTGCTGAGGTGTTTACAGATGTGGGCCAGAAACTAGGAATAGGATATTGAAGATAAAAGGTGAGGGTGGGGGACATAGCTCAGTTAGTGAAGTGCTTGCTACATAAACACGAACAATGTGACTTTGGATATCCTGCACTCTTGTAAAAAAAATCCCGTTATCTGAGTCTCAGAGAGAAAGAAAGGAGGGGTTTGCTACCCGGTCTCACTGAATCAGCAAGTTTCAGGTGCAGTGAGAAACCCTATCTTTAAAATTTTGTGTTTTGTCTGCCCCAAGACCTGCCCTAAGATATGCTCTAAGGCCTGTCCCAAGGTCTCCTCAAAGCTTGCCCCAAGGTTTTCCCCCAAGGCTCTACAACTCTCTTATTGTGGTAACTTCAGGACTGGCTGGGCCTATGCAGACAAACCCTCCTCTGGCTCAATGTCTGAGTCTGCTGGCTAGGTGACCAAGTGTAAGGGTGGGCCACTCAGCCACCTTTGGTAAGGGGCTGAGAGAAGGCCGCAGGGCCCGAAAGGTAGGGTGGCCCAAGACTTAGGACAGCGCTGTCTTCATTTAGAGCTGAAGTCGACAATCATCTTGATGCTCTTGCTTGGAGAGTTCAGCGTGTCTGGCACCATATCCATCTTCTTTATCTACACTGCCGAGCTCCTCCCCACCATCCTCAGGTACGGAGTCTGGTGGGCTGAGGTGGCGTAGGGAAATGGGACAGCGACGAGACTGATGCAGTACAGAAGATTGAGCATCAGGAAACAATCACCGTGTTAGACATGGATTCTGTGGATTGCTCTGCCCAATAACAACAACAATAACAAAAACAATAGCAAAAACAAAACAAAAACCTAGATGCTACCACTGATGATCTTTCAGTTGGCAAAACTTAAGACATGAAAGGCCCATGGTCGGGGGCTGGAGAGATGGCTCAGTGGTTAGAGCACTGACTGCTCTTCCAGAGGTCCTGAGTTCAATTCCCAGCAACCACATGGTGGCTCACAACCATCTGTAATGGGATCTGATGCCCTCTTCTGGTGTGTCTGAAGATAGTGACAGTGTACTTATATATAATAAATAAATACATCTTAAAAAAATAAATAAAAGGCCCAAGGTCCAGGTCATACATAGCAAATAGAGCTGGAGTTTGGGCTAAGAGATATCTTAGTTGTGATAAAATACCATAACAAAAGCAACTTAAGGAAAAAAAGAAGCTCAGAGTGAGAGGAACAGATCATTACATCAGGACAATCAAGGCAGAAGGAATTTGAAGCAACTGAGTGCATTACACCACAGTCAGGAAGCAGTGATGTAAGCATCAATTGTTCTCTCCACTTGCACTGTTCAGGATCCCAGCCAAGGGGATGGCGCCACCACTGTAGGACCACAGTCTCATTTAGTCCAACTGATCATGCTCAGAGGCTGGTCTCCCAGGTGATTCCAGGTTTTGTCAGGTTGACAAAGGAATGAAAACCTTCGAGTGGGACCTGACTCCACTCCTTGCCTTGTATCATCTCCTAGTTTGCTTTCTATCGATGTGACAGACACCATGACCCAAAGCAACTTGAGGAGGAAAGAGTTAATTTCATCTTATAGGCTGCCTCTATGAGGGGAAGTCAGGAGAGGGACCTGTGGGCAGGAACTGAATCAAAAGCCACGGTGGGAATGCTGCTCACTGGCTTGTTCCTTGTGGATTTTTCAGTTTGCTTTTTCATACACCCCTGTGTCATCTTCTCAGGGGTGACACTGCCCCAAGTGAGCAAGGTTCCCCCACATCAACTGTCAATTAAAGAAATGCCCTAAAATTTGCCCTCAGGCCAATCTGATGGGGGCATCTTCTCAATTGGAGTTCACTCTTCCCAAATGACTTTAGCTGCTTTGAGTTGACAAAACTAGCCAGCCCACACCAGATGCCTGGAATGGATGTGGGTTGCCCTGAGGTTCTGTTTCTTCCCCTACAAAGCTCCTGGTGATAGCAGCCCTGTCTTTCTGACCCCTGGGCTTTGTCCTTATGAGCATATGGTGTTACAATGCATACGTGATTAGTAATCCTCTTGCTTTTAATACCCAAAAAAAGAGAAGTAATTAACTCTTTTAGGTCAGCCAGGTTGGGGAACTCTGTTCTCCACACTGACACAGAATAAAGGGTAGAGCATGTGCTTTATTAACAGCCTCTTCCTCTTGCTGCGCCCAGACTCTGAGCCCAAGAAGTCTTCTAAGTCGGTTGTCAACCTCATTTTCAGGTCTACAGGTCTGGGAATGGTGTCTCTAGCCTGGGCAGCTGGAGCCATCTCATCTCTGGCCATCTTCAAACAGTCCAAAACGCAGCTGCCCATCTTCTTCTGTTGTCTTTGTTGCATCTTGGCCTTGTGTTTCTCCTCCCTGGTGCCAGAAACAGGAAACCAGCCTCTCCGTGACAGCATAGAGAACTCTTCAAGGTAGATGTGCAGAACCTCCTTGTCTCAAGCTCTGGTAATAGAGTATGCTGAATACTGTTCATCCCCATGACAAGAGGACCCCGGGATATGAGGGTTCTCCTGTTCAAAGCAGTCTCCCCCAGAACTTCTGGTTGTGGCCACTTTGCCTAGATCTAGCTCAGGTTCTGCCATCTCTCTCTGTGTCTCTGTGTCTCTGTCTGTCTCTGTCTCTCCCCTCCCCTTCCTCTCCTCCTCCCTCCCCCACCCTCTCTTCTCCCCACCCCCCTGTACAGCTTTCTTTGCCCATAGATCCTCTCTTTGCCATTTGCCCTGCCCTGTATGCCTATATGGATCGAGGCACTGTGTTTGGAGATGAGGAGACTGTGGTAACATAAATTCTCCCAAAGGTTTTTGAGAAGATTAGACCTATGTAGTAAGGATTAAAAACACACACATGTGACAGGTATTGCTGATAAAGATGGTGAAGCCCACTCCAAAGTTACAGGGAAGAGAAGGGTCAAGCTGGTGCTGGGAAATGTAGTCATCTCCCAGCTTGAAGACATCTGGACCATGACCAAGTTTGGCTGGGGATCTAGGTACATAAGAAAAAGCCCCATCTTGTTCAGAAGACGTTACTGTTGAAGATGTCTCATGTTTGTTCTCACCATCTGCAGAAGCACTATGGAACACAAGGAAAGAAGCAAGAACATTCCTAGGATGATGGTAACTGAGGAGTCGATGTCTGAAGTTGCGGCTAATTCTGAATTGACAAAAAATACCTTGTTCAATGCCAAGATGTTCAATCGAGAACCAGACAGCTTCCTCAACATGGCCTTGAGGTAACCAACAGGGAACCTAAGGACCACCCTCCCTAGAGCGTTTTGGTTTGGAGTCTAGTATGGGTATGGGGCCATGGATTCATAGCCTCAAATTCTAGACCCAGTTTGACATGTGGGAAGAGTCTGTCCTCTTCCAAGGCCAGCCCTCAGGATCCAAAAAACAGTCCCTTCTGAAGGAGGTGCTGACTTGTGGTTCACTCCAATAAAATATCATGTTGGTCTTGAGAAGGCCATGTCAAGATTGGCTGTGTCATGACAACCCAGAGGTTATGGCCTGGACAGGTATGGTGTGGTGGTCAGATAGGTAACTGAGGCTTTTCAGGATCTTTGGCTAAGTTCTCAGGGACAGCAACTAACTCTCTGGATGGAGTGGGTGTGGGATGGGCAATATCTCTGAATTCCAGAGATGGAACAGGGGTACCAATCATACCTTCTAGCCCAGCCATCAGCTCAAGGCCAAAGAAGGACAGAATTCATGAGGGTTTGGATGGAATATGAAAAACAAATGGGAACTTCTCTCATTGCCTAAGGCTGTCCTCAGCCTTCCCCTTGATATCCCAAATAAGTATGGCTCCAAAGATTACCCATCTCAGGCCCACCTTATCCTGAGAGATCCTCTCCTTGACGGCTCCAATAAAGTTGACCTCTGTCTTCCACCACTCCAAGAAAACCCCCATGATGTTTAGTGTTAACTGTCAACTTGATGTCATAGAGACTCACCAGGGAATGGGTCACTAGGCTAGTTAGGGTGGGAAGACTGGTCTGCTGCGTATGGTACTGTTTCTTGAGTTGGGTCACTAGCTGCATGAGAAGAGGAACGTTAGCTGAGCAGTGACCAGTGATTCATCCCTCTCTGTGGATGTCATAGGATCTGTTTCAAGCTCTCCACCACAGTAAACCGTAGCCTCAAGTGGTGAGATGAAACACACATTGTCTCCCTTAGGTTATTTTTGTCACAATGAATGGAAAGTTGACTTAGTCAACTTGACACTGCCTAGGGTTATCCGAGAGGAAAATCTCCATCAAGGAATTGTATAGATCAGATTGGCCCGAGGGCATGTTTGTGAAGCTTGTCTTGATTATGAATTGATGCAGGAGGGTCCAGTCCACTATGGGTATCATATCATATGGGTATGGGTATCATCCCTAGGTCCTGGGCTACATAAAGAAAAGCTTGAGCTATGAGTAAGCCAGGAAAGTGTTCCTGCCTTGAGTTTCTGCCCTGGCTTTCTTCAACCGTGTACTGTAACCTAGAAGCATAAGCCAAATGAAGTCTTTCCTTCCCAAGTTGCAACAGAAAAGAAGCTAGAGAAGTAACTAGAACAATACCCACCCTGCAGTCCTCAGAGCCCATATTTCCCAGGTTAAGCCTGCCATTGTGAGCTAACATATGACTCCTCCAAGTCTTCAGTGGGTAAACTGGGAAGTCCTCAGTGTCAGACCCTGACACCACTTTCTCCCTCTGTGGGGTGTTCTCCGAGTCAAAGCCCACTTCCTGCTCTAGATTCCTGCCTGATCTGATTAAAAATCATGAACTTGTAAAGAGTAGCTTCTGTCTAACTCTGGGAGCATCGACAAGGAAAGAAGAGCCTTCAGTTAGTGTAGTAAATGTATGAGCTGCTACATTGTCAGCAAATTCTACCTCCCACAAACCAGATGGTTTAGTGATCGAATAAGCAGTATTGAACATGCTCCTTGTGTTCAAGGACTCAAGTAATCATACATCTAGTGACAGGCCCACAAACATCGATGGATGCCAGAACTCTCATTTACCTTTTGGCTGGATACTGGGTCTTGAGAATTCTCATGTCTATGGGCAACTTTTAGGGCCTGGTATTTTTCTACTACTTCTGAGGTGTTAGCCTAAAAGTTACCCCTAGTCCCAGCCTAGACTGTCATTTTCCTATCCCCATTCCTCACACAAGATACTGCTAGCAACTTATCAAAGAGCATGAGGTCATATAGGAATACATTACTAGACACACAGTGAGCATTAAGACCCTAGAGCATGGCAGCCCTGAGGCATCTTGGAAAAAGCAAATGCAGAATCTGGTCAATCACCAAAAGAGCACAGACTCATGGGGATTCCTAAAGAAAATGAACTTGCAAACAAAAATTTACCGTGAAAATGAAGAAAAAAGAGTCGAGAAACAGAGTTGAGCCTCCGTGAGGTAATGACAAGCTCCCTGAAAGGGAGGGACAATAGAACGCAGTGTTACAGGACACAAAGGGGAAAGGAGAATAGGATTAAGCAGGGAAAGAGATGGACAAGGAGGGCAAAGGAGGGATATGGGAAGGAACAGTGAACCATATGAGACTCACTACTGTAGAAGCTTCCTAAAACAGGTACATACATGAAAGTAGACACTTTACACTACCCAATAAAACCTCCAGTGTCAGGAACTGGCTACATCTTGTGAGCTGTTGGCCAAAGGAGCACCATGGAACCCCCGAAATATCACAGACTGATACCACAGCAGTTTTTTGCTCTTCATAACCTGATGGCTAAGACCCTATTGCTGAAGACAAGACTTGCTTAATCATTGAACATGGAGAAGGTGAGCTGGTGCTTAACTAGAGGCGTTACCCCTGCTGACTAGTACTCATGGCACAGGAAGGTGCTCTGTATGTTACCAGACTAGGAAAGTAACCATAAGTGCCAGCTACAAACCCTGAAATTCACAACAGCAACCTTCCTGCATGAGATACACTAGTGTAATACTGGCACAATACAGGAGCAACCAACCACTCTCTTGGTTGGATTTAAGGCCACTCCATGAGCTGGAACTCATATCCGGGCACTGCTAAAGTGGCCAAGAGTCAGACTAGATAGGTCACAGGTCTAAGGGAAACCTAGTGCTAGTATTCTACTCAAGGAACATAGCCATAAAATGACTCCTTGTGACATATTGCTATACCGCATAGATCTGTCTCACTCGGCCCTCATCAGAGAAGCCTTTTCTTATAACAAGTTAGAATTAACACAGAGCCCCACAAATAGACCATATGCAGAAAGAAGAGACGTTTAAGCACTCATGGACTTTCGTTAAACCCTTCCCCTCAAGGCTCAGGGATCTATTCAGGAGAGGAGGTAGAAATACAAGAACCGGAGGTTACAGATGTCTCTAAGGAAATCATGTTCTCAAGACACATCAGTACTGACGCACACATGAACTCAGACTGTGCAGCAATCACAAGACCCGCACAGGGTAAGACAGGTGGGGCCAGGGAAGTGAATATAGGCTCTGACCCCTCACCAAGAAACTCCATAACCAAGGAGCTCTCTGCGATTGATACCTGCTGGTAAGTGGAGAATCAGCTTTTTTCAGTGGAGTCTCACTGGGTAGATCAACCTAACTCCAGAGCAGGTCCTGTGAGCAGGAGTGAGCACAACATGAACTCAGTGTGTCTGCGTGCATTTCTCATGTCGTTTGCCTGTTTTGGCATTTTCTTTTACTTATTAGTCGTTTACTTGCTTGTTATTTGTGTGTGTGTGTGTGTGTGTGGTTTCTTGATTTTGATTCTTGGGGTTTTGTTTGTTTTGTGTCTTGAAAGAGAAAAGAAAAAGGAACACAAAATTGGGTAGGCAAGGAACTTGGAAGGATCTGGGAGAAACTAAGGATGAAAACGTGATCAAAATACGTTGTATAAAATTATTTCCCTTGGGCTGGAGAGGTGGCTCAGTGGTTAAGAGCACCGACTTCTCTTCCAGAGGTTCTGAGTTCAAATCTCAGTAACCACATAGTGGCTCACAACCATCTGTAATAAAACCTGATGCCCTCTGCTGGTGTGTCTGAAGACAGCTACAGTGTATATAATAATAAACAAATCTTTAAAAAATTATTTTCCATTAAAACATTTTATTAAAAATGTTTGGAGGTGAAGTGACATGACTCTTGAGACACAGGTTTGGTGTCTCTGATTCTGTTGCTTGCTTTTTGGACCCTTTTTTCCTACTGGGTTGCCTCATGTAGCCTTAATAGAAGAGGAGGTGCCTGGTCTCACTGCAACTTGATGTGCTATGGCTGGTTGATACCCATGGGAGATGTCCTGGCTGGTTTTGTGAGTCAACTTGACACAAGCTGGAGTTATCACAGAGAAAGGAGCCTCAGTTGAGAAAATGCCTCCATGAGATCCAGCTGTAAGGCATTTTCTCAACTAGTGATCAAGGGGGGAGGGACCAGGCCATTGTGGGTGGAGCCATCTCTGGTCCAGCCCATTGTGGGTGGTGCCATCCCTGGGCTGGTAGACCTGGGTTCTATAAGAAAGCAGGCTGAGCAAGCCAGGGGAAGCAAGTCAGTAAGTGACATCCCTCCATGGCCTCTGCATCAGTTCCTGCTTCCTGACCTGCTTGGGTTCCAGTCCTGACTTCCTTTGGTGATGAACAGCAGTGTGGAAAGTGTAAGCTGAATAAACCCTTTTCTCCCCAACTTGCTTCTTGATTTTGATTCTTGGGGTTTTGTTTGTTTTGTGTCTTGAAAGAGAAAAGAAAAAGGAACACAAAATTGGGTAGGCAAGGAACTTGGAAGGATCTGGGAGAAACTAAGGATGAAAACGTGATCAAAATACGTTGTATAAAATTATTTCCCTTGGGCTGGATGTTGGTCATGATGTTCGTGCAGGAATTGAAACCCTGACAAAAACAAATTGGTACCAGCATAGTGGGGTATTCCTGTGAAAACCTGACCATGTTTTGTGGAGGACTTTGTAACTTTGAGCTAAAAGAGCCATTGGCATATTAAGAGCTCTGTGGGATGTTCTGTAGGAGCTTGAAAGATAATGCTGAGAACAGTGCAGAAGATGGAGGCCTGGCTTGTGAAATATCAGAGTGAAGATTAAAGACTCTTTGATTAGGGCTATTGCTGTTTTGGTTGTGAAGATTCTGTGGTTTTGGTTTGCTGGGGCTGAAGAATCAGCTGTAATTAACAAGATACCAGAACTACTAAAGCAAAACCTTTGCATTACTGGGACTATTGATGCTGGTCAGATGGAGCTAAGAAATTAGTGGTGATTAAGAAGAGACCAGCATCATTGAGATAAAATCTTCTGGGAACTGTCTTGTGAGAGCACAAAGAGGATGTGTTTCAGAGATAGCCAAGGTTGTACCTTGTGCTGTGGCTGGACTTGGTAATGTGTAAGAGTCACCCAGGTTGTACTGGTTTTGAAGGAATGAAGGGGTCATGAGAGCAGCTGAGGCTCGGCCCTGTGAGAGGCTGTGAAGGGCCAGTACCATGAGTTGACCACCAAGAACAGCAGCAGCAGTGGAGAACAGGCAGCTGGAGCCTACAAGACAAAGTGTGTGCTATAAAGGGCAGAGCTGGAGAAGTGACCCCAGTCCCCGTGTGTGGACTTTGGCTATCTCCCAACTGGGACACAGGTGAGACAACCCGCTGCAGTGCAGCCAGAATCTGGCTATAGGCTGGTAGCCCCTCTTGACAAACAGAATTTAAGAGGTGACGGGGACCCATCGACACCTGGCCTGCTAGGTCCAGAGCCTTCCAGTCCTCCCCTCAGCTGCCCTCAGCTCTCGATGTCCCTGGCGTGGGCACCATCACCTGGCCCTTCCTCAAGGCACTGCCAAGTTCAGAGCAGGGAATATGTCCAGGCTTCCTTAAGATTCTTAGAACCTCTGGGAATGGACGTCTCAGGGCGGCTGTGGTGTGCAGTCAACCTAGGAATTCATGAATGCTCAGGCCATGCTTGGTAGGAATCTTCTAGGCAGATGGATGCTGGTGAACACCTGACATGTCCCCTGTATACACTGGCATGACTGTCTACCGAATCCAGGTTTTCACCAGGTCTACTGAGAAAGGATGTGGTGCTGACAATACTGTACCTCAGTAACTGCTTACCCAACACAGAGGCTGACAGTGGGGCTAGATGACACAGCCTCACCTCAGGGAGGCACACAGGCACCCAAGGGACAGGATACCCCACTTAAAGCCCAAGAGCTTGGGAAAACAGAGCCCTAGAGATGAGAGTCTGTTTAGACCGGGAGAGCATTCAGGGACTGCTCCCCATGGGCCCAGCATGGGCGGAGAAGCGGTAAGTAGGCAGACAAGCTGCAGGAGGAAAAGCCAAGGTGAGGTCCAGGGAGAAGACGCTAGAAAGGGAGTCTGGGCAAAGGTGGAGGAGACCTTGAGCCCCAGGCTGTTTGACTCTCTCCTAGTTCCCAAAGCACACACATCCTGCCTGTTCCAACACTGGCCAGTGTTGCTGTTGTTTCTGACCCATGAGGCGGAACTACCAGCTCTTCAGTTTGTGTGTGGAGGTAGGTGACCTACTGTGTCTTCATCCTGTCAGAGCCAAGACCAACAGGTTCTTCTGGGCTCCCTTCTTCACATGTCCTATCCCTCAAAGGTCTAGACATGAAGCCCTGGCGTTCAGGGTTGTGTAACAAGCCAAGGAGAGAAGCATGTCCAGTCTGGCTATTTACCTGACACCTGAGGCCAGAGTCCATGCTTTTGCAAGGAAAGCAGCGGGCTTGCCTTGGTTGAAAAATCAGGCCACAAAGAACCTTTGCTCTAGTCCTGGAGCCCTTGGCTGTGAACCTGGTGACACATCCTCTAAGTAGGGGAAAGGTTCACACACAGGAGCAGGAACCGAGCACTGTGCTAAGGTCACAGTGGATAGAGACCGCAGTAGCCAGAAGCGTGGAGGGCAAAGATGGCCCTGGTCCAAGGCTGGGCTCTATCACTTGAGGACAGAAAGCCCTTTATTGAATTCCCATCTTATAGCTGTAAGGTGCCAGGGAACATTCCAGGTGTCTCCTTAGGACAAGTCGAGGCAGACTCGAGGACCGTGGAGGCCAAGCTTGGGAGAGGTCCACACCCCGGCTTTGGTGGATCACCTCATCTCTCTCTCGGAGGCACCCTATCTAAATCAGCTCGGTCTGGCAAATAGCCTATCCTTCAACGTGATGGGGGGTCTCCAGGGAACTAAAGAACGTGAAGCTGGGAAGGTAGGGAGGATCTGGGAGGAGTCGGGAAAAGAAATAAAGATGATCAAAATTATGAAAAAAATTAAATGAAAAACTTCAAGGGGTTAAAAACATTAAATTAAAAATTGTGAGACGTTTCCAGGGATAAGATGAGGATATTGCTAGTTTTAACTGATCTTAGCAGAATGTCTTTCTTAATGAGACCTGGGGCTTCTAGAAGGTTCTAGGGCTTTAGACTGGGTGAGGAAACTACTTAAAGTCTGTTTAAAGAACATTCCGAGTGGGAGGTTGCACTCTTCTGTGTGAATGTCTCTTATCACACAAAAGTATCTGAAACAAAACAAAACACCAAGGATTTTTTTCCCCTAAAAAAAGAAAAAAAATCTTTTTAAAATGCCCAATAACAAAAAAATATATACAAGAAATTAAATGAATGTAAACAATTTTTAATTTAATGACTACACTTGGAAGAGCTAAGAGGATGGGGCCTGTAGACAGGGGACTGTGACTTTGACAGTGTACGGGCTCAGTGTAGGCCCCATTAGTATGAGGGCCAGAGTTTGATTTCCAGTACTCATGTAGTAACCAGGCATGGAGGCATGGGGACATGAGGAAGTGTCAGGAGCCATAACGGAACAGGCTAATAACCAGCAGGTGACCATCCTGAGATGGCCGCCTCGGATTATTATATAATCTGTGACAGATTCGCCTTTATTCAGCAAAGCTGTAAGGGATTCATTTTAGGAAAGATCCCTGCTATTAATATGCTTTTCTTGTTGTTAAACATATATAACAATCATTAAGTAATAGCACACCCCTTTGGAGCAGATCTCTGCAGATCTGTGAAGATATATGGTCTTGTAGTGCTGCTATATAGACAAATAGATGACTTAAGTCTTAATGATGATCCTATAAGAATTCCTTAAATTACAACTGATTATTAAGGTATTTTATAGTGTCACTGCTATTAAGTTCTTTTCTGACAGTCAAAACCGCAGTGAGAACTCTGCCAGTCTCCCAAGTGTCACCAGTTAATTGCTCTTAGACAGTAACCAGACTTTCTCCTAATCACAGTGCATTCCAAGAGGTTGTAAATTAAACAAAGGTCATAAAAAGGGAACTAACAATTTATTATAGGTTCTAGGACAGAGGATAAAAAATTGAGTGGGTTTATCTATACAAAACTTCACTAATAACTTAGTATGGTTGTAAACCTTCAGTGAGCCTGTGGAGCTGAGACAGGTGATGGATGTTTAGCCAGATAATCACTCCTAATAGATATGCATGTGAACATTCTCTGCTGTAAACTTCTATTTCAATTTATCTTTTGTGTGAACTTGTGAACTTTGTAACATGTGATCATGCATTCTGAAAGATGTATAAGTACTGAGGACAAAGAGAGAGGCATTCCATCCTCTTTTCCCTTAGAACTTCTTCCTCATAGGAGCCTCTTTTCCCTTTCCCCACTTAGGATCTTCCCACTTTTCCCTTAGACAGCTTTCATGGGACACTTTTTACTACTTAGTGATAAACATTATAATCATTTCTCAAAGTGCCCCTTTTTTGTTCCTGCGACTTTTGATTAGCAGGCTGAAAGTTAGAGTCCAGCAGTTCCAGCTGAGTTAGTACAGAGTCTATTTACTTAATCCTTTACTGTCCGAGGAAGAGGTGCTAAGTTCCAGGGCCTGCAGTTTCTGACCTCAGAGGAACACAGAAGGCAGGTCAACTATGGTAGCATAGTAACTTATACTTATATAGTAAACTTTTTATTATACAGCAGCCCTAAACAAAGTCTTACCCCGGTATCTCATAAGACCAAGTCTCTTACCCTCTGCCGACGATTTCCCCCCCTCCGCTGCCTCAAGAAGGACTGACAAGAAAGAAGAAACCCAATGCTGGCATGGAGTCATGGAGGGAGGGATGGAGGCTTGGAGGGAGGGATGGAGGCTTGGAGGGAGGGATGGAGGCTTGGAGGGAGGGATGGAAGCTTGGAGGGAGGGATGGAAGCTTGGAGGGAGGGATGGAGGCATGGTGCAAGTCATGAAATTATGGAGGCAAGGGAGTGGGGCTTGTACGTAAAGCCCCAGTAGCAAAGATGCAGAGACAGGAGGATCTCTATGGTTTGCTGCTCATCCAGTCTATCCAAGTCAGAACCTCTGGGTTCAGTAAGAGACTGTCTCAAATAAGGTGAGAGACTGCGAAAGACTCTCATCATGGACCAGAGAGATCTCAACATGTACACATATACATGAGCACCTGCATAAACTACATATGTATGCACACACACACACACACACACTCACATGCACACTCACATGCACCAGTGAGCAGGCAAAAAAACCATGCTCTTTTCCTGAGATTCTCCAATGTGCTACCACAGGAAGCAGACGATAACATTTTGTCTTTTCCGATGCTGCTGTATCCCAAGGTTAGAGGGACCAGAGGGGGTCTAAACTCTGGCCTCCCACTTGTGGGGCAAGCACTTTACCCTCTGAGCCCTCCCTCTTCCAGTATCCCCTGGGATTTTGGGTTCTCCTGGGGTCTAAGAAAACACTGGGTAATTGTCACAGTTTGAGGCTGACCTGTCACTGTGATTGGGGAACCCCACCTTACTCTTCAAGGTTGGTAACACATTCTAGATCCAGGGAGCCCTGATTTATTCACTTAACAGGAAGCCATTGATCAGGTAATGTATCAGACACACTGCAGGGTCCTCTGCCTTGGGGGAAAGGGAAGCGGACGCTGCAGGGGTGTCCACAGATGAGAGCATCTCAAATAGGCATACAGAGGTGTCAAGACCCGTGGAACACTCTCAGAGACCTTTGAACTGCTTTAGTACTTTGATAAAACGGGTTCTTCTGGCCACCAATGTTAGCATTCTGTCTAAACTCCACCCCACAGTTGCCTGGCAACACCAGGTATGCTCCGCCCCCACAGTTATCTGGCAAAAGCCTAGCACTATAAAGAGGGCTGCTTGCTCCCTCCTCTCTCTTGCTTCTCTTGCTCTTGCCTTCCTGTACCTTCTGTCCCCTTCCCTTCCCCCCTCTCTCTCCACGTGCTCATGGCCGGCCTCTATCTACCCCCCTCTTCTCTCTCTGCCCCACTACCCTCTTAACTCCCCTCCCCATGCTCTGAATAAACTCTATTCTATACCATTGTGTGGCTGGTCCCTCAAGGGAACGAGATGCTCAACATGGGCCCACCAGAGGCATCCCCTTCCCCTACACCTCACCACACCTCCACAGAACATATCCCCACTCTATAATTTTTTTCGTAACATTGGTGCCGAAACCCAGGACATATCTTTTCTTTATCTTTTTATAAACACATCAAGTAAGCTGCCCAAGACTAGGACTAGGAATCCCAAGTATCCAGCTTGGGGCCAGGGACCCAGGAGATATGAGAGCCAAATAGAACAGGAATCAGAGTCGGGACCTCTATCTCCATCCGCATGTAAAGCTGTTGCCATGGCCCCAGAACACCCTGCCTTTTGTGTGATGATGTGCAACGGCCATGTTTAGAGGAGGGTATCCTGGTTCATGTTCAGAAACCCAGAAGACTTTGAGGTCCTGCCTACAGTGTGGATTGCAAAATGTTGGAAACGACAGGAAAGTTCCAGTTTACACTTCTGGGAGGGGCTTCAAAATATGCACAAACCTTTTTAAAAAATTATATTTGAAAAAAAAAATTGTAGCCCAGACTGGCCTTGAACTTGTGCAGAACCCACTTGCACCATCACAGGTGTATATGGATGAGCTTCAGGAGTGGTTTTGAAGTTGGGAGGTGGTGGTGGGGTGGACTCAGGAAGACTCCCCTTCTGATTGGCTGCAGGATGAGTAGGCGGGACTTACAAAAAGTAAGGCTCCAATTGGCTCTGCACTTGCAAGCCGGTGTCTTAGTCTCTGGGGTCAGCACCCAGAGCCCAGGCACATCCGTGGGACCCCCCTCCGCGATGCATCGGCTGCAGGTAGTGCTGGGTCACCTGGCCGGCCGGCCCGAGTCGAGCTCCGCGCTGCAAGCCGCGCCCTGCTCCGCTGGCTTCCCGAAGGCCTCGGCCTCGGACGTGGTGGTGGTGCACGGACGGCGCACCCCCATCGGCCGCTCCGGCCGCGGCGGCTTCAAGGTGAGGCTCAGGCGGGTGAGGGGAACAGAAGGGGGCCAGCGCGGGTGGGATCCTGCCATCGGGGGTCCGGTGACCGCAGAGTCCCCGAGTGGGGATGCGGGAGTTGGGCTCACGGCTGCTGCGCCTCGCCCTGCAGAACACCACCCCGGACGAGCTTCTGTCGGCCGTGTTGACCGCGGTTCTCCAGGATGTGAAACTAAAGCCTGAGCAGCTGGGAGACATTTCCGTGGGTGAGCTCCCCCACGGGCCCTGCACCGGCCCTTCTCCGCCCTCCTTCCGGGAGCCGTCTCCCAACTCATAGGGAGTTACTGAAGGGAAGGACTCTGGACCACAGAGGGCTGAACCAGAAGGCTCCTGATGGCCGGTCTCAAGCCTAGAACCTTGGGCGCCCCCTCGTGGCACTTCTGCTAACTGAGCGGCGCTGGAAAGCAAGCATGCCCCTAAATAGAAGCGCTAAAGCCCATATGTTCCTGGAGACCCCAGGAGATGGGAAAACGCTGTCCTGGGGTGCCAGCCTGTTCCCCGTCCCTGAGCCTCTCCTGTTACCAGGCAAGCATCCCCTACCCAAGCTTGTGATTTAGAGGAGCCTGCCTTGACCCTCCAGCACTGGACTAGCCTGCGACAGGATGTTGGGTAGCTGGCTCCCCATTCCCTAGATTCTGAGCCTCCACAGCCTCATGTGGACCTCTCTCTGGAGGCTCACATGGAGAGATCTGGAATGTCTGCTTTCTGGGGCGTGTTTTACTTTAGGCTTTGGGATGCCACCTGGCACTGAGCGAGGGCTCTTCTGTCCGCAGGCAATGTACTTCAGCCCGGGGCCGGAGCCGTCATGGCACGCATCGCCCAGTTCCTGAGGTAATCTCTCCAGCTCCAGCCTGGTTGTCCACCATGACTGCTGAAGGCCCTGGCACTGTGTGTGGTGAAAGGTTAGGTTGAATGCAGAAGTTGAGGCAACTACAGTCCACTAAACTGACCTCTGCTCAAGAACCTTTTCCCTACTTAGAGGGGGCGTGTCGCTGGGCCCATGGCCAAGGCATCCAGGACTTGGGGACAAAGCCAACTTATCACATACCCTTTAAAATGGAACAGTGTCTGCTTCTGTTCTTAGAAGTCCAGGCTCATCCTGTCGGTGTGGGTGGGGGATGGGTGGCACCCCACGCAGGCACAGGAGTCCCAGAGGAGGAGACCTTATATCCTTGGCTTCCCTACTGGGGAATCAGTGGCTCATTCACTCCTGTGTGGAGGCTGAGGACGCTCTTCCCTCAGTCCTTTCTGGTGCACAGGTCAAAAGTCATAGCAAACTGGCCGGTAACAGATCAGGAACAGACAAACGACAAACAGAACCTTTGAGAAATGGCAAGGGTTAGACTTAGCCTGACGCTCAGAGGGTCTCTCCATCCCTCTCTAATTAACTGTATTCTCAACTCCAACTGGCTTCCCCAAACTGACGGTGTCAGGGCTGTCTGCCTCTATGCCCTCTCTACCATTCTGTCTCCATGAAGGGCTGTTCCTGTCTTCTCTCCCTGTCCTGCTAAAACCTGCTCAGGTATACTCTCACCTTTTGTGCTTACCTTCCGCAAACCCTCAGGCTTCAAATGAGTAGCCCCTCTGTCATGTGATCTGTCATGTGACATGGCTTTCCCATACGTCTTTCTCTGTATTATGCTAGAACCATCCTAATTCCTGTGTGTTCATCCTCTGGGGTCCTTAGGATATCAATCAAGGCTCCTAGTGCATAGCCACATTGGCCAACGTCTCTTTGCCACCTTGGAAAGTGGCTCAGAGAATTTCAATGGCTGAATCCTGGGAGCCCCAGAGCAAGGGGCGAAGGATAAACTTGAGGAGCAGGGAAGTACTGTACAGAGGGGAAATCTAGACACATTAGACCAACTATGTGTTGACTAGAAAGGTCAAGATGGAGATGAATGGTAGCCCAATGTTCGAATTGTACTGTCATGTCTTAGGCTAGCCGCAGGCTCAAATGTCCTCAGAGGACCAGTGAGAAATGACTGGTTTTCATTGCAGAGTCTTCATGGCAAAGGTTGTCTGTGACCCACACAGGCTTCCATGGTCTGTGTTGAGTACCATGGGACAGATGAGAATGTGCTTGGGGACTCCAGGTGGTAATGGTAGAGACAGATCTGCACCTTAGCTGCTTCCCCTGCTGTGGGTCTGCTCCAGTGGGGTTGCCTGTTGTCCTGATCTATACACTGCTGGGGCCTCTCATGAGGCCCAGAAGACTCATGGGTCCTGCTTTCCATGAGACAGGGTCACGTACAGGGCTGGCCAAACATCCAGGGCTGGCTGTACATCCAGAACTGACCCCTTCTCCCCTCTGTTTCAGCGGCATCCCAGAGACTGTACCTCTGTCGACGGTCAACAGACAGTGTTCGTCAGGACTGCAGGCAGTAGCCAACATTGCTGGTGAGTGCTGATTCTGGGTGCGTGAGTGTACCCTGACCTTGGTCCTTTCATCCTTAGCACCCTAGGCTGAAAGAATGGAGGAGCACCCATTGCCATACCCCAAGCCTTTTGGGGTGCTCTTGGGTCTTCTGTGAGGCTTTGTTGAATGTGCCCAAGAATAGGGAGGGAGCGGGCAGTGCTACTCCAGGGCAGGCCCACTCCGGCCAAGGATAGTTATGAAGTGCTTTTGTTGCAGGTGGCATCAGAAATGGGTCTTATGACATTGGCATGGCCTGTGGGTAAGATTGCCTTCCTGCCGGACCTTATTAACCAATGCAATAATCAAACTAATTTTTCTCTCCTCAGTTCCGAGGGGCTGTGATTCCAGGCTTCCCCCTGACCACTAAGACAGCTGAATAGACTGAGCTTCCAGAAATGTGGCTGGGAGTGGCCCAGGCGCTGGGCAGCTCAGGAATAGGCCAGTCTCAGCACAAGCAGGAGGGGGACTTGTTCTCTAAGGTACCCTGGGGAACTGTCAGGATGGAGCATGTAGGCAGGCATGCTGGGAAAGTTCTACCCTTGAGAGTGCCCCACTGCATGCTGGGAAAGTTCTACCCTTGAGAGTGACCCACTGCATGCTGGGAAAGTACTGCCCTTGAGAGTGATCCATCTTCTCTATGAGAGGCATGTTCTCTATGCCTGTAGAGAAAGGAATACTAGCTTAGGTTCTGTAAACCAAGAGACATACAGAGCACAGCACAGTGGCTCATGCCTGTCCATCCCAGCTCCCGAGAGAAGAGGCTCTTAGGTTGGAAGCCATCTTAAGGCAGGGACAGGTTTGATCGTGCAACGTCTACCCCTCAGCTGTTCTCTTGAACAGTCTGAGGGACAGACTGCTGGTTATCGGTTCACCGTCACCACCTAGACTGCAGTCCAGGGTTCTAGGACCTAGACTTGGGGTTGTCCGAAGCTGGAAAGACAGACAGTTAAGGGAGGCCTTGGCAGGCTTGGGGCGAGCGCCGGTTCTGGAGAACAGCTTTGGATAGGAAGCATTGCAGGCCTACGGTCAGGACCTGGCTGCCTGCACCGGGTTGTCCTGACCTCTGTGCCTGTAGGAAGACAACCAAAGTCCACAAATGAGAACCACAGTGGCCAAGAGCCACAGCCAGCCTGGCCATTGCTGTTTATTGTGTTTGTCACAGTGAGGGCAGCGGATGTGGTGTCTGAAGGGAAAGGGCTGGGCCTCCATGAGTTCCTCAGGGGGTTCTAGATCCAAGCAGCGTGAGGAGCCTAGTGTTGGAAACAGCAGGTGGATCTCTCGGCCACCTCACGGCCTGACCATCCCCTACTGAGGGTTATCTCTGGGGCCAGACTGCCTGCCTAGTGTGGTCCAGGTTAAACAACTGAGGACATTCTCCACCATTCAGACCTCACTGTTCCCGACTTTATAAAGGGACACCTACTTTAGCTCTGTGAATGTTGCTAGAAGATCGGCTGTCACCATGGGGTCTCTGTCCTGTGGTGACACTGTTTGGAGGGACCTTAGACTAAATGAGTTCAAGCTAGTACTAGAGGAAGAAACACTCTCGGTTAAGGTCATCTGCTGTCATCTTGACGCTTTACCTCCAACCCACACACCCTCTGTGAGCCCTGGGCGCTGACGACTTGTTCGTCCTTGTCTGTTCCTGTCAGGCCTCTCTTTGATTGACTGTAACTTTCTGCTTGTTGTAAAGGAATTTCTCCTTTCCCCTTTGACGTTGATATTACTAAGGGCTTGGCCTAGCTCTGGACATTTGTCCTGTGCTGGGGGGTGGGTACCAGAAGGCTGCGCCTGGGGACATGGCAGTTTCCTGCATCAGCACTGGCAGTGTGTCTGGTAGAATGCTGGGTCCTAAGCCGCAGGGAGAAAGGCTCAGCCGCCTTGTAATACCCACCTTCCTCGTGGGCTTCTGCCCTTCTCAGGCTTCCTAGAGAGCTCACCTCACTCCCCAAGGACTCCCTGGGCCTTTCCTCTCTAGCACTTGGCACACGGCTGGCCATCCCTGGCTTCCTCTGAGAGCTGGGAGCTCATGCCTCCTCTTCCTCCTCCTCAGGGTGGAGTCCATGTCCCTGTCTGAGAGAGGGAACCCTGGGAATATTTCCTCCCGCCTGCTGGAGAGTGAGAAAGCCAGAGACTGCCTGATCCCTATGGGGTGAGTGTTCACAGGAAGCTGTGTTTGTGCACGCTCCCTGTTCTGCCCTCCGTGAGCAGACACCAGCATGTTTTCTTCTCTGGCTGCCGTACTTAGCTTCCTCTTCTTCCTCTGGCTGTCATGTGCTCCATAGGAACTGGGTATGAGATTAATACTGCCCTTGACCTCAATTTCCTGAGGTTCCCTCTCCTCACAAACACACACACACACACACACACACACAGATACACACACATACACACACACAGACTAACTCACATACACAGACAAACACACACACAGACACACACACACAGAGACTCACATAGACATATACACACACATACACAGACACACACAGACAAACACACATACACACACATACACATATACACACATACAGACAAACACACACATACACAGACAAACACACACACACAGACACACACACACATACACACAGAGACACACACATACACACACACAGAGACACACACACACACACCCCTCTCCGACTCCACAAATTTCCAAATGGAGCTCATGCTCATTACTGTGTCTAAGGCACTGTGTCTCAGGGAAAGCAGTGGGAAGAGGCCCCAAAGGACTTGGGGAACTTGGTTTCTTGACTCGCAGGGGAGGACTCAGGCCTGTGAGGTACCTTGTGGGAAGTCTGTTCCATCTCTCCAGTGCTGTAATTCTGCAGCCGTGTCTGTGAGCTCTCCTCATGTGCCCAAGGGCAAGGGATTCTGGGAGGCTCACCGTAGGAGAACCATAGCCTGGCCTGGCTTTCTCCACATCCTGTGTGTCCCCAATATCGTCCTGCCTTTGTCTTATGGGCAAGGACAGTTCACCCGGGTGACAATTCCTTCTGTAGCCCCCACATTCAGGCTGCTCTTCCCTCTTTGAGGTGAGACTTTGAGCATCTGTGGACATGGGTGTTTAGTGATTATGATGAGTCAGGAGTCCCTGGGGCATGGACTGGAAGCCCCGTCTCTGACGTGAATGGCCAGAGGGTCAAACATAGTCCTTCACCGTGGCCCTGGCCCCTAGGCCAGCAGACCCACGGCCTCTGCTTTCCTGTGCCCTAGGATAACCTCGGAGAACGTGGCTGAGCGGTTTGGCATTTCACGGCAGAAGCAGGATGCCTTCGCGCTGGCCTCCCAGCAGAAGTGAGCGCAGCGGGACGGGCTGAGGGTGGGGCTGGAGAGTGGGTCACGTAGAGTTTTGCCAAGGGACAAACTTCATATCTCTATCTGAAGAGTAACAGTGGCCAGCATCATGATAGGTTAGACACATGCACTGACTTCCCAAATTATGGAATAGACTAAGTCTGGGATGTGACCTGAGGCAAAGCTGAGTAACTTAGAGTAACATCAGGAATGAGACACTGCCCCGCTTCCCCAAAGCTGACCTCTGACCTCTACATGCATGCTATGGGGAAATGAGGAATATGCTCCCGCATGTGCGCGTGCGCACACGCGCTCGCACACACGCACACACATACATATTTAATTTTAAAAGTATTGTAAGGAGGGCCAACATCTTCAATCGTCCTCCTCCTCTTTGTGGTGATCTAGTGAGAGCCATGGGGCAGATGAGGAACCTCTGAATGTCCTCAGACATCCTGCACCTACCAAAAGGCAGGGTCCCGAGGAATTCCTACCAATCAGAGCTCCTCAAAGGCCAGGCATATTCCCGGACTTTAAACCCTGGAGTACACACATGTTCTTCTGAGCTGCCAATGCTAGGGACAGGCAGGAAGGGATCCCAAACGTGCCTATGTCTTACTGCCCACGGTGCTGGCAGGGCAGCAAGAGCCCAGAGCAGAGGATGCTTCCATGCTGAGATTGTGCCTGTGACAACCACTGTCCTCAATGACAAGGGCGACAAGAAAAGCGTCACCGTGTCTCAGGATGAGGGTGTCCGCGCCAGCACCACCATGGAGGGCCTGGCCAAGCTGAAGCCTGCCTTCAAGGATGGGGGCTCCACCACGGCTGGTGAGCGTGGGTCAGGAATCGGGCCGATCACCGTGGCCTGTTCCACTCTGAACCTGGAGCTGACCAGGCCCTCTGGGAAGGTGATGGTGGGGGACTGGCTCTCCTCTGCTCTGCCTGATGCCTCCTCGTCCCACCCTTCCGCCCCAGGAAACTCCAGTCAGGTGAGTGATGGAGCAGCTGCCGTCCTGCTGGCCCGGAGGTCCAAGGCTGAAGAGCTGGGCCTCCCCATCCTTGGGGTCCTGAGGTCCTATGCAGTGGTCGGGGTCCCTCCTGACATCATGGGCATCGGACCTGCCTATGCCATCCCTGCGGCCTTGCAGAAAGCAGGTGAGGTGGCTCCTTCTCACCCTGGGCTTGGATCCTTCATAATCTGTATCTGGGACTGGGGAGTGCTGGGTTTGACCTTCTGGGTGCTGTGGATGGAGCAGGCTAGCACCCCACACCCACTGCCTGACACTACAGCTAGCTGGGACTCACTCCTGCCTTAAAGACAAACATCAGACTCCTGGGATCTAGGCTTGGGATAGGGTCCAGGGGGGTCCAAAGTCCTGCCCAGTGGTTGTTGTCAACTCTGGTCTGTACCTCACCCACAGGGCTGACTGTGAATGACATAGACATCTTTGAGATCAATGAGGCCTTTGCCAGTCAGGTGAGCCTGGGTGTTCCGGTGGTTGGTTGGGCCGCAGTTCAGAGCGGATGGAGGCTTCAGCTACTGCCCTGGCTCGCTGTAGGCCCTCTACTGTGTGGAGAAGCTAGGGATCCCTGCAGAGAAGGTGAACCCCCTGGGGGGTGCAATCGCCCTGGGCCACCCCCTGGGCTGCACTGGAGCCAGGCAGGTCGTTACGCTGCTCAATGAGCTGAAGCGCCGTGGCAGACGGTAAGGCTGCTCCTTCTGGGGAGCTGTGGTGTCTGATGGCTGGGACTTGTGGGGGGTGAGCACACACGGGTGTTCTGACCTGGGTGTGGAGAGGTGAGACCTGCCTTCCAGAAGCAGTGCTTCCAAAAGCAGCGTGACCAGGCGTCTGCCACCAGGGTGTGTGTCTGTCTGGGACTCAGTTCCCACAGATCCGCTCTGCTGGTTTTGACTCTGCCCATGAGCCCTTGTTGCTGCAGCTCCACCTGGTGGGAGCGGGGCTGGGGTTTTTGCCTGTGCGAGCTAACACTGGTTCTTCCCCAGGGCTTACGGTGTGGTGTCCATGTGCATCGGGACCGGGATGGGAGCCGCCGCTGTCTTTGAATACCCTGGGAACTGAGGCCCTGGCTGCAGGCACTACCCAGAGAGTCCTTCGGTGGTGTCCAGAGAGGGGATGCTCGCAGTAGCCACTACATGGTACACTCAGCAGTGGAGGGGTCACAGCACTTTAATTTAGAAAATGTCATTGCAACATGGGTACAAGGGGGTGCTGGGACATCTAATCCGATCCTCTAGGTTGAACCAAAGACTGTGCGTGTCACACTTGGCCACTGGCCAGCATCTATTTCTGTGGGACCGTGGCCTCACAAATGGTGGGAAAGATGGGTATAGTAAATGCACTTTATTTGACCTTGGCTGCAGTCATTTCACTCAGGATCCGGCTCTTGCTCTGTTGGAATCCGTAGCCCGTCTTTGTAGTGAGTGTGACTCTGCTGGTGGTAGGCTGTGCTTGTTAGCCCTGAGACCTGTCACACAGGGCCTGGTTCACACCTACACCCTAGAAGGAGATTCCCTCATCCTAGGAGTTCCTCCACTTCCACCCCCCAAATCCTCTGTCCCTGTTCGGCAGCCCGGCCCCTCATCCCCGAGCCAGACTGATGACCTCCACTGGGGTTGAGGGCTACGGAGCCTCAGAACTGGTGGAGTTTCATGTATCTCTCGTCGTAAGAGCCTTGGCCCCGCAGCCTCAGGACACAGGGCTTCTCGCTCAGCACGCCTTCCACCACCAGGGTGGACTCATACAGGAGGCTGCTCCTGAGGAAGGGGTAGGTGAGCTGAGGCAGTCCCAGCTGGTGCTCAGACCCCATGGGCGGTGCCCGGGAGGCAGGAGGCAGTTCTTACTTAGGGTTGAAGAACACCTGAAGTGGGCTGGAGGTTGGAGGTGCATTGGTGGCTCGCCCCTCTAGTAGTCCACTGCCTGGGGAGACCCCAAACACACGATCCTCCCTGGCTGGTTCCTCCTGTCCTACACCGAGGAAGGAAGGATCAGATGAGCTCAGGTTCACCTCTGGTCCTGCCAGCAACCCAGGGCAGGGCAACCAGTCTACCTGGACAGGACTCAACCATCCCTCCTCCGGGAAATCTTGTTCGGGGCCCAGTCAAGAAATGGCAGCACGTGGGAGGGCCCAGCATACCCATCAGCGCCGCCCAGTGGCTTCGGCAGGTGCTGAGGTTCGTCAGGTAGACCTCCCGAGTGTGCTGCTGGTTCACAAAACAGGTCCCGAAGTCCACCCAGCTGGTGGAGAGCTGCAGCGAGGGCAGGGCCACGAAGGCTCGCAGGGGCACTTCCTGGGGGCCCAGGCCTGTGACTCAGTGAGGGGTGAGGTGACCTAGCCCACAGGGGTGGAGTTCTGAACTGGGGTCCTGGGAAGCTGTGTGCTCGGCTCCCAGTCTGTAGGACAGGCAGCTGTCCAGCCTCCTTCCATGTCTCCTTCCTCCGAGTGGGGTCCAAGGCACATCCCTCCACCCATTAGACCCTGAGCCAAGTGGTCGGAGGCCCCTCGGGAGTCCACGAGTCACTCAGACACGGCCATGGGCAACTTCACTAACTCGCTCTGCTGCACGCTGACCCGTGTGTGACCAGGTCAGTGCGGTTCGTTCTGGTACCCAAAGCCCTACCGGAGCAGAGTAGTGGCCCTCGCCTCTTCCTCATGCTCACGGTGCCTACCAATGAGGCCACACCCTCATTTTTCACTTGATTAAGTGGAAAGCAGACTTCAATTGTCACCTCTTCTGGGGAGCACCCTGGGTTTCCCCCTCCAGTCCCTCGCTCTCGGGGCAGGGTGTCATCTTCCTCCTCAGGTGGCGAGGAGAGAGAGAGAAAGACGGAATAGCAGGGGAAGCCTAGAACATGCCTGAACAGTCTGGTTGGTGAAGCCCAGGAGCAGACTCTGCGTGAACACCATCTTTTTCTCTCCGTTCTCACTCTCCTCAATGTCTACTCCAGGCAACATCTGGTCGGCTGAGAGCTTCTGGTAGGACAGCAGTTCCAGGGACAGTGAGAAGGTCACATCCACCTGGGTAGGATGAGTCACTCTGAGTCACTTAGGGTTGCTGAAGGCAGGTGGCCTGCTTCATTCAACGCTGTCTCCCTGGCCCCTCCCCCAGAGTGGCTTGCCTGCCCAGCTCAGCAGTGCCCCTCGGGGAGCATTTGGTCCCCATTGCCTGCACACACCTGCTGTGTGCCCAGTGCCTGGTCAGCAGAGGTCAGCCTTCCTTATCCCCGGGACTCTACCAGAGGGGACAGAGTACGGAAACTTTTTTTACCGAGCATGACCTGGGCTGAGGATGTGTGTACGTGCCAATGAAAAACTGTTTTTATCCTGAGGACGTGAGGGGCGCTTTAGGATCTGAAACAGGACACCTGAGGCAGCTTTTCATGGTGCCTCTGGCTGCTGGGGGGCAGGGGCGTTGGGCTGTGGAAACGTGAGGTGGGCTGCGGTACATAGGAGACCTAAGAAAAGCGGACCTTGGGCTCCTGGCCCTGAAGACAGCTGCACGGTAGCTGGCTCATCAGAGTCAGCGGAGGCATTTGCTACAGGTCAGAGCTCATCCTTGGGGCTTGGTTGGTCTTAGGGAGTTCAGAGGTCTGGCTGGCAGGAGACGCTGCTATGTTAAAATGCCACTGTATTGAGAAGGTGGCACATGGGACAGGACATGGTGGCAGTGAATTCAGTTTTACCAGGTGGGTATGTTTAGGTCAGGAACCAGATGCCCATGTACCATCTGCCTGTGACCATGGGGAGGGGGCACAGGGCTACTATGAGATGTTACTTTTCTGGGAGCTCTAGTGGAAGGACTCTCCCTTCCCGTTAGCTCTCAAGAGAGCTCTCTGCCATCTTGGGCAGCTCTGGCTCCCCAAGCTCCACAAGCAGGGCCTGGGAAGTCCCATCAGGCAACACATGCAGGACCTCACTGCCTGCAGCGAAAGACACAGGGTTACTCAGTGAGATCACGGAGAAGGCGGGTGCGATGACCCCAGATGTGCTGGGTAAAGCAGGCCCTCGGCTGCAACCCCAAACTCATCAGCAATGCTGAGGGGCTGCAGGGAAGGGAGGAAGAGGGCTTTGCAAGGCAGCGGGGAGGTGGGGGAGGGAGGAGCTGCAGCATTGCTGTCCACCCTGGAGGAGACTGTGCTTATGGGGGGGGGGCACTATTCAAAGAAACATGTCCCGTTTCTGCAAAGCCTGGGTCCCATCCTCATCCCATGTGCCTCAAACCGAAAGGAGGCAGGAGCTCACAGTTACTTTCCAGCCCTGGAATCCCCAGGACACCTCCGTCTTTAAAACTCCAGGCTTGGATGTCCCCTGGGCTGGGGGGGGGGTTCACTTATGTTCATGCAACCTAACTGTGGTGGCTTCGAGTCATGGCAGTAAACTTTGAGCCAAAGGGCACAGGAGAAGGGAGGGCACACGTGTGAAGTAGAGGTACTTAGTAGTATGCGCTGGCCTCCACTAGGCCATCAGTGGTGGGGACGTGGGGACACACATGGGAGAGTCTGAATGTGTTTAAGGGACACGTGTGGCTATTTGTGGTGTTTTCATCTGTGTATAACCTGTGCAGGCAGACTTTGTATACTGGAAGGTGTGTATCTGAGGGCGTGCACCCAAGATCGTGTGAGCAGGATGTGCCTGTGTGACGCCTGTAGAGGTGGGGAGGGAGGAGACGCTCCGCCCCCTGCACTGACCAGCGTGTTCTCCTGTGGGCGGATTATCAGCTGCTGGCATGTGGAGGGCATCTCCTCTTCACACGGGTGAGGGGCTCTGTTGTCCCTGCTGGCCCCACTTTGAGAGACGGAGAAGGGTCTGGAGACCTGGACTCGGATGTAGTACAGGACTTCCGTGGTATTGGTCAGTTTCAGATGGCGGGTGGTAAGCCATTTGCTCGGCACCTGGAGACCACAGAGGTGGCAGGGCTGGGTGTGTGTGTGTGTGTGTGTGTGTGTGTGTGCGTGCATGTGTGTATGTGTGTGTGTGTGTGTGTGTGGTTGGCACGGCATATCTCTTCCTACTCCTGAGGTCCATGACTCTGGGAAAGGGACTCAAGACTTGAAAGGCCCATATCCGGTGAGGCCCATGTCCTCTGACTGGTTTAAGGTGACAGTGTACTCACCCCACTGCAGGGATTTGGGGGGATGAGGTCGCTGGCCTGGCACCAGAATTCCAAGCAGCCACTGCTGTCCAGTTCGGCTTGCAGCCTGCCCGGTGACAGACACTGATCAGGCCACCAGGATCTGGGTCCAACAGGGTCCCCTCCCTGTGCCTGTTGTCTCTGCCTCCCTTCTGTCCCTGTCCTTTGGCTCTGACAGGGGTGGGGGAGGGAGACCCAGTGGGCGTACTGTGCATGTCTCACGTGGCCATTCAGGTCCAGTCTCAGGGGACCCACAGCAAAGTCCTGAAGGCGTCGCAATCGACCTGGGATCTGTCTGTCTGTCTGTGGAGCCCATCAGAGATCACTGCTGGTGCCTGGGCTGAGCAGGCCATGGGAGGAGGTAGCCATGGCCCCCTTTCCCAGGTGGGAAGTCTCACCTCCTTGTCCAGGCTCATGAAGCCCAGGGCATAGCCAGAATACCCCACCTTGTGCATAACGCCCGGGCCAAGCACCGTGGGTGTGAAGGAAATGTAGATGGTCCTGTAGTCTCCGGCTGGGATGACCTGGCAGGAACGCAGTTAACCTCATGTTCCTGCGGCAGCTCCACAAGGGAGCGCCTACCCCAGCATACTCACCACCTGCTTGGGGCTGATTTGATATATGTGGTCGGAGGGCACTGCCTCGTGCCCCTGCAGGATGACAGAGATAATCTTCTCTTTAGCCCTGGTGCCACCACCTCGGCTGCCCTGTTGTCAAAGAGACCCTTCAGCTCATGGGGGCCCAACGGAGCTGGGCCACACCTCACCAGGCTCTGTACTCCCACTCACCAGTGAGGGGACAGTGTGGCTAGACACTGACACATTGGAGGTACATGGGGACCCTGGTAAGCTGGCCTCAGCGGTCTCGGGGCACACGATCTCATTCCCATCTTGATCTCGCAGTGGGAAGGGTGGTCCATAAAACACAAGGAGTTCCAGCAGCCGGTCCTCCCTTTCTTCTGGGAAGTAGGTCTCCCAGTCTAGGCGGATGTCTGGGGCAGTCATGGAGGAGAAAGGAGGATGGGGGGACTCGTTCTGGCCTCCACCTCCCTATTCTCCCACACTCGTGGTACAGGGGAGGGGACCTTGCTATTTTTACGGCACCACAGTTCGTGGGGATGGGAAGATGGATCAGTTGGTCAAGTGCTTGCTGTGTGTGCTGGTTAGGCTTTGTCAACCTGTCCCAAGCTTAGCCTCCTGTTGTTTACCAAAACCACAGGCAACAGGAGAGGACAGACAGACGGACTGCCCACGAATGACCTCTGCCCTGAACACTCCTCTGTCAGCATGACCCTCTTCATACGTAAATAAATGTAATTTTAAAACTTAAACAACAAGTAAACAATAAAAAAAATGGCAAAGTGTTGGCGAGTTGGTGACACCAAGAGATGGGGGTGGTCCTAAGAGTGACGGCACTGAGGCCCCAATGAGGAGCAGCCACGGTGGGGGTGAGAGAAGATACTCCCAAGTGTGTCTGATAAAGCAGCTGGAAATGCACGACTGCTGTGAACTCCGGGAGGACGGGGGTTTCAGCACACGGTGACCGTGAAGACAGAAATCCAGCTTCAGAAACGTGCGGATCCCACAGGCAGGAGATCCCAGAGCCCTGCTCCTCGCCTCTGGCAGTGTCTTCCTCAGAATGGTCCAGATTGCTTAAACCTCTGGTTTCTGAGTTGTCCATAAACTCTTCCTTAAATCAACAAATGCCAACCCCCGGCGCCTCTCTGGCTTGACCCAGATGCAGCCCAAGTGTCCCAACAATGAAGTCCAGCACCTGGTCATGCCCCCACCCCCACCCCTGCACAAGACCCTGATGTGCGTGTAGCTCAGACACTGTTGGCTGAAGCAATGAGCAGAGGGGCCCTTGGAAGTGTCTGTCCCTGGGGACAGTGTGACCCTGGTGACATGGAGTTGAGCAAGGAGGGAAACACCTCTCTTTCAACCGTGGCCTGGCCTAGTCGCCTTTCTATTCTGGTTTGTCTCAAGAGCCATAGGCCACTTGGACTCCTTGGGTACTGCTCATGGCTGTCAGCCCCCTCCAGCCATACGGCGTCCCTGCCAGACGTACCCCCTGGACCATCGCACGAGCAAACGCACCACAGTGACTGGAGTTATACAGACGGAGCGTCCTGGTGACTGTGTCTCCTCCAGAGATCTGGGTCCCAAACCTGGAGGGGAAGAGCAGCCGTAGCTGGCACACTCCTTGTACTCTGTCACCTTGGGAGGCGGGGGTGCTGTGTGGGACTCAGGCCAGAGAGGACTGCAGAGAGTCAGGTCACGTCACCCCTCTGCTCTATCGCTCTGCCTGGCTGGGGTCATCAGATAAACCCTGGTTTATCTGTGTCAGCCCTGGGTCTGGTGCTGCCTTGGCTCACTCTCTGCCAACCCACCCCTCCCAGTCAGAGACACACAATTAGCCATGTCCACTGAGGCTACTCTTCTCCAAGATGGCCCTGCCCTGGAGCTTCCTTATGGGTGGTTCAGGCAGTCCTAGGCCAGCTGGAGAACCAGGAGGTCACACAGACAGTCCAGATTGGCAGCCAGAGTGTTCTGGTGTGTGTGTGTGTGTGTGTGTGTGTGTGTGTGTGTGTGTGTGTGTGGCCGTCGGGGATCAGAGACCAGGGCTAAAGTTGGGTACCTGGTGATAGGCTCCTTCTGGAGTGGGGCCACACTGTAGCACGTGTTCCTCAGGGAGCTGATAGGGCAGCCTACCACGGCCATGTACACGGGGATGACAGTTACTGGCAGGTCCCCTACCTGCAAACACACCAGGTGTCTTTGTGAGTGAGAGCCACTGAATTTCTATCGGGCAAAGCTTCTGTTTGTCCAACTGGCCCAGTGTCCCCAGGACTCAGTTCTTGCTCACCAACCTCTATCCCCGCCCAGTTCCCAGGCTAGGCACCTAGCCACCTAGGCACCCCCTAGCCTGGGCTGCTTCACCCCTAGCTCCTGGCCATCCTTCCTCCCCCTCACAGTCCTGTGACCTCTACTGATCTACCAGCCTCAGGGCCTCGGCCTTCCTAAGGCCCCTTTGTTTAAATGTCTGTATCTCTTAGTTTGTTAAGACTGTCTGTGGGGATAGATTGGCTAGCAAAGGATGAGATGCAGAGATCTGGGTGGCGGTGAGCGGCTTTTACTGCCTTGTTACTCCATACTGTTCTTTCCAGCCTGCCCTGTGCAGCATGGAGGTCCAGACGGCTCTGCTACACAGGGGGACTCTCCTGTCTGAAGCATCTCCACCTCGACCCCAGAAGTGGTAGCAGATGTGGGCGATGTGAGCGGGCAGTGCCTGGAGAGGCTGCGGGCCAGCGATGGCAGGGAGGAGTCGAGGAGAGGCGTGCCGCACAAATATCCTTACCGCGCAGAGGAGCACATCCCAGTACTCGCCCCACATGTTGGCGCAGCCTGTGATGTCAATACTCAGCTGCTGGTAGGCTCCCAGCATGCCCTGGGAGATGTGGGGGAAGAAAGCAGCCCCCTTCCTGTGAGACAGCATGTTCTCCACAAAGTCTGGGGAGGACAGAATGTGGAGGGTAAGGGCCCTGGACCGAGAGTGAGAGGCTAAATTCCCGGGGGTTAGTGTCAATAAAGCTTGGCCCTGGTAGAGAGTCACTGCATAGCGGCTCCTCAGCGAGGTGGCCGGTTCAGGATGGCCCTGCTTGCCCATGCTCTTGAACCTCCTCTGTAGACAAGCTGCCGCCAGTCTAAACCAAAACCATGTCCTATACACGACCTCAGGCCCTGGCAGGAGAAAGCCTTGGCCATCTTGGAGATTTTGCCCAGAGATGCCCTGAGATGGAGTCTCTGGTTCCCCCCTTCCCTCCTTGGCAGGCGCTGGCCCACATCCTCAGAAGGACACGTCAAACCTGACTCTGCCCATGGATGGCTTGGGCCCAACACTTGTCATGTTGGTGCCTCTTACCCAGCCTTTCCTTCTTGGCCAGGTGCTCCTGGATGCGGGCCGTCTTTAGCAGGGCAGGAGGTACATCAGGGCTTCATGGAGAGAGAGGATGGGATCGGAGTGGTCAGCTCCTCCTGCACCCTGAGCCATAGCCTGCAGCAGCCTTCCAAGCCACACGATGTCCCAGTGAGGATAACCCACCATATGCACCCTGGGAAATGCCCCAGGAAGAGGTTGAGACTCACACACTAGTCTTTTTCTCCAGGATGTCCTGGGAGCTCCCGAAGTACTCAAATGTGAGGGTGAAAGGGGTCTGTATCGGGGAGCAGTTTGTCAGGACGATCTGGCGAATCACAGGGGTCCTCAGTGGCACCTTTGAGCCGAAGTCCAAGCGCAGCTCCTCTTGCACAGTGCTGGTAGCGCTGTCCCATGTCACCAGTGTTACCTGCCACCCTGATCCTCGTTCAGAGAGCCAGCCACCCTGGGTGGGGGAGTAGTCCTGAACCCCAACTTAATTCCTCATCTCTCCTCATGGAGTACTAGACCCAAGGCCCAAGCTTCTCGCTAACCCACAGCGCCGGAGGGGTACAGGGGTACTCAAACTGTACAAGTTGACCCAGTGGGGTGAGAAAGGAATGCTTCCCAGTTGCTCATGGGAAAATCTGCAAAGGATCCCCTGTCATCTCCTGCCTTGCTAAGCAGGGTGGGGCGGAAGAGTAGAGACAGCGAGGCCTGTGTCAACAAACTTCCTGCTGTGGAAGTTCGCTTGGCAGGAGTGGGCACAATGCTGGCTCTCCATGTGGTTCCCCCTATCCTGGACTCACCTTTCATGAGATTCCGCTACCGAGATGGAGATGGTCACCTGAAGTCCCAGAGGCTTCCCAGAGATGCCCAGGGCCAGTGGTTTCTCCATGCCAGACACGTGACAGGGGAGAACCAAATCAGTCAGCTTTTCCTGCAGGGAGTTGATCCACAGGTCAGCTTTAGGGCTGGGGCCTCAGAAGATGAGCCACGGGTAACTCAACGTGAAGGCCTTGGTTTCTCCCTAAGGGTGGGCCTTCAGAGCCTGCAGTGAGCCATCCCCCCAGCCCAGGCAAGCTCCTCAGAGCCGGCGCTCCCTCTCAGTTCAGGGCTTATGTGTCTGCCCTACATATCTGTATCTATCCGCGGGAAGATATAATGGTGAGTCTTTGTTGGCAACCTGAGGGGGGTTAAAATCACCATGGAAACAGATGTTTTAGCACACCTGTGAAGGAGACAGAGTTAACCGAGGTGGGAAGATCCACCCAAAATGTGGGCACGTGGTATCCCAGGAGAAAGTCCTAGAATACCTGTAAAGAACTGAGCTGAACACCCGACTTCCTCTCTCTCTGCTTCCTGTTTGCAGATGTGCTGTGACTAAGCTTCCCCACCTTGAGGCTCTGCAACCTCAAACTATGAACAAGGTAAATGAACTTCTCCTTTCTCAAGTTGTTTTTTGTCACAGGGGCGAGAGAGGTGACTAAAGCAGGAGAGCCCTGTGTCTGCCTTCGAGGAGTGAGGACTTGGGCCTATATCTCGAAGATGGTGTCTGACCTCTACGTGCAGTGGTGTGCGCGCACACACTCTTGCATGCACACCCACAACAAACAAACAAACAAACAAAAAACGGCAAAAAGAAAAAAGGACAAAGAAATCCTTCATTTTTTTTTTCAAGAAGTTGAGGATGTTTCTCTTCTCAGAAGATATGAAAAGAGATGGCCAGCAAGACCCAAGCACCGAGCGTGCCCCTCTGTGGTGGCATGCCCCTCTGTGGTGGCATCCCTCTGGGATACTTCAGGGAGAATCCAAGCCTCTCCTACAAAGACGTTAGCGTCCCTCTGTGGCACCAGAACAGTGCCTCCCTTGAACGATGGCTTTGCCCTGAGGACAGCTGGACAACTGGGCTATCTGAGGTCACAGAGAGTTGCCTAGAGGAAGGCAAAGGTAGTGACAATGTGGTCAGTGTGTCTTGGGGGACAGCTGAGTCTCCCCTGGGCTCTCTAACCTTGTGGCCTCCGACAGTGCATCCAGAGTGAAAGAAATTAATTAAATGGCTGCCCACACATGAAGAGCAGGAGCAGGGTGTGTGGCCGGCCACCCAGGAAGCATGGGTACCAGTGGTCAGTACTTCTCACACACTAGACCCTCCCAGGCTGCCTCACTCACCTCTGTGTGGGCTGTCAACTCCAAGGTGAGCTGGAGCTCTTCACTGGGGCCCAGTAGGCCATGTCTGGGAGAGACTGTCACTTTGCACAAGTCTGCTTGAGCCCCCAGGAGCTGGAAGGCACAGGATGAGCTTATTGTCTTGTGAGGCTACCAGATGGAGCATAACCCAGCAAGCTGCACAGGGCTGGGTGCTAAAGAATAAGAAGGGGGAGGGGGAGGAGGGGGAGGAGGAGGAGGAAGAGGAGGAGGAAGAAGAGGAGGAGAAAGAGGAGAAGAAGGAGGAGGAGGAAGAGGAAGAAGAGAAAGAAGAAGAGGAGGAGGAGGAGGAAGAGGAGGAGGAGGAGGAGGAGGAGGAGGAAGAGGAGGAGGAGGAGGAGGAGGAGGAGAAGAAGAAGAAGAAGAAGAAGAAGAAGAAGAAGAAGAAGAAGAAGAAGAAGAAGAAGAAGAAGAAGAAGAAGAAGAAGAAGAAGAAGAAGAAGAAGAAGAAGAAGAAGAAACAACAACAAACAACAACCACCACGCAGAGCCTTCTCTCCTCCCCAACTTCACTGTCCACCATGGAGTTTCCTGGACAAACTGGACAACCCGCTGTGCTGGGCAGTAGAAGGCAAGCCACCTTTGAGGTTTCTCTCATGGTGCTCAGAGCAAGTTCCTATGTCAACCACAGGGATACTGCTGTGGCCCCCAAAGCTGTGTGGACCAGCAGTGGGCTGTGCTGGCTGGGAGGCCCCAGCCGTGTTCACCAGGGAACTAGAATCTCTTAAAGACGGAGCCGTGAAAGGTCAAGCAAAATGAACAGCTCCTTTCACACTTTGCTGTGAACGGTGTGAATGGGAGGGAGGGAGGCTGAACATTTACTCAGGAGGGTTGCCATTCATGGGGGGGGCACACACATCTTGGCTGCTGCTCCTTAAGGCTCAGTCACCTTGCCCCAGTGGAACTGGGTGGGTAGGAGTGTGCCATTGACAAGCATGGTTCTCAACTTTGTGGGTACACCCAGGTAGAGGTTGCTGAACTCTATGTGGCTGTTCTGCAGGTACACGTGAGGCTGCTGCACCTCAGCATAGACAGGAAGGTAGCTGGAACACAGGAAATCATATGGCACATGGATCAAAAAAGGAGACAACAAAACTCCCAATTTATAAAAAGGCATAGGGGTATCTTGCAGAAATCCCCAAGGAATCTATTAATGTAATAAAACAATAAAACAAAAGAAACAAACAAAAGCCAAACTAAACCAAACTACCAGAACCAGCAACAAAACAGTTAGGGGTAGTATGCACATTTACAGTTCCAGAGGCAGAGACAGGTGGATCACTGTGAGTTCACAGCCAGTGGGTACATGGGGAGTTTCAGGTCATCTGGGGCTGCACAGTGAGACTCTGCCTCCAGAAAACCAAAAGCAACAAAAAACAAACAAAACTCATAAAACCAAGTTTGTCACAGCTGCAACAAAAATACAAGAGCATCAGTCAAAACATAACTGCATTCTTATACTTTAACATGAGCGTGTAGAAACAAAATATCTAAATTTCAAATCACTTAAGGTTGAAACATGAGAAATTTTAAGGGTACTCTGGGTTTATTTCAGAATGGTTACTCACTTTTTCCTGTCTCTAATCAAAGGAAAAAAATCTTCTGTCCTTACCATAAGAATGGAGGCACTCCTGTCCTAGTTAGCTTTGATTGTCAACTGGACATGGCCTAGTCACCTGAGAAGGGAGTCTCAGGTGAGGATTGTCCAAATCTGATTGGCCTATGGGCATGTGCGGAGGGGAATTGTCTGAATTGTAACTAAAACAGATGGGCTCAGCCCACTGTGGGCAGCACCATTCCCTAAGCAGGTGGTCCTGAGCTATATGAAAATGTTAGTTGAACATGAGCCTGAGAGGGAGCCAGTCAAGTTCCTCCATGGTTCCTGCCCAAACTTCCCTCAGTGATGTGCTATGACCTGGAAGTGTAAGCAAAATAAGTCCTTTCTTTAATCTGATTTTAGAGAGTTTTCATAGTGTTTTTTTTTTTTTTTTCCACAACAACACAATGCAAACTACAAGAGCTCCCAAAAGTCTTGAGTCTTGTTCCAATGAGTGTTCCTACTACCTCTGCTTCTGGGAAACAAACCCGTTTTCTATATTTGGCTGTCTCCCTGGGATTTGGGTGGTACTCTGTGCCGTGTCCTCAATTCACTGGTGGATATAAAGAGGTTCACTTTTCATTGCTCCCCTCCCCCTGTCATGAGGCAGGAGCTTGATGGACAAGTGCTCTGTGTGTCTTGATGGCTAGAGGCGTCTAGTATGTATGTAGTATGACTAACATTTACGGTGAGCTGACGTAATAAGCAAAGGAGATTATCCTGGGGAGTCCAGATGGACCTGTCCATCTGAAAGTCCTTAAAACCAAGAACCTGCATTTGCCTGACCGGCTAAACTCAGGCAAGAAATTATATATACTTAACAGAGAACTACAAAAGCCAGTAATCAGATCTGCACTGAGGGGCCTGGTGTTTACCTCCCAGAAGCTGACAGAATTGCAAAGGAAATGGACAACTCAACTAGAATGGTTGAAGACCTCAGTGCCGCACTTTTAAGAATAAACAGAACTCCACTCAGTGTTTGTGAGTGTCTGGAGGAAGGATGGCAGGGGAACACAGTATCAACCAAGCCGGGCTCACGGGGGTTCAGAGAGGAAAGTGACAGTCACGGCCTATATGGGTCTGGGCTCTGTCCATGCACATATGCTATGGTTGCATAGTTGGTGTTCTTGTTGGACCCTAACAGAAAGAGTAGGGAGTCTCTGACTCTCTTCCTTCTGCTGGGTTGCTCTGTCCTGACTTGATAGGAGGGTGACTTACTGTAACGTGGTAGGCCGCATTCAATGGGCATCCCTGGGATGCCTGCTGTTTTCTGAAGAGAAATGTAGGAGGGGTGGATTCTGGAGGAGGGGGGAGAGATGGGCACAGGGAGGATTGGAAGGGGGGAACTTTAGTCAGGATGTAATGTACGAGAGAAGAAAGAAAAAGAATGAACAGAATTAAGATGTACAATGAAATGGAAGACTTGAAAACCCTTACACACCAGCCAGACTAACACACACAGAAAACACCCTTATACCTCAGCTAGACTAACGGACACACACACACACACACACACACACACACACACACACACACACACACACACAGCACCCTTACAACCAGACAGACTAACAGACACACATACAACACTTCACCCAACAAAGGTGTAATGGGAAATTTAGCAGAGCCAGTGTATCTGGCATGAATTCCTGAGTGAAGGCAGCTAGACTTTGAATCAGCCTTTTGTAAATAATCAATGACCGGCAGTTATCCGAGGTTTATGGAGGTGTTTTTCCTGTCTTGTGTAGCTGGGAATTGCTTAGGTAATGGCTCCTTCCGACAACTCCTAGATCAGATCAGAGATTTTGGTGTTTGGAAACTGACTCGCTGACTGTTTTTTGTGGAACAATAAGGAGGCCTCTGAATCTGCTCAACCTTCCCAGGTTTTGTCTGGTGATTCAGTCCCACTTGCCCCACACCCCTGCCACTGGAAAAAGCCACAATCCACCCTGCAGTTTCTCTCTTTCTGATCACAGCTTCCGCCACTCTGTGGAAGCTTCTCTTGATAGTATTACTAAAGTGGAGACATGTCTAACTTCATAGGTTCAACATGCAAAGGTTTCTCCTCCTGTCAGTACTCTGGGTTATACCAGATGATCAGGCAGATAAAAAGCACCTCTCTACCCAGCCCTGGGGCATCACCTACTGTCCCAGCATCTGAGAGGGGAGGCAGGAGGGTCAGGAGTCTAAGGCTAGCCTCAGCTACACAGTGAGTGGAAGGCCAGGCTAGCTACATGATCTGTCTCAAACAACCAATCAGTTAGCAAGACCAAATGCTTTCTTTAGAGGAATTAGGGGAGGTGTAGAGAGAAAGTGGAATAGTTTGTGTTTTCATTGAGTGGTAATTATTGAGTAGACAGTGAGTTGGGGGGTGGCTTGTAAACTTTTCTTTATGTACATGAGAAAACTTCTACTGCAAAACTGAGAGGGAAGGGAGGGAAGAAAGAGGGAGAAGGGGGAGGGGTGTCAGGGGAGGAATTCTGTTTCTCCCAGAATACAACAACAGTTTGCACATTTTAATGTGGTTAGCATATCCTCTAGGTTCCGCCTAGCAGTTACCTAGCAACAGCCAGGTACAAGCCCCCTCTCCCTCTCTCCCACTCTCCCCTCCTCCCTTCCTCCTCCACCTTTCTCTTTCTTCTCTCTCTCTCTCCCTTCCTTTCCTCCCTCCCTCTCTCCCTCCCTCCCACTTGTCCCCACCAGCCTCTTCCCTTCTTCCTCTCTCCCTCCCCCTCTCCTCTCTCTGTCCTTCTCTGTCCCCCTCCCTCCTCTGCTCTTACCCCCCCCCAGGCCCCCAAAACTTCCTTTCACAGGAGGCCTGTCATATGGCTTGAGTTTTCAGAGGGGATGCTTTGGCATGGGCCCACAGGCCCTGCCCTTTAGAGGGGATGCTTTGGCATGGGCCCACAGGCCCTGCCCTTTAGAGGGGATGCTTTGGCATGGGCCCACAGGCCCTGCCCTTTAGAGGGGATGCTTTGGCATGGGCCCCACAGGCTCAGATGCTCCCTTTAGCTGCTTCACCGCCACAGTTTTATAAAACACGTTAAAAGTGTCAGTGATTATTCTGTGCCCACTCTCAGTGAGCTGGGGTGTCTCCAGTTTTCTGTTCTAGGAAGCAGCCTGAGGAAACCAGAAGACAGCTAACACTGGAGCTGGAGCTACAGGCTGCCCTTCGGACACCTGGCCTGGGCGCTGGTAATCAACCCTAGTCATCTGGGTTTAGTAAGCAAGCACTCTTAACCCTGAGCCATTTCTCCAGCCCCCCCCATCTTTGGTTTAAATTTGATAATATCTCTAGATAAGCACTCAGTTGTACAAACAATAAACACGGGCTGAAAACAGTCGGCCACCGTCCTCTTGTGTGGCGCCCTCCCGTGTGGCGCCCCACCATACCTCCAGGACCCATTCTCCACCTCCAGCTCTAGAACTGTCTGCAGACGCTGGCACTGGGAGGCCTTGAAGGTGACGGTCGCTCTGCACTCCCCCAGAGGGAGAAGCTGGCCACCAGAAGGCTCAGTGTGGAAGGGGGACACCTGAGGTCGATGCAGAGGACACAGTGAGAAGTGGGAACAGACTTAAGAGGTGGGAGCCAGAACAAGGTCACTGGGGTGGGAGTGGTGGCCAAGAAGACCAGAGAGGAACAGGAGAGGGGCTTGGGTGCTCTGGAAGAGGTGTCCTCAGCAGGCCCAGGCCAACCTCGGACATCTTCAGCTGAGGCTAGCCCACTGGGGCGGGCAGAAGTTACAGATAGAGGAAGGATTTCCCCCTCGTACCTGTCCTGGTATTCTTTCCCCCACCTCCCTCCCCAGGATTGAGTCCCCTATCACTAAACCCACCCCTCCTCATACAAAAGGGAGAGAGCAGACAGATTACAAGAAAGGCCAAAGACGGTATCCCAAAGTGTCTGCTCAACCCCCACCCCTGATGAGCAGGGCACCTGTGGAACTGAGAAGCTTTGGGTCCCAAGGCCACATTGGTTAATGGAATGTCACTGGAGGACCACGTTAGAAAGGACATTGGCACCCCCTTCAGTGAGACCAGGACAACGGGTGTGAGGGCCACACTGCCTGGAGGTCTCTCGAGATCAGGATTGACCCACCCTAACCTCACAGGAGAACCACGAACTTCTGACCCCTTTGTCTCAGAGCACCATAAATGCATGTGCCACCGTGCTGCTGCTGGTGGTTTTTTGTTTGTTTTTGTTTTTGTATGTTTGGGGGTTTTTTGTTTTGGTGTGTGTGTGTGTGTGTGTGTGTGTGTGTGTGTGCGCGCGTGCATGTGTGCGCACTTTGCTGGGATTGAAAGCAGCTCATATCCCCAAACTTGAGTTTTCTTTATAGAGCCCTCAGGTTTGAGCTGCCGGCCGCCACCTGGTGGCAGGTTCTCAAACTGCAACCACATTTTCTGGGTGAGCCTGAGGAGTTGGCCCTGTGGCCTTCCTGTTAAATTCTGGACTCAGGCTGCTTCTAGGAAGGAGAACCCTCACATCACCCTCTTATGCATAAGAGGGTGTTTGACAGGGGGTGGGGAGCGTAGGAAACGTCTTTAGAATTGGGGCTGGGGGATGAATTCCACCCTGGACACTGCTGCTTCTGGGCAAGGATCCCAGTTCAGACAAGAGCCAAAGGTGAATGTCTCCTGGGGGCGGGGCGGCCACATCACGGGAGCCTGCAGGGTCCCACTTACATCCTCATGCCTCTCTGCCAGGCAGACCGGGCTCTCCCTCAAATGCCACACTGCAGAGAGCTGGCTGACATTTCGGATCTGGATGGAGATGGAAGCCTTCTCTCCTAGGCGAAGCAGGCCGAACTGAAGGGCTGGGACATCGACGGCCACCGCGGGTCCCTGGAACACCAGAGGGGAGTGTCATCGCCTGTCCTGGAAGAGGCTGGGTCCTGGCTCACTCCCCTCCAAACCTCTCCCGGTTCCCGCCACCCATGGCACCTTAAATGAGGCCTCAATGTGGAGCACCACTGGGCAGGGCGAATCTTTGATTTCACACTCCAGGTCCTGGCTGATTGGGCCAGGTACCCCACCGGTTAGGTTTAACTCAAAATCTCCGACCTCGTTGGGCTCTGGGGAGGAAGACAACATGGAGGTGGAGCAGACCAAGGCTGGGTTTGACTGCAGGACATCCAGGGTCTTGTATAGGTCCCCTGCATTCAACCCTAGGCGAGCCACACCTTCCTACAGGTGAACTAACTACCTATCACCCCAGTGCAGGGCTCCACTTCAGCAATGTGGCAGTCGCTGACTTTCCCCCACATGTATCTGATGGGTGACTTGCTGTTGTTCCACATCTGAAAGACACACGCACCAGTCCGGGCTGCTTGGGCGCCGCCCTTCCGCCCTTCCGTGTCAAAGCAGAACCTGCTGAAGGATGGTGGGATCACGGGCTCCCAAGGGATTGTAGGATGCTCTGCTAGCTGCTGACCGTCTGAAGCCCCAGGCCTCCCTCCCAAGAGGCACCTTTCCTTCATGTTGTAGGGACACAGTACCACATCCTGCTGAAGACCTGGGACAAAGAGTTCACAGCCCTGACTTCAGAAGATTCGGGAACACTGATAAAATTCATCAGACGAGCCTGGCCCGGGAGCGTGAACCGCCATAGGTACACCCCACCCCCCACGGGGCTGGGCTTCGTGTTGTGACCTATTGAACTCTATCCTCACTACACTTACACCTAAGTACAGCATCACTTGGAGCAGCCGAAGCTGGGGAGAAGATGCCTTACCTTAAAGTCTTTCTTCACAGTGATGCCAATGTAGTTCTCACCAGGGATGATGAGGGCATACGGCTCTAGAAGAACCTGGAAGGGTTCTGCCAAACCTTTCACCTCGATTTCCAGGACGATCACGTCATCCGCCGAGTAGGAGTAGTCCCCCAGGCTCTCCACCCCTGAGCTGAACAGAACCCACTATGAGCTCTGAGTGAGCATGCCCCTGCCTCTGTCCTACTCGTTTGGTCTTGTGGACAAAAAGTGGTCCTTTACCCCGCCCCCGCCCCCAAGCACACAGTCATGTGACAGTGCTAAGTGACAGCAGATCACCTGAGAGCCTGGGGCACAGACCTGCTGCCTCCAGGGACAGAGAGCATCCTCTGGGCCCTGTGCACCTCGCTCCCTGGAGACCTACCTCTAGCCGGCGCACCATTCAGACCTCCTCAAAGCACCCAAAATGCAGGGGTGGCAGTGACTCTCCCTCACCTAGGCTCATGCCCTGCTCACCTCAAGGGCTCGGGGACAGCTTCTAGAACCATCTGCAGCACGCTGTGGAAACATTTGAGCTGCAAGAGAAGCCCAGTATGATGACCGGATTCGCCTTCCAGCCAGGCTGACTGTCTGCAGGCACCTAGGGGACACGACAGGGCTCCCTCTTTCCTGAGCCAGGGTGACAGAGGACTCTGAAAGGCAGGCTACTTCCCAGGGTTCTCTCCCCACCTCAGGGAGAACGGGATCCCTGCCAGGGCAGCAGAGAGAGCCCAAGCCCCCAAGTCGGATATTGGCTTGGCTTCAATTAGCATCCTCGGTGTGTTTAAGGCACCACCCCTTCCCATGTATGGCAAGCAGCTGGCTCCGGGGGCAGCCAAGCCCAACTTGGGCTCAGACCATCTAAAACCAGAGCCTTGGCCTAGCCTGGCTCATTATGCTGGGAGCTCGCGCCTTGCTCTGTAGGAGCTGTGGGGGATGGTGGAGACGGGTGTGCTTCAGTGTTGCTGAACTGTGAAAGGGACTAAGGGGCAAGCACGGGACGTGTGGCCGGAGCCAGGAAACACACACCAGACCTGCACCCCAGCCTCATCAGGCCTCACTGTAGTTTCAGGATCTCTCAGGAACATAGCTGAGGGTTTGGGGAGGAGACAGACACACAGAGAGCTCAGGACCCCGTCGCTGGCTCATGAAATGACCTCGTAAGGAGAGAAGCTCAGGATGAACTCGTGGTCCGAGTGGGCCTGAAGGACGCCCTTCTCGGGAATGATGCTGAAGGCTGTCTCCCTGTCAGGGTAGCACTTGATGCTGTCTGCGCTGTACGTCTCTCCAGGCATCAGGGGCTGCAGGTTGGGCTTCATGATCTGCCAGTGAAAGGCCAGCTCCACGTGTCTGTGGGGACGACCGTGGGGGCGACCATTCAGCGGGCAGCGGGTCGGAGGTTGTGTCTCCATCAGGGGCCCCCACCGGACGGACGGTTGGTCTGCTCTAATCTACATGTTCCAGAGAACAAGTGACCAGATTGGGCTTCAAGCTTTTCCCACGGAGGAGCGGAGGGCAACTTAGGTAAAGACAGCGGAGGAGTCCAAAGTGGACACCCCTGCCTTCACCACGGCAGCTGGAGACTGAAACCTCAGCGAGTCAGGGGACACAGGAGATGTAAGACGTCATGCTCTAGTTGGGACTCTAGAAGAGTCCAGGCATCCCTGGGTATCAGCGTTATTCTCTAAAGTGTTCCCCCACCACCTGAGCATTTCTGGATTTCCTGGACCCACCACCTTCTGTCTACAGCCATGGCCTGCTGAGATGGTAGCTGTGTTCAGGGAGACGCACTAGTGATGGACAGGGACCGGATGGGACAGGACTCACAGCATGCTGCTGGGTGGGATGGGGGTGGGGACACAGGCCAGTCCCTCCTGTCATGCTGAGTGATTGACTCCTGTGTCCCAGGGCAGCTCTGCCTGGAGACTCACTAAGCTCGGGGCTGATGAATGTGATGTTTGAGGGCTGAGCCTAAAGACCGGCCTGGGTCTGTAGCAGCTTCAGACAGAGTGGTGTCTCTGGAAAATCCTCCCTAGATCTGTACTTAGTAACATGGAAGTGACAGGAGGATTCGGTGATATGAGTAGAACAGTGGAGGGGTGGAGGGGTGGAGGAGTGGAGGGGTGGAGGGGTGGAGGGGTGGAGAGGTGGAGGGGTGGAGGGGTGGAGGGGTGGAGGATTGGAGGGGTGGAACAGTGGAGGGGTGGAGGAGTGGAGGGGTGGAGGAGTGGAGGGGTGGAGGAGTGGAGGGGTGGAGGAGTGGAGGGGTGGAGCAGTGGAGGAGTGGAAGGGTGGAGGAGTGGAGGAGTGGATTAGTGGAGGGGTGGAGGGGAGGAGGAATGGAGGGGTGGAGGGGTGGAGCATTGGAGCATTGATCTCATTTTAACCAGTTTAAATAGAATCATCTGGCTGGAAAGACAGCTCTCGGTGAGCATGGGTCCTGAGTGAGGTCTTAGGACCCACATTAAACAAAGGCAAAATATCGTGGCCTGAGTTATCATTGTGGTGCACACCTTTGCTTCTAACACTCAGGAGGCTCAGGTAGATAGATGGGTCTCTGTAAACTTGAGACCAGTTGGTCTACAGAATGAGTTCAAGGCCAAAGGCTACACCGTGAGACTCTGTACCAATCAAAACAACAACAAAAGCCAGGTGTGGTAACCCATCTCTTAATCCAGGTGCTGAGGATGGAGAGCAGCCGCTCCTCTGAGCTTCCTGGTGGCCAAGCCTAGACCAACCACTGAGGACAATTCGGGATAATGATTCACAGTAACCAAGTGCTGGTGCCTGAGGAGCCAGAACCAAGCTCTTCTAGTCTGCTCATACCACAAACATGTGCACCTGAATACATCCCAAACATACACATGCAAACACACACATGCCTCCCAGACACCACACACACACACCTTATACATCATACACACAGATCTCACACACACCTTACACATCACACACACACACACACACACACCTTACACATCACACATATACACCTCATACACACAAACACACACATACCTAACACATCTTACATATCACACACATATACCTCATACACCTTACCCATTACATACACACACTTTGCACTCCTCACAGACCTCTCACACATACACACCTCAAACACCCTATACCTCACATACTCATACACTTTACATCTTACACATACAACCTTACACATCACACTCACACCTTACACTCCTGACAGTCCTCTGTCATATACACACCTTGAACACCTTACACATTACACATACAACCTTACACATCACACACACACACACACACACACACACACACACACATGAAATAAATAGAAACATCCACTCATATCTAATGGCTGCATGATTGGCAATGTGACTCAAGATTCTTCCATCCCTCCGGATCCATTCTGGGCTCACAACTCCCTCTGACTTAGAACACACTCTTGCCTCGTTAGGGACATAGGGCTTAATTAAGAGAAAACCATGCCTGTGTGTTGATGACGTGCTGAGGGCCACTCACGTAGCATTTCTGATGATGAGCTGCTTCCTTGAGGTGGACTGGACATTTTCTGGATCAAACCGGATAAAGTATTGGGCTGTTAAATCTTTCAGCTCTCCTGGGTCCGGCTCACTTTTTCCACCAGAAATATAGATCAGATCCAAAGCCACCAGCTGCCCTGTCCCTGAGGGCGGAGAGTAGTGAGGCTCACCAAGTATCACCAGGCCGATGTCAGCACCCTGCGGCCAAAGGCTGCCACAGGACCCATGTCACACCCCATGCAGGTGACCTTATCCAGGGTCCCCAGAGCATGCAGAAAATGAAAGCATGCCTCGGGCACACACACACACCCTCAGGTCTGAAGACTTTGACTCCGAGAGCCTTACATGCAGCAAATGCTCAATTAATAACTACGAAGTGGAACTGGGCACACAAATGGAAGAGAAGAACTGAGGAAGGGAGGGAGGAGGAAGGGAGGGAGGGAGGGAAGGAACAAAGGGAAAATTGTGTGCACCTGTACAACTCAGAAAATGCCCTCTCCGACCTTTTAAAACCCTAGAGGTGTGAGCAATGTGAGCCGCAGGTGGCTCTCAGAGTCAAAAGCGGACTCCGGGAGAAAGAATGGAAGATTTGGCCCATAATCTGGCACTAGGAAGTAGAGGCTCAGGGGTTGGAGGCAGTGACCCCCCTCCCTCCAGATCACCACTTTCCCAGCATGCTTCCGCTGTGCCACCCTGGTAAGCAGTTCCTGGAGCCACGTCCCCACCTACGATGACCACCTCCTTCATCTGACAGTTGTCACACACGATGATGAAGGTCTCTTCCACCTTTCCTAGGCCAGTAGGGAGGAACAAGACCTAGGGGAGAGAAAGAGTGTGTGTAATGAGCTTATGGGAGACGTTTCGGATTCAAACCGCAGTGCCCTGCATTGCCTTTTTAAATGGATCTGGTTAGCACGTATGTGGAAGGTTGTGGCCACAGCATGTATTTGGAGGCCAGCATGTATTATAAGGCACCCGTCTAGAACCCACTGGTGCCGTGAGCTGGGTCAGAACAGTGTGGGTGTGAGTCATGAGGACACCGAGGAGGTCGTAATGGGACTTCTGAGGAAGCCACCAAGGGTGAGCAGAAGGGACAGGTCTCACTACCCACCTCCAACAGTATGGCGTACCCTGGAGCCAGCTCAAACACGGAAGGCATCACTCCAAAGGGAGGCTGCTCCACAAAGCCAGCGGTTGCAACCGCCTGGAAAGAAGAAGGCAGAGGTACAAAGGAACCGAAAACTCCAGCACTGGCACTGTGAGCTTTGCCAATGCCCGTTCCGCTGTCTGAGGACTTTAAGGATCCTTGTCGGTGAAGAAACCGTAGCCCAGTCTCCCTGGTGGGGGGCGGGAGGTCGGGGGAGGGCTCACGGCCACCTTCACCAGGCACAGGGGGAGGATCTGAAGGTTAGTGCTGAGAGAGTCCAGGGAGCTGCGTGCTGGGAAGCTGTCCTTACAGCCAGGTGCGGGGGACACAGAGGCACAAGAAGGGCTTCCCAGAACTCCTGGTCTTGTCTGTGGTGGCCACTGCATCTGCCTCTGACCCCACCCCAACTCCACCCGGACATGCTGTCAGCTTCTGTGTCAAGAATGCCTGCTACCTCCATAGCAAAACTTCTAAAGAATCCCTCCAGGACAGAGGCACACACTGGTGCTTACAAGACCCCACCGGGCAAGAGGCACACCAGGGAAGGGACAGCTCGTATTTCTAGGTCAGAAGGCATGGGGGAAACCTACCAACTGCAACAGAGGCAAAGAGCGTGGAGATACAGGTGCTTATGTGCAATCTCTCTCTTTGAAAGGTTCGGCTCAAAGCACACTGTGTGTAATATACATGTGTCTGTATTCACATATGTGTGGGTGCCCATGTGTTATGTGTGTGCCTGTGGAGGCCGGAGGACAGCTTCAAAGATTGTCCTTCAATGATGCTGTCATCCTGTTCTTTGAGACAGGGTCTCTCACTAGCCTGGAACTCACCACCGAGGTAGGCTGACCGGCCAATGAGGACCAGGCATGGTAAGGTCTCCACAGCCTCTGACTGGGGTTATAGGACAGTGGGTTTTTTTTTGTTTGTTTGTTTGTTTGTTTGTTTTTTGTTTTTTTTTAATGTCAGTTCTGAGAACTTATCGGGTTCTCCCACTATATCCACGGAGTCATCTCCCCATCCCCAAAATATTTTTTAAATACCTGTGCCAATACAGATTCCTCCCTGCCTGCCTGCGGTCTCACATAATGCTCAGATCTGCAATGATAATGCTGGGCTAAGTGAGCACCCGTGGTTGAATTGGAGACAGCATTTAAAAAAATAAAAGAGGCGTAAGCCACACCCGGGTTTGTGCGGGAGCTTGTGACTGGAAACTCACCACCCCTAACCTCTACGCTTTTGTTCGCAGGCTGAGGCGTGCATGTCTGGGGATTGTGACGTCCTACTTTTGTGAGTTTCTGGTCTGGTCCCACATATGGCTCAGTGACCTCCTCCGAGCTCATCTGCTTGGGTGGGTTGGTTCTTTTCCCGTGGTCACAGTCCTTGTGAACTCACCCGGAAACTCGGCGGTGGCCAGCTCTTTTGGGGCATGATGCAGAATTTGCCAACGCTGAAGCCCACATTTTTGCAGATGAATTTTGTTATCTTTACTCCTCCAATGAGGCAGTAGCCGCAGTCCAAAACAGGTGACACTGAGACCACAGGGAGAGATTGATCAGGAAGGGCAACAGGGGCTGGTGAGATGGCTCAGCAGGTAGAGGGGCTTGCTGCCAAACCCGAAGACCTGAGTTCGATCTACCAGATGGATGTAGTAGAAGGTGGGAATCAACTCCTACAAGGTGCACTCTGAGAACCATATGTGCACCATGGCACAGTATCCCCTCCCCCAATACACATGTGTATAATATAATAGATCCATGAAATAAAAACAACATATTGCTTCCAATGGACCCTGATGCTGACATCCCTCTTTCTGAGATCCAGCCAAGCTTAGAGCAGCCACCATGCTGAGCAGGAAGGAAATGGGACGTGGCCTGACCCCTGACCCCTGACCCCTGACTCCCTTGTGCTCTGTCCAGGGTGCTGCCAGGTCACATGACAGTCATCATGTTGGACTCAGATCCTCTGTGGACTCTTTGTCTGGGCCAGAGAGACCCAACGTGGTGGTGGGGGGTGTACGATAGGGGGAGAGGCTGAGTGTAGCTGCAAGAGCTCATACCCAAGACGGACCAGCTGAGGTTGGCTTTTCTGAGGAAGCCCCCCTCCCTTCCTCTAGCAACAGAGTCAATATCTTCAGATACTTCCTCTGGGTACCCAGAAACACCTCCTCTACTGCCTCAGCCCCTGCTGAACAGAAGACTGGGAGGCCTTCTGCTTCGGAAGCTGCTGGAAGGTTCCTTTCAGGATCCTGAAGTCTCTGCCCCTTAGCCACAAGATCTGTGCCACTTCCAGGGAGTCCTAAGATGCGTCCCGCCCTTACAGGGGTTCCCCAGGCCTAGCTGGATCCCACTGAAGTGTACACACTCACTCACAGGTCAGCACTGGTGGCGGTCTCCGGGCCTGCAGGGGGATTACCAGCGTGTGGGGAGACTGGGTCTCAACCAAAATAAAATCATCAAAATCGCCAAGACAGTCTGGGATGAACTGGACAATGTACTGGCAGGTCATCCCTGGAGCCACTATTCCACCTTTTCCTGGGAACATTCCTGTTGACCAATGAGGATAAAGGACCAGATGCCCCGCAGGGCTCCAGCTGATTCACCTGGGGAGTTACATTGTATCTACTTCTGTCACATTGAATACTTGCTCTGGGGAGTTACAGTGTATCTATTTCTTTCAAAAGGACAATGCCGCTGTGGAGGGAAGAGAGAGAGTCAATGGAGGGAAGAGAGAGCAGTCAATGGAGGGAAGAGAGAGCAGTCAAATGAACTACTCGTAAGCTCCCTAAGGTTTGGGAACCTCTTACAAGCTACAAGATTAATAAGGCCCCTCTGAGGTCAGATAAGCAGGGAGCGATCACTGAGGGGAAGGAGACTTTTCTCTCCCTCACAGGCACCTGTGAGGAGGAGCTCCTCATGTGTGATCCTGTGACCTCAATAAACTCACTGGTTCACCAAGTTCAACTTGGTTGGAATGGTTACTTAACTGTCGCTGGGGCCTTTCTGGGGCGAAGTGTCACTGGCTCACACCTCCCCAGGAAAAGTCATGCAACTGACACTGACCACAGCTAGACCAAGGCCAGGCTGATGGCAGAGCTGCCTGGGGCATTTGGGGGCCACTCATAGGTAACAACATCAAGGTCCAAGCAGGAGTGAGAAGGCCCATAAGGAATGGGTGGGTGGAGGCTATCTGCCCCCGTGCCATAGGGATTCTCTTATGGGCAGACCTTTGAGATTGGTGCGTTTGAGCGGCAAGAGGGTTTGGTTTGGTTTTTTGGTTAGACAGCTACTCTTCACCCACACTGGCCTCAGATTTGTGTCAACCCTTCCGAGTGCTGGGATTACAAGTGAGAGCCACCACACCTGAGCCAAGACCAGAGGCCTGAAGGCATGGCAGACTCTAAAGCTGGGAGGCTGGTTGGGAGGTTGCCATGGTGACATGAGCAATGATGGAGGGCAGCCACAGCTCGAAGGGTGCCAGGCTGGCAGAGCCAGTGCCCGGAGCAAAGTGAAGAGGGCAGGGACAGCTGATGGAGGGAGGCCTGGGCAGAGCAGTCATTGTGAGGCAGCAGGGACTGTTATCTCGAACCTACCAAGTCCCAGCGCGAAGTACGGAGAGGACGGAGGGAGGACGCGCAGGTATCGGCTGGTGGCAGTGGTGTTCTGCAGAGCAATCACCATCTGTGCAAAGGTAAGGGGTGTGCTTTGGGCCATCCAACAGTGGCCCAGCATGAGGTCAAGATTTATTGATTGGTTGGTTGGTTGATTTCTCTTTCTGTGTGTGTGTGTGTGTGTGTGTGTGTGTGGTAATGTGTTTGTGTAAGTGTGTTTGTGAGTTGTGAGTGTATGTGTGAGTGTGAGTTAGCGTGTGTTTGTGAGTTTGTTGGTGAGTTGTGAGATGTATGTATGTATGTATGTATGTATGTATGTATGTATGTATGTGTTTGTGAGTTTGTGTGTGTACTTGTTTGGAAATCAGAGGACAACTTATAAGAGCCAGTTGTCCTCTTCTGTGGCTTCTGGGGTAGAACTCAGGCTGTCGGGCTGAGCCTTTACCCACTGATCCATCTCCACCCCCAATTCAAATGAGATGATAAGGAAGAGGGTTCTGAAAGAAATATGCTTGGTCACATGCTGGAAATGACTGAAACTGGTTGATGGGTACAAGGGGATTTCTTTACTATTCTATCTACTGTTATATGGGGACAATTCCATAATAAAATTAAAATACAAAACATGGTGACAGGGACCTGTAGTCCCAGCACTTGGGAGGTCAAGGCGAAAGGATTTGCCATGAGTTTCAGGCCAGCCTGGGTTATGCAGCCAGTTACAGACCAGAAATGGGTTACGGAGTAAGGCCCTGAGCAAGGAAGTTTTTCTTAAAGCTCTTCTCCCCCAGTTAAAATTAAAAGTAAAATGAAAATTGGAATTGATTCATGATTTTTCATGGTGTTTAAAATCTACAGTAGTCCTGACCGTCAGTGCTCAATGGGACTGGAGTTGGCTCAAGAATCCTGCAGGGACACAAATCTGTAGATTCTTAAGCACAATATTTACACATAGCCTACTGTGCTGGCCTGTTTCAGATGTCAACCTCACATAACGTAAAATCTGGGAAGAGTCTTAGTAAGGAGTTATTTAGACCAGGTTGGCCTGTGGGTGCCTTTGGAGGGTTATCTCCATTGTTGGTGAATGAAGAAAGACCTAGCCTATTGGGTGGCACCATTCCCTAGGCAGGGGATCCTGAGCTATACAGGACAGAAGACAGCTAGCTGAAAGCAAACAGGCTGGAGAGATGGCTCGGCGGCAGAGAGCACTGACTGATCTCCCAGAGGTCCTGAGTTCAAATCCCAGCAACCACAAGGTGACTCACAACCATCTGTAATGGGATCTGATGCCCTCTTCTGGCGTGTCTGAAGACAGCTACAGTAAACTCATATAAATAAAATAAATAAAGCTTTAAAAAATAAAATAAACGATTCTTTGAGAGAGAAGAGGGAGGGAGAGAGAGGGAGAGAGAGAGAGCACGCTTTGGGCCAGAGTGTTTCCATTAGAGCAGCAGAAAGGGAACTAGAACCTCACACAGAGCCTCTCATACCCCTGAGACCATTTTCACACTGACCATAGCATATGGTCAACACTACACTATTAGTTTCTACCCTGTGTTGCTGAGGGGACAAGCAACGAGCTCTAAGTGACCAGGGTATGGCAGCATGTGGGTTTAACTACAGGAGACACAAGCCAGACTCACTCAAGGTCCAACTGTGCGACAAAGCAGCAGGGTTTACACAACACTTCATTCATGGGGGTTCACCAGCACTCAGCAAAAAGACATTCAAGTTTCACTTGAACTTAGAATTTATGCACACACACACACACACACACACACACACACACACACACACACATACTTTTTTCAACCTACTGTTGGTTGACTCCATGTGATGTGAAATTCGCAGATGATGAGGCTGATCACACTGTTTACCAAGCATCTGATCTGGGTCTCCTCAACCTCTTGACAACGACTGAAGGTGGAAACTGTGTGTATTTACAACTAGCAGGGGCTAGGAGATCATTCAGTTAGTAAAGAGCTTGTGCAAACTCAAGTACCTGGCCTCAGGGTGGTGGATGGCTCCTGCATCCACTCTTGACCTCATGCCTATATACACACACACATTCACACATGTGCACACACATCCACATACATGCACACGCATGCATACACATATTCACACACATTCACATACAAGCACACATATTGACACACAAGCACACACATTCAGATACACAGTCACATATATACACACAGACATTTATACACATTCACACACACACATATATATACATACCCACACACACTATTCACATGCACACACAATTTTACACACATAAGCAAGCGCACACACACACACACACACACACAGAGAGAGAGAGAGAGAGAGAGAGAGTGTGTGCTGAGCAAGGAGCAAATCCTAGTTCCATTCCTTCTCTGGTGTGGAGTTCTCTAGCTGTGTACTTAACTTAGCAGTAGTTCAGTCTGTCTGCTACTCTGAAAATCTCTTCCTAGATGCCCAGGATTATCAGGACTCTTAACAAGGTTGACTCCACTAACGGCCTCTCCTCGAGCCCGCTGACCTCTGAGCTGGGTACTGGCTGTACCCTGTGCTCAGCTGTAAAGCTCGACTGTCCGGACAACAGTGTCAGGGCACACTTGCACACTGCCTCCACTGTGCCTCTGACACGTTAGGTTCACCTTGAATTCCTTTGTGCCTCAACTCCAGAGTCAACTAGTGCTTCAAAGATTTTTGGTTCCTTTTCTTTTTTCCCTTCTCATGTACGCTGCTCTGGTTCCTCTGTCTCCCAGCACCACAGCTAGTTTTATAAAGTTCTGGGTATCAAACCCAGGGCTTCGCACATGCTGGACAAGTGCTGCCCATGAGACATCCCAGCCCTGCTGCTTCCTCTTAATGGAAAGCAGGACTTAAGAACTTAAAGTGATAGCACGTGTGCTACCCACTTCCAGGGTGACAGATATTGCTTTTGTCTGTGTCTGTGTCTGGGGGTGGGCTAGGGAGTAAAGTAGGGGTGCTTTCTTGTATATCTGTGTTGGCGGTATGTGTATGCACATCTTTTATGGTGCATACGTGTGGGTGTTTGTGCACATGTGGGAACAGTGAGTGTTTTGGGGTGCGTGTGCGACGTGTGTACTTACATGTGAAGGCCAGAGCTCAAGCTCAAATACCATTTATTAGGAGCCTTTTGTTTTGTTGAGTGTGTATACTCGTGTGTGGATGGATTTACATAGGTATCCACTCGTCTCTGGAGTCAGCATCAGGTGTTTTTATCTATGGTTCTCCATTTACCTTTTGGCACCAGGGTCTCTTGCTGAGCCCGGTACCCAAGGACTGGCTAGGCTGGCTGGTCAGTGGGCACCCCGGATCCTCCTGTCTCCAGCTCTCAATGCTGGGATTGCCGCCATGCCTGGCCTTCCACACTGGGTGCTGGGGATCCAGTTCTCAGGCTGGCACGGCAGACACTTTACCCACCGGGTCATTTCCCAGCCCACGCGCTATCTTAAAATCATAAATCCACCCTTGTACCTCCACCAGAACCCAGCACATCATCGAATTCATTCTAGCCCTCCCTCTTTCCTTATTTGCAAGGAACAGAAGCTATACAATGTAGCTATAAGGCATGTTATTTTCATTCATATATACATGTAAATGCGTATATTGTCTTTATGACTTAAAAGTCCATATGCCTATGTGTGCATGCATGTGTGTGTGTGCATGTGTGTGTGTGTGTGCATGTGTGTGTGTGTGTGCTGGAGAGTGGGGGGCATGTGCTATGTGTATGTGAGTGTGGCTGTCTGTGGAGGTCAGAGCTATTGGAATCCTCTGGAGCTGGAGTTACAGGAAGTTGTGAGCCATCTGAAGCAGAGTGTGAGATTCCATCTTAGGTCCTGTGCAAGAGCAGTGGGCACTGTCAACTGCTGAGCCATCTCTCAGGACTGGCTTGTCCTCATGTGGCCTAGTCAGGCATCTGACTCCCACCCTTTCTCCCGATCCCAAGTGCGGGGAGGACGGGGTGCTCCTCCCACTCAGCTTATGGCTGTTTGCTCAGCCTTCCTTGTTCCAGCGACACGGATGATGTGCTGTGTGTGCCTCCTTCTACAGACTCCAGAGGAGACACTGTTGGGCAGGAAGCGGCACCGAGCAGCTGCGGAGGTTGAGTGACAGGCTTGTGGGTGTGCATCAGGCTTTCCCTGCTTCTGTGTGTGGTTCTGAAATCCCACAAAGTCAAGAAGCAAGGTCTTTACCTCGTAAACTGGTCCAATCTCGTAATCTGTGAAGAATCCAACTGATGGCTTCGCCAGGAACACGGGGGCATCTGCACAGCTGTGGGACAGGAGAAATGTGAGCTTCAACAGTCAAAAGCTGTAACTGACTCATTCAGACGGCAGGACGAGGTGGCACACTCCCATAGTCCCAACTTCTGGGAGGCGGACATAGAGTCATCTGAAGTTCAAGGCCAGCCTCGGCTACTCTCCCCCACTCTCAAAATCCAAAAAGTAAAGAAGTAAACTCATCTACATCATCAAAGGTATTCACAATAGGCTGTTTGTTGGGTTTTCTGGTTGATGTTTACTAAGCAGGTTATAAAAAACATTAGGGCTGGAAAGATGGCGCAGTGGCTAAGAGCACTTACTGCTCTTCTGATAGCCCAAGTTTGGTGGTAGTTCAAACACCTATAACCCCACCTCCAGGGGTAGGGATCAATCAGATGAACTCCTTGAGTACATGTATACACACACACACACACACACACACACACACATACACACATACACACACACATACACACATACACACACACACACACACACACACTTAAAAATTTTTTTTAATTAACCTTAAGAGCTGGAGAGATGGCTCAGCCATTAAAGGCTGGGCTCACAACCAAAAATATAAATTAACCTTAAAATAATAATAATTTGAAAGTATGACTCATGCTTTGTGAAGACAAATATATTAGGCAACTTCTAGAACTTTCAATATGCATAAGGAAATTCTAGAAGCTTAAATACCAACATGTTAACTGGGATTTTAATACAGTTTTTTTCTTTTAGAGATTTATCTATCTATCTACTTATTTATTGTGTGTATAGTGCTCTGTCTATGTGTACGCCTGCACACCAAAGGAGGGCTTTAGATCTCATTATAGATCTATAGGCTTTGAGCCACTGGGAAGCTGCTGCGGATTCAGGACCTCTGGAAGAGCAGTCAGTGCTCTTAACTGCTGAGCCCTCTTTGTTTCTTTGAAATTTGTGTGGATGCGCCTGTGTGGGAGGGGTGAAGGGTGGGGTCAGAGGAGGCCACCAGGGGTGTTCCTTTGTTCTGTTGAGACAGGGTCTCTCGCTGAACATGAAGAATGTTGCCTCGGTGAGGCATCCACCTGTCTCTACTCATCCCAAACACTGGGGTGACCGGCCCATACCCAGATTTTGATGTATGTGAGTGGGATTTGAACTCAGGTCCCCATATCTGCAAGGCAGTCACCCGTGCCTACTGAGCTGTCTTCTGGGCCCCAGCTATCAGTCTCCCAATGTTCATTAGCACGATCGTATCTCATACTTGGAGACACATTGAATGCACAGATGAGAGGATTCGACTGTGATTTGCTTCAAATCCACGGGGTGAAGAAGTGGGTGGGGTTTGGAGGAAGAGAGATCTTCCTTGATTTGACTTCATGTGGGGATGGGAGTCTCATGACTATGTCTGTGGTGTCATAATTGACCTATAGCGGCCATATAATAAACTACGCGTTAAATGCTTACAATTTTTCTTTATAAAAGACACATTAGTAGATATAATTTCAATAAATACATGAAAGCAACTCATTCCTTTAAGAGAATTACGGAAATGTGGCCAAAGACACATTTGTCTCTTAAAGAACAGAAAAACCACAGTTTGCCTTTGTTGTGGATTGTCCCGGTGCTGTTTGTATTCTGATACTAATTCTGCTTCTCCTAGAGGGGTTGCCTTGAAAGAGGAGTGACTCACCTACACACATGAACTTCCCCATTTTAACTCATAAAATAAAGGTGAGAGCGGGAGCCGGTGATTGGCAGAGGAAGGGAAGGTGGAGCTGAAAGTTTTAGAGTGGGAGGGAGAGGAGGAGGGGAGACAAGGAAAGGAAAGAAAGAGGAAGACAAAAAACAGAGGGAGAGGGAGAAGATGGAAGAAAATGGAGCAGAAGAACGTGGCCAAGAGAAACTGCAAGTTGCAAGGGATCTCATGGCCGGGGGATAGAGTAGCATGGTGGTACACCTGCCCGATCTAGGTGCAGCTTGTGTTTATATTAACTGAGCTGTGTTTTCCTTGCACAGGCTTACTGGGGTTGGAGATTTACCACATGACTTAATTACATGTAACTAAGTGTTTAATATTGCTGTTACCCTTATGTAATGGTCTATTCTCACTGTGGAGTTGGCTGGATTGAGCATCAACTAGGAGCCCGGTAAGACACCCTGTAGGTGTCTGTGTTTCTGGGGAGGACTGACCGAGGAGAAAAGGGCCCAAGGTGAGTAGACTCATCCCATAGACAGAGACAGAACAGAAGGGGAGAAAGGCAAGAAGCCGGCCGAGCAACCCTTTTCCCCACGTTTAGCAGTCACAAAGTAACAGTCACATCCTCCGGCCATGATGCATTGAACACTCTCAACCTGGCGTCAAAACCAATAAATATTGCCTTTCCCACCTTGTTTTTGTAAGATATGCTGTCACAACAACAACAAAAAAAAGTAATCAACACACTGAGGAAGGGTCACATGACTATAGACCCCGCCACCCAGCTCCACCCCATTTGGATGCTCCATGCTGGCCCCAGGGCTCTGCTCCTCCACTTCTGACTCCTGGCGTCTGAGAAGAGAAGAGCATAGCCTCAGGCCTCTGAAGGTCAAAGGCTATATCTGAGGGTGACCCTGAAGCCTGGCTCTCCTCTGATATGCTACCCTGGCTTGCCAAAGTCTAGAGACCTCCTTAGATCAGATCCAGAGCCTTCCTAGGCTCACTCTAAAGGTCAGATTTGGTGTTGAGGGAAGAACGCACCTCCACTCTGGCCCTGCACTCCAGCGTCCTCTTCTCTCCGGCGTCCTCGAAGGGACAATCAGAGACTTGCCTCCATGTGGTGTGTTAGGCGGGAAAAAGCGAGGGTTTTTCAGGAAGTGGTTCCGGTTCTCCATCCTGGCGAGCAGCCGTCTGTCCAGGTCTCTCTGTGGCACCCGCAGGTGCTCCATCCACTTCTGATTGGTTGGTGTTCTTGCCTTCTTTGAAGCACAGGAAGCACCGTTAATAACAGGCAAGGGGACGCCGGGGCTTGTTGCCCTCTTGGTCAACTGCGTGAACCACAGATGGCAGGGCAGGCTCCACTGTGTTCATCCAGGTTCCTTCCCTCTCGACACCTCCCTGCACCCGGTGCCCCAACATAACTCAGTTCTAACCTTGACAGTGACTTTGGTCTTCTCTTTGACCTTAGACACGGAGCTCAAGCTGTCTACAGTGTACTCAAAGTCGACAAAATCTGTGAGCTTCTGGCAGCGTTCCTCAGCCTTCCTGTCCAGCTCTGGCTTGTGCATGAAATGCTTCTCACAGCTAAACGTCAGTTTTGAACATCTAGGGCTGGATGTGCCTATGGTGACGAGTAAACACATATTCGATGTGCGGCCACAAGGAAGGGGATACTTCTAATGTGAGCAGGTAGTTACTGGAGCCACAGTCAGGCCACATGCTCCCCCAGACTTTCAGATTTATAATACCAGATACTGCTGTTCAATGTAGGAATTATTCCTGGGACTTGTTCCATGTGTTTGAGACTTGGGGCTAGTGGTTAAAATAGCTTTCCGTGTTCCAGCATTAACAAAAACAATCGAATCATTGCTAAACATACCTCAAGTAGAAGTAACTTTTAAAGATAATTGAAGTTTTATTTTATGCGCATTGGTGTTGAGGGTGTCAGATCCCCTAAAACTGAAGTTACAGACAGTCATGAGCTACCTTCTGGGTTCTGGGAATTTAAACTGGTTCCTCTGGGAGAGCAGCCAGTGCTCTTAAGCACTGAGCCATCTCTCCAGTCCCGGGAGTGGCACTATTAGAAGGTGTGGCCTTGTTGAAGGAAGTGTGTCATTTGTGGGGATGGGCTAGCTGCCTGAGGATACCCAGTCTGTTCCTGGCTTCCTTCAGATGAAGATGTAGAACTTTCAGCTCCTCCTGCACCATGCTTGCCTGGACGCTGCCATGCTCCCACCTTGATGATAATGGACCGAACCTCTGAACCTGTAAGCCAGCCCCAATTAAATGTTGTCCTTAGAAGAGTTGCCTTGGTCATGGTATCTGTCACAGCAGTAAAACCCTAACTAAGACCTTTAATTTTATTCAAGTTCTATTTTTTTTTTTTTTATCATGTCTTACTTATTGGGAGCATGAAAATTTCTGCATGCATGTGTCAGAGGACAACTTTCACAAGTTAAGCCTGCAGATTTAACTCAGGTCACCATGCTTGGTGACAGGTGCTATTATCATCTGAGCTATCTCTCTACCCTCTAATGTGAGCAATTTTTTCTGTTTTTTTTTAAAGATTTATTTATTTGTTATATATAAGTACACTGTAGCTGTCTTCAGACACACCAGAAGAGGGCATCAGATCCCATTACAGATGGTTGTGAGCCACCATGTGGTTGCTGGGATTTGAACTCAGGACCTCTGGAAGAACAGTTGGTGCTCTTAACCACCGAGCCATCTCTCCAGCCCGAGCAATGTTTTAATTAAAAAAAAAAAAAAAAAAAAAAAAAACTTTATGTGAGGACTCGGCATTTGCATTCGATTATTATTATTATTATCATTATCATTACCATTATCATCATCATCATCATTATTATTATTATTATTATTATCTCTAAGAACAAGCACCCTTGGCTAGATGAGGACTTCTGTTGCTAGCAAGAGGGTAACGAGCTGTCCCACCCACCCCAAACCTTACTATAATTCCCAGTAAGTGCTCAAAGAGTATGCGTGGTCTGCATTTCCCTGCCAGGTAGTGTCAGAGTCCCAAAGCCTCTCAGCACAGCTGGTCCTGCGGCCTCCTTCACCCTCAGGTCTCCGGATCTTCCTACCTCAGAACAGGGACAGCCGCGAAGCTCCAAAGAGTTCGTCACAGGGTCCCCCACCCCTGAGACTGCTGGGAGCTTGTCTTTGCAGCCTGGCGCCATGAAACGCGGCTGATGCTGGCCCGCAGGCTTCCCCAGGACACTGTCCCACCTACCCAACGATGCTGATAAACAGCCTTCTTGTGTAAGCCTGCACGCAGCTTTCTACCAGTTTGCTCTCTGGGTTTGCTGTCCTGGTTACAGGAAATGGGCCAGGATCACAGCCCCGACCCCACTTTGTTTTCCCCTCCCTCCCTCTTTGTTTGTCTCCCTCTCCTAACCCATTCTTCTCTTTATCTGGAGTTGTCCACTCTGCCTGCATGGGGAGCTTGACTGTTGATCTGATTTTTCAGCCCCTCCTTTTGCTGGATCATTCAACTACATCTAATTTTTTTTTTTTTTTCTTTTTTTAATCTGCCTGCTGCTTGGTAGCCAACCAGCCAACCAGGGGCATCAAATTCCATGAGGTAGAGATGGAATATTTGCCTTGAAGGAATTGAACTAAGGAAGACACAACTCAGATAAGACTATTCATGATAACAACTAAATTAAAGGGACAGGAAATCCAATGTGCAATGAAGTAGCAGCGGCAGGAGTGGGTGAGCTGGGCTGCAAGCCAGGATACCCTTCGCTCCACAAGAGCATGCGCAGGATAACCCCGCCTCCCAACTTCTGCGCCATGCTCCAACAGAGCTGGGGCATCAGAGCAAGTGCAGGATGCTCCTTCTCTCCACCAGAGTGAGGATAGGTACCTTTGGGCGCTGGACAAAATGGCACGGGATCAGTGTAGTAATCCTCCGTAGCGATTAAGTGATGTTTTTGCATTAACTCGCTGTCTATACACCACCTGAAGACCGTCTTCACTGCGGGGGAAGAAGACGAGACAGAGGCGGTTAAGGCAGACCCAGGGAGAAGCAGCTGAACCCACAAACCCACACCTCCCAGCTCCAAGCCTACACTTCCCAAGCAAACTCTGAAGTAAACTTCCTGTGGTGAAGACTTAGGAAAACAATGGTTTCGCAGATGCTCAGTGGAGGCCGACAACTGGGCCAAGCTGTGCATGGCATTATTAGGGTAAAGTAGTGACTAGTGACATCTGTGGAGTCTGTGGTGGCCTAAGACCAAGTGTGGTGGGTGCAAAACGAGCCCCAGTTCTTCACCCCTCTATGTACGTCTGTCCTTCTGATGTCACTATCGACAGTCCTCATCTGGTGTTTCCAGGTTCGTGACATCTTATTAAAAGAATTGGAAAGGCACACACAAATAGCAAAGCTGCAAGCTCTATTCAAAGGCACACAAGGCTACCCAAGTTGGAGCACCCAAGACCCTTGGCTATTGTTTAGCGTTTCTTTTGGGGGAGTCGAGGAGGAGTTGGTGGCTAGGGGGTGACCTGTGAGTGGGGTCTTGGTTTCTGTTGATAGATTGGCTTATGCAAGCCTTCCTTTCTTGTACATGTCATTTCCCATGATGCATCTGATTTTAAACATCTGTGTGCTTAGTTATGCTAAGGAGTAAGATGGTCCATAGGAAATTTTCCCTAAAATTTTGCTTAGAGGACAGTTTCCCTTACCATGCACAGACCTGAAACTGGCTCAGGCTGCCTCTAGTTCTTGGATATGTTCCAGACATATGGCAACAGGGAATTATTGTTGGGGGGTTCATTGCATTGTTTGGAGTGGGGTATACATGTAGCTTGATGCCGGTAGGTGGGGGAAGGGTTGTTAATTGTTAGGAAGGCAGAGTGCCTTATGGCTCAGGGCAGGCAAGTATTCTGAGTGGCTAGGCAGTCCCTATACCTCTTGCTGCCAAACAATGTTACTCTTTGCCTTTCACCGTGACCAAATCATGGTGGCATGGGTTTGAGATGTACTGTTTGGTGAACTCTGGCCATCAGCAGAGAAGAACTTCCTTGTCTCTTCATCTCAGACACAAGCATAAAAGCCACATGGAGAACAGCTGAGCCCAATCTACAGCAAGCAATAACTACAGCTCCAGACAACTCCCATGGACCTAATGACACGTTAGGGAAAGTCACTGAATAGAGTGGAAGTTGATGTTTGCAACTGATGAGCCCAAAGAAATGACAATAAATGCACACGTGCACACACACATTATAATATATGTAATACACAACATGTGACACATTATGATACATACAGTATATTTTATAATATATTATGTATTATATTTTATAATATAATATAATTAATATATAATGTATAATATACAATATATATAGTTTATAACACTAGTGTCTAGAAACACCAACTAGGAACAGTTGCTGTTGGGTGAGGGAGCTGTGAGCTTAAGTCTGGCAGGTGAGAGGACGGGGTTTTGTCAAAATAGACTTTTGCTGTATTTTAATTATATTTGTTTGTTTGTTTGTTTATTGCATGTCTCTGGGGGCCTGTAGGTGCCAGGGTGCATGTGTGGAGGTCAGAGGACAACTTGTTGGAGTAGCTGACCTCGTTCTACCAGCGGGTCCTGAGATTTGAACCCTGGCTGCAAGGCTTGCCAGCAAGCCTTTACACACTGAGCCATCTGCTCGCTTTTGACTCTGGAGTAGTTAGAAATTGGCATGTAAACTGAGAAGGCCTGAGAGTTGCTTAGTCCCTCTGCCCCTGTACATGTGCAACTTTATCCGTTACTGGCATCCTGCCCAGAACAGCACGCTTGTTACAAGCAATGAGCCTGCGGTGACATACCCCCGTCACTCAAAGCCCCCATTTTAAGAGAGCGTTCCCCCTTCCTGTTACAGTCTGTATTTACACAAATCTGTGATGCTATGTATGGGGCAGTCTTCTTAGACTGTGTTAGAGGTTCCTCCAGGGACTGGGGGTGTAGTTCAGTTGGTAGAGTAGTTGCCTGGCATGCATAAAGCCCTGGGGCCGATCCCTGGCATCCAGTGATAAAGGTGGCACAGTGAGAAAACCTTCTGCCCTCATGGGTGCCGACAAGGATCCGGAGGTTTGGCCTCGAATTAACAATCAGAGTCTGGAGCAGAAACTGCTCCCAGCATAACAAATGGAAGGCGGTTGAATACAAAGTATCAAAGGCTAAAGAAGGAAAGGCCAGGGAACCACCATGAACAACAGCTGTTGGCATCCCTGAAGCAGAAGTTTCTCAATAAGTCATCTGAAGGCAGCTCTGAATGGACAATGTAACTGGAGAGTTGGTCTGGTTAAGGGAGTTTGCTGCTCCTGAACAGGGTTGGATCGGGCTTACAAACTGCTTAGAACTCCAGCCGCTGGGGATCTGCCACCCTCTTCTGGCCTCTGACGGTACTACACTCAAGTGCATAGACCCGTACAGACTCACAGGTATAAATAACTAAAAACCAATCAGTCAATCAGTGGACGAAAATCCTGATGGCCAGAAAATAACCCACAAGCTACTTTTTGGGGCTCATGGCCTCTCCTTCCAGAACTCCCTGGGGTCCTTCCCTGATGGATCCTGGAATCGCAGAGAAGGTACGCCTTTGGAAGTGATGCCCCCGACCCTCCCTTGGCAGGGAAGACTTGGGTGGGGAGCAGAAGCGGTGCCAAGTGGACACCACCCAGTCCAGTTCCATTTTTTTTTTTATAACCACGAGGACCATCCTCTTTTCAAACCTTCACTGTCCTCCCAGGGTGCAGAGATCACTGTGGTTTCTTTGCTCCTTTGCTTGTTTTTCAATCTGGCATATAAACTAACGGGCTCCTTTATGATATTTTACTTACATATCATTGCACATCTTTAAGGCAGTTTTTAAAAAGATTTTTAAGAGCGTGTGTATACATGTGTGTGCGTGTATGTTTACATGTATGTACATGTATATACATGTATGCACTTTGGCGTGTTCACACATGTGCATGTGTGTGCATGCCTTGAGGGGGTAGGTAGGAAGAGCAATGCTTGAAAGGGCGTCAGATTCTCTGGAGGTCGAGCTGTAAAAGCCTTGCCCTGATGATGGTCTTCTTCCTTCCGGGGCAGCAGGCTTCACTCACCCTATGGCTACTGGGCAGTTCGGCCAGGGGCTGGTTGTTCCGGTTCGCAGAAGCTCCCGTGGAGGAGCAGTGGCCAGGAAGGGCAAGAATGAGTACCCAAGCTGTCCTGTAGAGTCCTCACCTTTGTCCACCCATATGGAGAAGTGACAGCTTCCTCACCGTGTGTCAGCTGTGTTGGTGGACAGAGAGGCGCCCTGCGCCTGGGATAATACGGGCAGCTGTCATTGGTTCCGTACATAGGGAAAGTGTGCTGGGGTTGCCTGCCCTGCCCTGAGATGCAGGGACCAGATGGATGTCTGTAAAGATGATCTAAGGCTTTTGTCCTCTACCGCTTTTGAAGTAATTAAAAAAAAAAAAAAAAGACATATTACTAGCTGGGTGAGTGACCAGGATAAACAATGTCTGGTTGCTACTGGGGTGCTGCGCTCGCACACCAAGTGTGACCCCAGCACTTGCAAGGTGGAGATGGGAAAACTCCTGAGTCTCGCTCGCCAAACAGCCCAGCCTACCTGGCAAACTTGACGGGGAAAGGCCAGAGAAGAGGAAGCTATGGTTTGGCTGCTAGGACCTAAACGGGACCTCTGGGTCAGGGGCCAATGGGTGGAGCTTGGCGTGTCAGATGCTGACTATGTAGACCAGCGCTCTTCTGGGGGACCGTGCGCCTGGAGCGGTGTGTGCTAGCCGACTGTCAGGCCTGCAACTTGCTCTCCAGATGTTCAGAAGAGAACACCTACCTGAGGGCAGTTTAATAGGGGTCTCCGGGACTTGTAGTCTGCCCTGTCTGGTGGCGTGTTCTGTTTCTGCAATATTCCGAGCACGGGCCTGGATGATATGTCTCTCCAACATGGCGACCTCATCCAGACGCTGTTTATAGACGGCCCGAGCCTGCAAACGAGCATTCAAATGCACAGAAATCTGACAGACAGCCTACATTTTGGCTTGACCCCATGCCTCTCTCCACATCTGGGCTTTCAGCCAAGCACAGGTACATAACTATCAAAACCCTCTGGCCCCACCTACCAGACTCGGAGGAAAGGGCAGTTCCACAGTGTGGAACAGAAAGTATCAAGCTTGGTCCCCTGTCTCCCGGTTTCACAGTACAGATACTGCCTATACTGTGAAATGCAAACCCATTTTGGTACAGCCAAGTAAGGCTACCCAGAGCTTGATTCAGGCAAGGCCCATTCTAGGTCCATCAAACATAGCCACTGGGTGGCTTCCAGCTGACAGTCTCCTTTGTCTATTTAAGATGTTGGAAAGGGCTCACCCGAGATGGCAGAATCCACATCAATGTACACAAAGTCATGGATACTTTGATTCACAGAGAAATGTGGTCAGGTAATGTGCTATCCAGAGAAAATTACACTTTTTTTTTTTTTTTTTTTTTTTTTTTTGAGAAGGCCGGAAAGATGACTCTGCTCATCACAGTGCCTGTTGCTCCTCTAGAGGACCGAGTTCAGTCCCCAGTACCCACACCAGCCAGCTCACAAGTGCCTGTACCTACAATCCCAAGGGGATTGGATATTGCCTTCTGGCCTCTACATACGTGTGTTAAAACACATAGAGACACACATACATACACATAAATGAAAAATAAATGGTTTTAAATGTGTGTCTGTATGTGTGCGTGCTCGCACAGAGACTGGAGGAAATCTGCTTTGCCGACCTTCATCTTATTCTCTTACGATGGGTCTCTCGCTGAACTTGGAAGTGGGCTTGATGACCAGCCATCCAGCACCCCTCCTACCTCCACTTAAACAATGTTGGGGTTATGGGCAGGCATCGGCCATGTATTTTATGCGCAGGTTTTTATGTGGGTGCTGGGACTTGAACTTGTGTTACAAACTCTCTCATCCTCTGAACCTGTTCTCCAGCCCCCAGCAGAACTTTCCAAGTTACTGGGTCTCTGTGTCACTTCACCTTCTGTGACCCATCCTACTTTTTTCTTTTAACCCTTGCAAACCCTAACTCTAAACACCCTAAACTCTACCACATTGGCGTTGAGAGGTCCAACCTGGCTGCCCCAACATATTCTTCAACAAGACTGCTTAGATTGTTGACCAGCCAGTAAGCTACGCTTCTAACGTATATTCTTGGACTGTGGGGGGGGAAGTATTCACGGGGTGGGGAATACTAAGACTGTGGTGCATGGAGCGAACATGCCTCATTGCTTTGCTGGGTCTCAGACTTGTTTAGTTATTTGTTTTCCGTCTGTTTATCTGTTGGGGGCACGAATGCTGTGCTGAGCCCATGGATGGCAGAGGACAACTTATGGGCGTCTGTTCTCTCCTGTTGTGTGGCTCTTGAGGAATAGGAAACTCCAGTCATTGGGCGGTTTGGCAGCAAATGCCTTGACCCAAGGATCCCCTCTTCCGCCGTAGCCATTTTTTTAAGTAGACAAATGGGTACACAGCGGGGGACAGGAGGTGGTGGCTAAGTCTTCTTGTGGGCAGAAAACCTCCTCCGAGAAAGCAGAGCCAGGACAGCCCTGAACACCAAGTACTGTGCTAAAGTCAAGCGTCCCACTCCTTGGACTTCGCAGAAAGCCCTGATCCTGATACTTGAATGTACGACTTGGAATCCTACCCAAATACATCAGTCGGTGCTTCTTCAAAGTCACGCAAGCAGTATTTAGCAGAGGAGGGGTTCAAGCCCCAGTACGGATTTGGAGCTTGTGGGCTTAGTCGTCGGACCGTGCAGTGTTTCTGGAGAAAGAACTGGGGAGGACAGTCAGTGATGCTGAGTGGAGCTCTGATTGCGAGAGCCCGGGTCCTCGGGCAGAGAAGCCCGTTTCACAGAAAATGCAGAGACCTATAGCCATCAATAGACTGAAAATAAGGGGCCCGCTGAATCCCGAGCCATCCGTGGGGGCCGTGCATGCCTCCCTCTGAGGCTCAGGAACATTGGGTGGGTGGGGGGAGTCAGAGGAAGGGTGGAGTGAGGTGGGCAGTCATTTTCTGGGAACAATTTGCCAACTGCATGCTTGACCTCATTCTACCGGGATTGTCTGCCCAAGATAGGGACTGCCAATATCCTGCCACGAGGGAAGAGGGGTTAATTAATGGTTTGTGCGTGAGGGGTGGGGTATACATGTGTCACAGCTTACCAGCAAGCTCTTTACCTGCTGAGCCATCTTACCAGCTCCTCTGTTTTCATTTTAACGCTTTTGTTTGTTTTGCATTGCTGGGGATTGGGGTCGGCCGTATCCTTGCCCCGCAAGCACTCAACACTGAGGTGTATCCCACTCACGATGTATTCATGGCTACTGAGTCCTCACTGACTAGCACTGAGCATGGCACACAGTAGGTGTGTGTTAGAAAGTCATGAATGAAGCTAGGCCATGGCGGATAAGGAGATTGTAAAGGACAGAAGGAAGACAAAAGAAAGATCCGAGGGACTGGTACAGGGGAGAGTTGGGAAGGGAGTCCTTGACAGACAGCCACAAAGAGACAATATCATCTGTCTTGACCCCAGTGCAAAAAGAGTAAACCACACTGCTGACCCAGAAATGTGGGCAAAAAATGCCTCAACCGTGACTGTGGTTAGTGATTGCGTCAAGGAAGGGCTGTGACTGCGTTTCATCGACTCCAAGAAACACTGGAACAGTCCATTCCAGTTGTTTCGCTTGTATTTGCAACACATAATGTGTCTGTGCACAGAGAAAGGCGCCGGGGGTGTCATTTATATGCGTGTGTGTAAAGTTTGGATAGGGTTCTTCTCTTCTGCGTGACTGCATCCGGACCGTATCCCGGGATGCACCCGCTATACCTGCTGCAGCTGATCCAGGAACTCCTCGTGGCGCGCATCCTCACCGCCGCGGGCTTTGATCAAGCTGTCGCTCAAGTCATCGCCGATCACCTGGGCGGTGTACAAGTTTCGGAAGACCCGGGCAAGCAGATGGGAGATATCCTGCGTGCGCAGCGACGTGGGGCGCAGCCGCAGCGTCTGCGGCTCGGGGAGTGGCGGGAGCGCTTGAAACCCGGCGCGGAGCGACCGCGTGGGGAAGCCAAACTGGCAACAATCGGTGAAGAGGGTCGAGGACCGCAAGGACTTCCTGGTGGACCAGCTGAGACGGGTGGACTCGGGCTGGTACGGGGTAGACTCCCACTCGGTCTCTGGGGACATATCCGCGAAGGAAGCTGCGGATGGCAGCTCTTCCTGGCTCTCGGACTCCATGGCAACAGAGACGCTGCAGACTCCGCGGCCCACTTCTGCTTCCGGCTCCGCCCCTTCCGTCTAGCTTTTCCTCTAGAAGAGCGTCATCCCTGTCGTCATCTAAAGGTTTGCCCTTCTAACGTCTAGCTAGGTGACCTAGGCTGGCTCAAACTCACCATTCTACCCCCGCCTCCTCCTTAGCCTCCGGAGTGCTGGACACTGGCGAACTCCGCTGTGATAGCCAGCACCTCTTCTACTTGTTCTTTGTAAAGCTTTATTTTTATTCTGTGTGTCTCTCTGTGTATATATATGTGCAGTCGCCCGTGGATGCCAGAAGAGGGGGTCAGATCTCCGGGAGCTGATAGGCAATTGTAAGTCACTTTGACATGGGTTCTGGGAACTAAACGCTGGTCCCCTGCCAAAGCACCATGTGTTCCTAACGGCTGAACCATCTCTTCAGCCCCAGCATCACCCTTTTCATAGGTGGGCTTATTATGGAGTTTGATGGAGAAAAAGATCCACTGTGGTGCTGGTCTGACAGCATGCAAAGCCCGCGTGACGCCACCCCATTTTTAATTTGCTCCGAATGTTCTTCACATGTATTGTTGTTGTTTTTGTTTTAAACGATCCGTTGTTTTTGCTCTCACTCTGAGACAGCGTCTCTCTCTGAAGCTCAGGCGAGGTTGGAGGGATGCCGACGCATTCGGCTTTAAGGACCAAGCAGCTGTTGTACAGACGGCTACTGTAGGTGAGCCAGTCTAATGCCCTTAACACTCACTCCTTGTACTGGCTCTTTTCCTCTAGAGAACCCAGCCAACAGTGGGCGTGAGGTCTAGCCTCACACCTTAATCCCAGTATTCATTCAGTGGGCAGAAACAAAGCACTCTCTGAGTTTGAGGCCAGCCTGATCTACAAAGCAAGTTCCATTGCCAGCTAGGATTATTTAGTGAGACCTTGTCTCAAAAACAAAAAATAAAAGGGCTGGAGAGATGGCTCAGTGGTTAAGAGCACCGAGATCCTGAGTTCGATTCCCAGCAACCACATGGTGACTCACAACCATCTGTAATGGGATCTGATGCCCTCTTCTGGTGTGTCTGAAGACAGCGACAGTATACTCATACATAAATCTTTAAAAAAAAAATAAAGATTTAATTTTGCTTTACATGTATGGGTGTTCTTCCCCCCCTCGTGTGTGTGTGTGTGTGTGTGTGTGTACCATGCTGTCAGCTCTGTACCTCTAGATACCCTTGCCTAACTAACACAGAGATGTCAAAATAACCACTTTCTACTTAGGTGTGAATTTACTTGCCTTACCCACTTCCTGAGTCAAGTCCCAGGATGTTCACCCACATACCTGAGCCATTTCCGCTGCTCTTGGTTGCCCTCTCATCTATTCTTTGAGGACCCTTACTGTCCAGAGAGTAGGAAAAGCAGAGGCGGCCCTGTTAAGGTGTGCACCGGGAAGGAGCAGGCTTTGGCTGCCCCCCCCCCCCCCACATTCTTACCTGCAGGGAAAGAGTTCACCCAGCCAGGTGAAATGCCCATGACATTTCTAGGTACCTGGGACCCTGGGAGCATTTGCCCAAATATCCTGAGTCTGTTTCCTGGACCGTGGCAGACCTCCTCTTTAACTCCCCGCTCCCAGAGCTTACTGGTTTGTGCAGGAGGAGAAGCTTGAGAGTAGAAGGAACATGAACAAATAGGCCATCTGTCTAGTCTTCTACACACACACCTAGTGTTGCAGGTAAGGGCTTTGTGGGTTGGGGGCGGGGTAGCAGGATAGCAGCCGAGTGAGCATGGGCTTAATGTAGAGGAGGGTCTCCCCAGGACGAGCGATCCTGCCTCCTGCCGGTAGCAGCTGCTTCGCTGTGGAAGTGCCCAGGTGTCAGGACAATTGACTCTTGCTGACGCTCTGTGCTTGCCCACCCTCTCTCTCCCCGGATGTCCTCATAGAAAGTCACGGGGAATCTGAGCCTGTCACAGAGATGCTCCTCCCCCACTCCTCTGCATACCCCACCTTTGGTCCAAGCCAAAGTCTCTCAGAGCATCCAGCCCTTCTGGTGGCAAAGGCCACTCCAGTCATCCTCGTGTAGGTGACTCTACAACTCCTCCCTGCCTGTCACCTCAACTTCTCTTGCTTCCCGCCCTCCTCTCTTCACCCCTTCTCTGCCTGTCCATCCGTCTGTCCAGTCACCTCTGCAGGAGACTCTGGGCACACGGGGAATTCCTGGTGAGTCGCTCTCTTCATTTTATAGTCTCTCCTGAAGCCTGTGACTGTGTTTGTGTATCTGTTTCTTGGTTTCACATACTTTTTACTTAATTTTTAAAAACTTTCCTGTGTGAAGCCTTCTCTATAATCATGAGTCAGAAAAACAAAATCTCAAGCAGTGCACAAAGGAAACAAACATGTTGGGTCTGGTGATGTAGGGTTGTCTTCCCAGCTCCTTAGGAAACAGAGGCGGGAGGATTGCAAATTCAATGTCTGATCAGGCTACAGAGTTAGTTCAAGGTCACCTGGGCAACTCAGCAAGAGTTTGTCTCAAATGACAAAAGAAAGGATCCTCAGAGGTGGTGCAGTGGAGGGCGCTTGTCTGGCAGTTGAGGAGTCCCAGGTTCAATCTCTGGGACTGGCAATAAACTATTTAATAAAAGTGTTCTCAGCTCTTTTCCCCCAGATAATTAATTACCATATTGTTAAACTACCTTTCCCTGCTTACACGAACACTGACATCTATAAAATACGGTTTTGTTACTTAAAAAAACACAATACTGTGCTATTTGTTATGGCCTTGTCTTCCTTTACTCTACTGTTTGTACATACTTCGCATAGCTGTATAATATTTGTGTGTGTGTGTGGGGGGGGGTAATATGCTAGACTTCCACAGCCAACGGTATGTAAATTTTAGCCTTTGGCTCCCAGAAAGATTGTACAGTAGATGCCCATCAGCACTATGTGAGCACTTCTGAGTGTTTACTGTGGATGTGTGTGTGTGCAGGTTCACGTGGAGGCCAGAGGTCAGCTTCCGCTTTTGTTCCCCAGGAGCCATTTGCTTTGTTTTCCCTTTGTTTATGCGTTTGCTTGTTGGAGTGTCTCACTATGTGGGCCTGGAACTCATCATGCAGGCCTGACCTCAAACTCAGGAATCCGCCTCCCTCTGCCTCTCAAGTGCTGGGATTAAAGGTGTGCACCACCACACCCAGGTCACGTTGTTTCTGGAGACTGTCTTCTTGGCCATTTTAAATGTGGACATTTTAAATATGTTTTGAATTGTGTCTTGAATTTTATCTCTAACCCCACATCTCTCCCCTGAACTTCCTTGTCCCTTGGAGGTCTGAAAGTTGCCAATGAATCCAAACGAAGTGCTACAAACAGGTCTGTATTCCAGATCCCTGGCCAGAGCCTTCTAGGCATCCCTGAGTCCTCAGTTTCCCTTACTGCTCCCACCCTCAATCCTGTTGGCTCTGCTTTTAAAAAACCAAACAAGGGCTGGAGAGATGCCTCAGGGATTAAGAGCATTGTCTGCTCTTCCAGAGGTCCTGAGTTCAATTCACAGTACCCATGTGGCAGCTCACAACTGTCTGTGGCTTCAATCCCAGGGAATCTTGGTACCTTAACAGACATACAGGCAGGGTAACACCAATACTCATAAAATCAAAACAAATGGATTTTAAACAAAAACAAACCACATTTGTTTTCATGCACATGTGCGTGTGTGTGTGTGTGTGTGTGTGTGTGTGTGCGCGTGTGTGTGCGTGCCCGATGTCTGTGAAGAAGCTGGAAGCCTTTGCAAGGCCTAACAGGCCTCAGACCTCTCTGTGAGCTCCCATCGTGACTTCTCTAGCGTTACCCACACTGCCATGCATTTCGACGCTCCTTGAGCCTGCTCCTTGGCCCTAGCCTTTCCTGTACCCTACTCTCTCACTTCCTTGAGTCTCCTCAGAGCCGCCTTCCCACATGAGCCTGCCCCAACAACCCACTTTAAGACTTGCCTCTTCCCACTTCACCTCCTGGTCACTTAGATCCCTCTGGGATCACTTCTTGTGTTTGTTACAGTAGCTCTTTTCTTTCCGTTAAAATCTAAGCTCCACGACAGCACGAGGGTGGGTTTGATTTTTTTTTTTCTTTTTTAGGTATTTTGAACACTGATGCTTCATTTTCATGTTTCTGTGTGCCCAGTGGATGATGGATTCTTAACAAATACTTATTGAAAAGGGAAATAGAAGTTTTGAAACATAGGTGTTGGTGTCTTCTTCAGATTGAACAGTCTGCTCTCCAGTTCAGGTAGACTTTGTCACATGGCTTTTCCAGGGAGAGACATGAACAACTCTCTGTTCACCTCGGATACGGGACCAGTGACAGGCTAAAGAAATGATTGCATTTGGGACTCGCTGGGTGAACCGGTAAGCTTACTGAAGTCACGGGTGAACCAAAAGCCCACCCCTTCCTGGGTGAAGGCTCATCAAGTGTTCCCTTTAAGCCTCCCTGAAGAACTTGCAGGCAGCTCCTCCAGGGCCTCCTCTCCCTCGGCTGCTGTGTTTACTGATTAGAGAAACCTGGGAGAGGCCTTGTACATTTTGTGACTTCCCGAGCTTACATGTATCTTTAGCTTCCTGAGTCTTCCAACCCTCCCACTCCCTCAAGAGGGAAATTTTCAGATCAGAAGAGACAGCTATGGAGCATTTTTCCCAGGATTCATGAAGCACGAAGCACTCCACTTACTGTGGCTGGGTTAAGGGGAAGAGAACACTGAACGTCCACATTGAAGCTGACTCAGTTCCATTCACTATGAGAGCTGACTGGTATAATCTAAGAAAAGAGATCCTCAACTGCTGGGTGTGGCAGCGCATGCCTGATCCCAGCACTCCGGAGCAGAGGTATGCAGATCTCAGTAAGTTCAGATCTCTGTGAGTTTGAGGCCAGCCTGGTCTACAAAATGAGTTACATGACAGCTGGGGCTACACAAAAGAAACCCTGTCTTGTAAAACCAAAAGAGAAAAAGAAAAAGAAAAAACCCTCCAGAATCCTGTGCTATCCTGAGATTATCAGGGTGCTGCCACCTCATAGCCCACGCTGACATCTGATCCTTGCTCATACGTGACGTCAAGGTCTGAGGAGCCTTCCTTACCATCGCTGTCTCTTTGGGCAGGTGACCTTCCCGTTTCCTGTTAAGGCAGTTGGACCTGGGTCAGCACCTTCTGCATGGAAGTTCACAAATGCAGGGGCATGCCCTTAGACCAAAGGCCTCTGGGGCCACCAGGCTAAGTTCGACAGGCCACAGAGAAAATGGCTGTGGGCGGGTGAGCTCAGAACCCTTGGCAGGCAGTATTGGTACCACACACTCAACATCTTCAGGTTTTCCCAGAGCTGATGGTGGCTCCTGGTTATAGAGAAGCTAAGTGACTTGCTCAGATTCTCACATCCGGAAATTACAGAGGCAAGACCTAAACAACCCCTTCACCCTGATGTTCCCAGACTTGGGTTCTAAAGACGGGGAGAGGACTGAATAAACCTCACAGGCTTCGCCCACCTAGGCTAGTCTTATGGTTTTCATTTCATGGGTGAGGGGCCGAACAAGACAAGCCCCGGAGCCTGACCGTCCTGTAATTTAGCATTTTTGTGCTGATAGTAATTCGAATGCTAGACCTCTTTCACCTGCCCACAGTCACCAGCCCCCTCCCACACAGCCACCTTTGCACAGACACACTTGAGACTGAGAGAGCCAGGGGTTGGGGGCGGGACAATGCCTAGAACTCCGCCCATAGAGAACAGGTCTTAGGAGCTCTGTGCTCCAAAGAAAGCCTACCACAGAGTCCTATGAGTAACCAGGGTCTCAGCAGTTTGCAAAGATTCGGAGTAGAGTAACCGTGGCAGCCGGCCAGGACTAGGCCCACACAGCTGCCCTGGAAGTTGAGGGCAGAGAGACAGAATTCAGTCCCTTTCTAGTTTAGTCTAAAGTCTCTTGCTGTGCCTTACACGTCCCAGCCTTCCCCCACCAGATAGACAGTCAGCCTAAGCACACTACTTAAACCAGGCTGCACAGAGCAGAGGGAAGACCCAGAGGGGGAGAGAGTCACCCTACAGGTCAGCACTTGAGTGTAGCATACTTCATTTCTGGCAGAACCTGGCTGCTGGGGCCAGTTTTGAGTCAGCATGCCCTTTCAGTCTCGCAACCCCAGGCCAGGGAGGGAACGTGAGTGAGCTACAGTGTGTGCCGAGGAAACCAGAAATGGGTTCCTGTTTCACGTGAGCTTGGAGTACACAGGGGCAGAACCTTCTGGAAACCCCGCCAGGGTCTTTTGTGATAGAGGGAGAGGCTCCAGTGGTAGATAATGCCCTAGCTTGGAGCCCAGGACTCGGAGACAGAGATGACAAGAAGAAATGGCGCTGGAGATGAAGCCATGCCAACTGCTGGTATCGGGAATTCTTGGGCTCAGGTGGAGGAGAGGAGCTGGGCTTGAAGAGGCCTGAGCCATGGATGAGTAACTGCTAGGCTCCAGGGCAGGACCGAGGTGGGAGTTTCCAAGGCTCATGGAAGACTTGGAGGGCAGGACGTTTGAGAAAGAGACCGGAAGTCAGGGAAGGGAAGTTTTCGTATTGCCCCTTCCCAGGTTCTGTCTACAATGGAGCCTTGCTCGTCCCTCATGCAGTACAGCCCCCAGCGTGTGGAAGGGAAACCTGGGGAGGGGTCTTCCTAGGGCATCAGGATGGGGGCTGAGCGCCAGACTAGGAACCAGCCTGACACTGCGGGGTGGGGGTACATGAACGTCATGTGTTTCTCTAAAACCCAGCCTTAACGCTCAGAGTCAGGAGACTGCCCTCCATGTCTCACATGTAATGCTCAGTGCTCAAAGCAGGGAGGCCCGCCAGTGCTCGGAGAGAAACTGCTGAGGTGAGCCCAGCTAGCCTCTTCCAGGCTGCCTTCAATTTCAGGGGACCCTTGTCCCTCATGGCAGGCCTCCCATCTTCTCCCCCTCATTATGGGGTGAGAGGCCTATACTTGCTTGCTATTACCCCTACCTAAACAAAGTCCTCCCACCACCACCCAGCCCCCGTGGAGGTGAGAAATCTCCGAGAGTTAAAGAGAGGGGCCCCTCTCTTGAAAAAACGAATCCAGCTATTACTCTTCCCCAAACGTGGCAGCGTGTGCCCCTGCAAGCACGCGTTTCTCAGAAGACAGACCAGACCGCCCAGCTAAACTGCCGCTGGAGCAGTGATTCCTATCCCCGCTAAGACCCGATTCTGATTCCTTCCCACATCACCCACAACCCCAGCGAGGCCAGGCGACCACAGGCAGGGTGTGGGGCCCGCAGCTCGCCGTAATGACAGGGCCTGTGGGTGGTGGCGGCGGAGGAAGCGGGAGGGATCTGACTATTTCTGGCCCGGGCGCACCCAGCTGGCCCGAGCCCCGGCCAGGGTTGGCCAGCCTTCCCGGCCCCCCGCTCCGCGTCCTTTCTCGGTCCCCTGGAGGGGGCGGGGAGAAGCGCCGGTTGGCGGGCCAAAGGGGGGCGGTGCGGTGCCCTGGACCAACCCACCGGCCGCCTCCCGCTGCAGTTCAGTTGGGTCCCTGCACCGGCCTGTACTAGGACCCCAGGCTGCTCGGTTGTTGCTCAAGTGAATCACGCCACGTCCCCTCCGCCGGGCGCCCAGACGGGCATGGACTCGGGTCGGGACTTCCTGACCCTGCACGGTAAGTGTCCCGCCCGCAGGGGAGACCCTCGGGAAAGCCTGACCCCCACCCGGGGGATAGCAGCTCCTTCAGCCGCATTTAAATCACCAGAGAGACGGACTCGTCTCCTTGCGGGATCCCGGAAAAACCGCAGCCCGCGCTGGGCACAACTTTGGGCGTTTCCAGACTTCCTCCCCAAATCTGACCCAAGAGATCGGGGAGCAGTGCAGACTTCTCTCGGGGATTTCCCCTTATCCTGTTCATAAAAGGCTGGGCTCCTCGGTCCAGATGGCACCAAAGGACTCGGGGAAGGAAGGGGAGAGCATCCTCAGACCACCAAGCTTCTTCAGAGGCTTCCCAAAGCACGGGTGCGCCTAGAGCGAGTCAGGCCGCGCGGGTGTGGCAGATGAGGGTGTAAGGAGGTGGGGCAAGGAGGAGGTGTGCAAGTTTGGCGGAGGTCGGTCTACAGAAAACAGCGATGCCAGGATTGGGAGGAGCAGCGGCGCGAGCTTTGCTGAGCCCCCGGCCGGAGTGGGTCAGGTCTCAGCTAGAACCGCCCAGCAGCTTGGTCCTTTGTCCAGCCGGCTTTGTTTCTTCCCATCTAGGCTAGCCTCTTCTCCCCATGGCTGTCCCTCTAGCAGAGATGAAAGCCCAGGCTCCTAGTTGCCGGTCTTAGAAGCATCCAGGGAAGGGAGAGGACAACTAACTGGGATTCATGCAGCTCTGGGGGAGGGGCTTTGGGGAGTCTTTCCTTCCTGTCTCCTCAGATCACCTACTAGCTCAGCAAAACCTGCTCCTCTCACATCAATCCAAGGCTCAACCGCATTTCTCACTTTACTGGAGTTTCCCTGAGATTGCAGGTTATTTTTTTAACTACGCATATTGTGTATGTGTGCGCGTTCGAGCGCGCGTTAGGAGGAGGTGTGCATATATGGAAGTCAGAGGACGACTTGCAGGATTCTCTCCTTCTACCATGTGGGTTCTTGGGATCGAACTCGGATCGCTGAGCACTAGCTGTTACCCACGGAGACATCTCACCACCTGGGCCGTAGATTTTTGTACCCACCTGTCCTCTGCTCCACTCCCCCTTAGATGTGTGCCCTACAGCCAGCCCCCAACCTGTTTTGCGTTTGTCAGTTGACCCAGACTTTGTTGTCGCCAGAGCCCAGTAAGCTTGGGTTTCTCACAGCCACCTTGTCAGGGTGTGTTCCTGCCCCTCGCACTGCTCCCTCATTCTCTTCAGAGGTCAGAGATACCCCCAGCAGCTCTTGACACACTGGTAGGAACAGAGGGTCCAGGATTAGGAGAATCACAGTGGAGAGAGAGGCTCTGTTCTCAGTCCCCATCTTTTAGGCATTACCAGCTACCAGGCTGCCTCTCCCCAGGTTGCCTCCCTCCGGCAATGTCATGGAACAAGCTCTAACCTCAGTGCCCTCTTCCCATTTCTTTCCTGGGTCAGCCCTGCTATCTCTCGTGCAGAGAAAGACACAGAGCCTCAGTCTAATATCACAGGCTTGGCCAGCCTGGCCCGTCCTCTTTGAGACCAAGCCTCCCGAAGTTGTGACTCAGTCCAGTCTTTCCTGCAGGGCTGGAATGTACACTGTGGCCAAGCTGACGGACCTGTGGGCCCGGCGCTTCAAGCGCGGCACCCACAGTGACCTCCATGAAGCAGCTCCTGCCTACAGTGCAAACCAGACAGGGAAGGAGGCTCAGCGGTGGCACAGTGTGGCCACCATGGTTTGTCCTTGTTACCTGATGGGGAGTCTGCATCCTCTCTACAGTGCAGGTCCCGCAGCACTGGTCACTTTCTGGTTTGGGCAGTTGGGGAGAGGTCTGCTGGAGAGCGAGCCCCCCCCCACAACCACCTCTCATGTCAGTAAGTCATTTGACTTTTAGGTGCCTTGATCTCCTTGCAGGAGCCACCCCCACAGCCCGGAGTTGTCCGGCAGGGTGGGTAGATGATGGAACAGTACCAAGGGTAATTATGGCTGGAGTCGGATGCAGGAACAGAGGAGCTCTTTCTACCCTGAAACCTGCTGGTACTACAGTTCCCATCTTCCCCTGCTACTGCACCCCTCTCTATTTTAGCTAATCCTGGACTGGCATTCTCAGCAGGGCAGGCCCCTGGAAAGAATTCACTTCCTAGGACTTTTCCCTTCACTGAAGACACTCATCCACACTAACTTGCCCAACACCTGGCCCACCTGCCCTGTTGTAAGAGCTGGCATTCTGTAAAAGGGACAGGGGAGCCCCGGAAGCCACAGGCTCCAATCCCAGCTTTGCTGTTTGCTATGTAACCTTTGCCTTTCCGAGTCCCTTTCTCATCCGTGAGATTGCAATATATTTTTCCACAGAGGATGTTATCAGGATAAAATATGAGTAGGGGCCGGGAGCTTCACTTTAGCAGAGTTGCTTGGCAGACACACACATCCCTGGGTTTTGTCCCCGGCACCTTATAATCCTGGCATGGTGGCACAAGACCACAATTCTAGCATTTGGAAGGTGGGAATCATTAGTTCAAGAAGCGGCAAATCCTCAGCTGCACAGGGAGTTGGAGGTCAGCCTGGGATACACAAGATCCTATCTCAGACACACCAAATTAATGGGCTTAGGAGTTCTAGGTTGTTTCAAAAGCCAAGGACCCCAAGAAAAGTGGTCGCAGCAAGTAAGGGTGGCCAGCCTCTCACTGACGGGAGTTATGCTTCAAAGCGGTCTACTTTTTGGAGTTCAATCAACACACATTGATCCCTGTTGTTAACTTGAGGAGTCGGGAAGCCTGTGGACTTCTCAGAACTGCATTCTGTTGTTTCGAGGGTTGTTTGCAGCTTGTTGTTGTTTGGGGTTCTTTTGTTTTGTTTAGTTTTCGAGACAGAATCTCACTTTCTACCCTAGACTGACCTGCTCACTCTGTGGGCACAAGCTGGCCTCACAATCATAGCAATCCTCCTGCTTCACAATCCTGAGTACCACAGTTACAGATGTGAGCCACCGTAACAAACTTAGGGTCATGTTTTAGATGCATCACAGAAAGCGCTGAAGAGTTCAAAGAAAATACATCATATTGAGAGATTCGATCACATCGGGGCCTGGGCAGTCTTTGTTCTGGTTAAGAACCTCTATATATCTGGGCAGTGCCTTTAATACAAGTACTTGGGAGGCAGAGGCAGGAGGATCTCTGAGTTCAAGGCCAGTCTGATCTACAGACAGAGAATTCTAGGAAGCCAAAGCTATGAAGAGAAACCTGTCTCGAACAAACAGCAGACAGACAAAAACCCCTTTACATGTGGGTTTTTTTGTTTTTTTTTTTTTTGTTTTGTTTTTTTTTTTTTTTTTTTTTTTTTTTTTTTGGTTTTGGTTTGTTTGTTTTTTACATCGTGGGTAGGCTAGCCCGTACTCTACTCACCCCTACCCCAGACAAAAGCTTTCCTGTGTGGACATTTCAGTTCATCTCCATTAAAGGGCCTTGCTCATTACTCCTGCTTTAGTGTGGCCGTGAGCAACCAACCTTATTGCTCTGTTTCAGATTTTTTGTTTTCACTGTGCTTGTTTGTGCCAAAAAACCAGCTTTGCCAGTGACTCAGTGTTGCTGTTGCACTGAACCCAGTGGGACCTCTCCAGGGACAGAGGGTAAGGGAGGGGTGAGTCAGGCCTCTGGGTGGTGTCCTGACCCTCCAGCAGTGGGCACTCAGTAATTGCAGAGTGAATCAAAGGGAAGTTGTACGGATGAAAGGCTCTAGTGTTCCCGGGACGTTCTGGCGGCACAGTTCTGCACAAAGTTGCAGTCTTTCTTATTTATTCTAGGTTGGCCTGCAGACTCCCTTTGAGGCCAGCATCTCCTCCTCCTCCTCTTCTCATTTTAACTTAGTTTCTGAAGCACTGCGTTTGTACCAGGTGGCAGTGGCACACACTTTTAACCTGGAAGCAGAGGCAGGTGGATCTCTGAGTCTAAGGCCAGCCTGGTCTGTACAGAGAGAAATACTGTTTCAAAGAGGAGGAGGAGGTACAGGAGAGGAGGAAGAGGAAGAGTTGCATTTGCATTTGTTACCTTGGGGAATCACACTGCTTAGATATGAAGAAGAAAATCGGAGAGCAGGCAGCAGACCTAGTCAGGACAAATCAGCTGAAAATTGAGGATAAGAGATTTGGCGGGCTCTGTTGACTAGCTCCGGCTTCACCTGACCACCTCCCTGTCTCTGTGTCACCAGGATGCCCTCTGCAGAGCAGTCTTCCCAGTCCTGGTGCCTGGGTAATTTCGCAGAGTTGGCATTCCTTACCGCACACTATTCCAGTCCCCACCCTCACACACCCTCTCAAGTGGAGGTTCCGCCCCTCCCTGCCTGGACTCCGCCCTTCCCGAGCAGGAGCCTCCCTCCTGGGCTCCTCCTCTCCCTCCGCGTGCTTCCCGGCTGCTACTCCTCCACGTCGCCTTCCAGACGGTGGCTGCCAGCCCTCCGGACCTGGGTTATGTCTGGCAGGCTCTGCCACCCTAACCTTCCAGCCACGTTTGTTATTCTAACACTCTGGAGGTGAAGGCACAAATATCCGGAATTCAAGGCCACCTCGGCCTCACCTCGTCCCACCTCCTAGGTTCTGGTTCCACTTCCTCCGCCTACTTTCTGCTCTCTCCAGCCTCCCTAGTCCTTAAACGGACCCCCAGACTTGGCTCCGCCCACCACGATCTGGCCCCGCCTCCAGGGAGACCGGCCCGCCCCCTCTTGTAAGGTTCTGGCTCCGCCTTCTCAAGGCTGGACAGCCCGCCGGACTCCTCCGGCTTCTAAACCGGGATAAACCCGGGCAGAGGCCTAGGAGAACACCATGCAGTGTCTTGGGGTCCCAAGTTGCAGACGGGGGAGCGTGAGTCGCTCCCGGGAGCTCTACCTGCAGGAGCAGAGTAGCAAAGTGGCGGCGCTCAATGGACAGAGACTAGGTAAGGGATGCGGGACACCTAGAGCCTGCTGCTGTGGAAGGCGACAGCAGCTGGAACAGGACGCTCCTCCCTTTAAGCCTCAGATTATACATGTTTAATTCTTCTGCGGGGCAGTGTTTTCAGTGTGGGTGTGTGGGCCGGTCTGGGAGAACTAAATACCTATTCTTTTCCAAGCAGCCCAAGTTCCCTACTAACTTCAACCCCTCCTGGTTACAAGCTCATCCCTGTTGAACGCGTATAACTATGTAACCGAATGCGGTCTAGTATGATGGTGGGCAAATGTACACCTGAACAAGTGACAGTTGGTGACCCAGGGTTGGCTAAGTGATTCTGTCACACTGGTGGTATTGTGACACCATTGTCTAGGGATGACAGTGTGTAATGCCTTATACCCAAGTGTGGCATTCTGGTACTGTAGGAGGAGCCCCGTGTGACAGTGGCTGCTCATGTCTGATGTGACTGTATGGCCCAGGGTGATGGAACAACTGTCTTTCTGCTGTGGCGGGGGTTTTCTGATGCTGTTACCCCGCTGGTTCTGTCTTTGAGCGATGGTTGCATGTTTCATAGTCCTGACCTTGGGAGCAGGCTGCCTACTTCTGAGTCCCAACTCCTTCAGCCTCAGTTTCCTCCTCTGTAAAATGGGGATAATGATAATGCCTTTCTGCACTGAGTTGTTGAGGGGATTAAACACATGTGCTGCCAACAGTAACTTATTCAAATATTAGCTATCATTATGGTGGCTGCTATTATTATTGGGGTGATGACTTCCTGCACTGTATGTGGCCTTCCCATGTGTGAAACACAGTAGCATGTGCTCCCTGAGACTTGGGTAGTTTTGGGGGTAGTTTTGCACACTGTGTCCCTGTGTGCAAGGCTGTGTCTTGTTAGATTGTGTGTGACTGAGTGGTATAACTTGGTGTAGCTGTGTATAAATGTAGGTTGCAGGTCCGGCACCCTCATGTAGCTTGTTGGGAACATGGGCAGAGCATCCCGCACCCTCCATGTCCTCTCCATGGTCGCTTCCCTGTGGGCACAGCCCCTGGGCTCACAGCTCACCTGCCTTCCCAAGGCTGGGGGGAGGGAGGGTTGGATAAGGGGCTCCCACAGACTTTCTACATAAGAGAACAAGAGTCCCCTGGGGGGCCACCCAGAGGCCTCAGAATCAGGAAGCCCTTCCCACTCTGTGTAGATCTCCGCCCAGATTCCCCAGTTCCAGGAGGTTGGTAGCTGTCACCCTACTGGTGCTTATCACTGTCTGACCCCGCAGCCCCGGCCACTGCTGGCTCCAGGACAGGATAACCTTGTCATCCCTTCACAGATTTTCCAGAACGAGAGGGTGGGGGCTCGCTTTCCTTTTCCCAGAAGCCCCCATTCCCATCTGAGCTGTTAGCAGGAACTTGCTTAACTGTGTCCAACTCAGGGGATAGGGTACTGACAGATGGTTAGGAGGGGCCTCTCCTAGTGTACCTCAGCCCGAGAAGAGACAGTGGGGTCCTCCAGCAGAGGCCACAGGTGGCTCTCTGCTCTGACAGTCTGGAAACTCCCTAACCTTCCCTCCATGTGAGACATTTTGTGCGAGCCCCATCTCTCCTCCCAGGTTTCCCCACACTGAAGGAAAGCTGCCAGTACTGAGGTAGAACATCTTCCAGCATGGGGCAAAGGTGGTAGTGTGTTCCATCTCAAAGGACTGGCAATAATGCTTTCTGGGACACTTCTTACCTCAGGGCAGATGAGAGAGCAGAGGCATGGGGGTGGGAGGGGGAAGGAGGCTTCTGAAGCTATAGGGGGTGGATGTTCTCACAAAAGCAGGAAGCTGATGAGGGATAAGGGAGATGTGGGTGAGTGGAGTCTGGTTTATACCGGTTTGTAGATAACGTGTTGAAGGCCACGGGGGCACATCATGGGAGGAGATATGAGAGGTGGAGGGTCTAAGCTCAGCAAAGAGGTCCGTGGCTTTGTGCCGATTCTCCAGCACAAGCGTAGATTCTGGCTCCTCAAACAGCATGGTTGGAGTCTCTGTTTCCTCTTTTCTGTTGGGTCACATAGTTTTAGGGACACATTTGCTTATTCAGTTGGTTTTCAACAGATCTGGCTGCTGGACCGGGTGTGATGTAAACACACGTGCATGCATGTGCCCACACCACCTTATGGGTGTATTTATCTACCTGTGTTTCGCACCAGTGCATTAAGGTACAGGGTGCAGATCGCCTTTATCGTCCTTAAGTGTAAAATTTGTGTGCGAATGAAGACTCCTAAGGGGCTTGGTGCCCTCCTGGTGCCTCCTGCCTGGGTCTGTCAGGAGAGAGGACCCTGAGTACCCCAGAGTGCATGACTCAGGTCAAGCCGTGCAGAAGCTGGGCAGGAATGGAGCGAGCAAGCAGAGTTCTGTGCTCCCGGTGGGCTCTGTCTCAGCTTCTGAGAAGACTGAGCTCTGTCTTAAAGCAGCTGTCTCCTGAGGGAGCCCAGACCCAGGACACTCAGTGGCCAGGGTCCAGTAGGAAAGACGGGGCCATCCCAGCAGGTTAAGCAACACTGACCATAGTGGGGTTCATCATTCTTTTCTGGGGGCAAGTATCAGAGAACGGCTCAAGCAGATTCTAGTCAGAGGTTGGGGGCAGGGACATGGAGGGGGGTGGCATAGCTCTAGGGGTCCCCTGGTAGTAAACCCTGAGGTCACACAGCTGCTGTTAGAGCCCCTGAGGTGGGAGGGTTTTGGCTCTACATTTCCAGCTGTGCTGGTCACTCTCTCCCTCTCCTTTGCTTTCCCATTTAGTCCCAGCTCACTTCTTAAGAGCCAGGCTGTCTCTCAGGAGCCGCAGGCTGTTTGAATTGTGCTCCCGCTGATTTTAGACAGGTCACAGCGTCCAAGTCTGGGCTTGGGGCAGAGAGAGTATAGCACAGTGGTCCAGCATTTGCCTGCTATGTACAGATGCCCCGGGGCAGAGAATGCAGTCTTAGGTGGGTAGAAGTCTTCCCTGTGGAGATGCCAGGGAACCGGCTGGTGGAGTCCAAGGACGGAGGGGAGTTTACAGCTGGGTTAGAATGAGGTTGAGAATGAACTCCAAGTGGGCAGAGGACAGGGCTGGTGTAGGTAGGGGTGATGTTAGGAGGGACACTGTGGAGAACGTGACATCTCATTACCACCGTTGCCTCTCCCAGGGCTGCAGGATGACCCAGACCTTCTGGCCCTGCTGAAGGGCAGCCAGCTTCTGAAGGTGAAGTCCAGCTCCTGGCGTAGAGAACGCTTCTACAAGCTACAGGAGGACTGCAAGACCATCTGGCAGGAATCTCGAAAGGTCATGAGGTCCCCGGAGTCGCAGCTGTGTGAGTGTCACAGGGTAGGGTGGGGGCCGGGTTGACCACAGGTGGGCCATGTCTCAGGAGCAAAAGGAAGAAACTAAGGTCGGCTGGGGTCAAGGACAGATTGGTGTTTAATCGCTTGTATGGAAACCAAGGTTAGGCTGGTCACAGAGGGTAGCAATAGGAGTTAAAGGTGAGAATACATAACTGTAGTCACAGAAGGGGACAGCCAGGCTTAGAAGCAACTGAGGAGCCGGACAGGGTGGTTTGAATGTATTGGTGCCACCCAGATAATGGGTGGATCAGTGTGGTAGGGCCAAAAGCAAGGCCCAAAGTCCGGGGAAAGATAAAATACTTCCGTACCAGTGGCTGGTATGTAAGGTGGGGTCAGGAGGCGTTAACTCTCCTGGGACTTGAGCCCTGGGAGGCTGGGGTGGAGCTCAAGAGGGAGAGGGGGGCTGGGCACTGTCTTTCTAGAGTATCTCAAAGGCCCAGGGATCCAAAGCTGATATATATACACACACACACATATATATACATATATATGCATACATACATACATATATATATATATATATATATATATATATATGCATAAAGAAACTGTAGCTGTCTTCAGACACACCAGAAGAGGCCATTGGATCAAATTATAGATAGTTGTGAGCCACCATGTGATTGCTGGGAATTGAACTCAGAACCTCTGGAAGAGCAATCAGTGCTTTTTTTTTACTTATTTAAAACTTATTTATTATACATATATATGTATGTATATGTATGTATGTATGTATGTATACTGTCATTGTCTTCAGACACACCAGACAGAAGAGGGCATTGGATTCCATTGCACATGGCCAAGTGCCACCATGTAGTTGCTGGGAATTGAACTCAGGACCTCTGGAAGAGCAGTCAGTGCTCTTAACCACTGAGCCATCTCTCCAGCCCCCTATTGTTTTTTGTTTTGTTTTTAAAAACAGGACCTCATAAAGCTGGAGCTAGCCTTGAGTTTACATCCCACTCCTGACCCTTCCGCTGTAGCCTCCCAGGGTGCACTCCATTTGAGGTGGGACTCTAAGGTGTTTCAGAAATTACTCTGAGAGTGGGGATGTAGCCCCACTTGGAGAACACTTGCCTAGCATGCCTGAAGCCCCAAGTTGAGTTCCCAGCACTCTGTAAACTGGGCGTGGTGGCAGAAGGATCAGAAGTTCAAGGTCATCCTCATCTGCATAAGAGTTTAAGACCAGCTTAGAAACATAAATCCCTGTCACCAAAACAAACAAACAAACACCCACCCACCCCCACCCCCCAAAAAAAAAAACAGGAGAAAACCACCTTGAGACTTTGCTCTGCCTCAACTAATGGCTCCTAACACAGGAGTAACCTTTGACCCTGCCAGTGTCTGAAGCCAGTCAGGCTCCTAGGACTCCTGTCCTGACACCCCTGGTGGATGGGGGTGGATGGGAACGAAGGGCTTTCACTGGAGTCACGGTGGGTACATTTGAATGTGCATTTAGTGCTTGGAGGGGGGTAGGGGAAGGGGTAAGAAGAGAAGGCCCCTCTCTATGCCATTCCCATAGCAACCTCCACTCAGGCTAGCCTCCTATAAGCATGTGAGGGAGCCAGGTTGAGTTGGGGGTCAGATCCAGTGGCACCATGGGAGGTTTGCATCCAACTCAGATGGCTGTCACAGGTCTCATGTTTAGCAGGACTTGTTTTTTCCCAGGTGAGGGTTGAGATTCTTGGATGCAATGGCACCTTACCTCTGAGGGAACAGTCCAGATACAGGAAGAGTAACAGGTTTTCCGGTTTCTTTGTCTGTGTCCTGCCAAGTCTCTCCAGTACCTCCCAGCAGCATTATCAGCAGCGAAGGCAGCAGGCCTTTCCTTCCCTGGGCCTGGGGGCTCCGGGGTCCAGGCTTCCTGTTTTCATTCCTGGCCCAGGATGGCTCTGCTGCCTAGTGTGGGGCAAAGAAGGATTAACCAGGGATATGTTCTGTATCCCAGATGGTGCAGGGTCACGGGTCCCACTCTTCAGAGACTATGACCCAATCAAGGCACATGGTACACATGTAGTCCTGAGGGTGGCTGGGAGGTCCCTGGGGACTCGGGGTAGGAGGGGTAGGTAGGGTAGGACTTGGGGAGGATCCAGACTGAATGGATGAGAAAGACTGACACTGGATGTGACAGGGCTGGGCCTGCTGTGGGAGGCTCAACATGAGCAATGCTGGTAAGGCTGGCCCTCAGCCAGGCTGTGGGGATAGATTGGAGTGGCAGCATAGAAGGTCTTGTTTATTCCTGAAGCTTGGAAGACTGGCAGAGATGGGAAGGCTCTCCCAGCTTAAGGGCAGAATAATGTAATCTCCTAGACCCCCAGGAATAGCCTAGTGAACCTGCTCTGGACTATGTCTAAGCTGCTGGGGTGGCCTTGTCTGTCCCTTACTGCTGAGACCCCTAGCTGTAGGATTCCCTCAGAGCACCGTAGCTCTAATGCAGGGCTCAGCCTTCCCAGAAGCTGAGACAGGCCCTTGAGGACAGATCCCTGCCTCTGACTCCCTGGCCTACCCAGCTCTGAGGCACAGACTGGCTTCTGCTCTGCCTCTTGAGACCCTGAATGGTGGTGCCTTTCAATTCCTTTCTGCCAGAGTTCTGAAACAGAATCCATGCAGTCACACACAGGGTAAACACGTCCCCTTTCTCTCTGGCTTTGGGATTCTGTCCCTAGACCCCAGAGTCAGGACTGTCCCAAGTGGTCAGAAAAGGGATCTGAAGACTGTGGGTGCTCAAAGACCAGTGTGGTTTGGAGGGTGTGTGACCGCTGTCTGTCTCAGGTTCCACATCCACAGGGAAGTCTCTCAAAGAGCTCTGCTTTATAGACTTCTGGTTCTTCCATTTCTGTGACCATGGGCCTGGGTCCTTGCTGCATCCTGTGAGCGCCTGCTCTGTCTAGTGCCCTGCTTGTACAGTGTCTTCTACTCTGCCCTCCTGATCTTCTCCTGGGACCCACGCCCTGAGCTGTGACACTAGGCTGTGCTCCTCTCCTTGTGGCCTTGGCTGTGCCAGAGACAGCCATTTACCCCTCGGCCTGTCCTGCTGACCCATCCCCTCTTTGCAGTCTCCATTGAGGACATTCAGGAGGTACGCATGGGACACCGCACAGAGGGCCTGGAGAAATTTGCCCGAGACATCCCCGAGGACCGATGCTTCTCCATTGTCTTCAAGGACCAGCGCAATACCCTAGACCTCATCGCACCATCGGCTGCTGACGTTCAGCACTGGGTGCAGGGCCTGCGCAAGATCATCCATCACTCGGGCTCCATGGACCAGCGGCAGAAGTTGCAGCAGTATCCTCCTGGGGGCAGCGGGTCCTGGTTGGGCACGGGCTGTGTTATGACGTGCTGCCATAACAAAGTGCAGGTGTGTCAGATCCTACGCTGGCTGCTGTGATACTTGGCGGGAGAAGAGGGGTTTGTTTTATGTTTTAGGAGAATGCAGTCCACCACGGCAGGAAAGGCATTCAGTAGGGACTCTGGAAGCTGGTCCTCTTGCCTTCAGTCAGGAGGCACAGAGAAAGAGGCGAACTTCTTTTCCCCTTCTTACTCAACCTGAGACTCTGGGGAATGAAGTGAACCACATTTCTCCTTCATTTAACCACCTGACACTGCCTCAAAGGCACACCCAACTGGACACCGCAGGGACTGGGTGGCTTGCCCAACACCGGTGTATTTCTTCGGGTACTAGCATGGCTGGTTCTGGCGAGGGCCCTCCCCCTTGTTTGCTCGAGGCTGCTCTTTTCTCACTCTGATCTCTCATGAAATGAGAACAAGCTCTCCCTTACAGGCACCAAACCTTCAGTCAGGGTCCCGCCTCATGTCCTCATCCAACTCAAATGACCTTCCAAAGGCTCCGAAATCACCGTACAAGGGGTTGCTGCTTTTCCACTATGGATTTTAGGAATTCTTGTTTTAACTCACGGCAGAAGGAAAAGTAAAGAGGGGCCTCTGACCCAAGGCCCCTGATCCTCTCTGTGAGCAGTGTGGAGGTAGGCGCCTGGGAAGTGGGTGGGGTGGGGTGGGACCGAGGCAGGGTAATACAGTCCTGTTCTTCAGGGTTACTGCCCTCAAGAACTTGGAAGGCAGTGGCACTCTCCCGAGCCATGTCTCGGGGAGCAATACTAGGACCCCAGTGTTCAGATCTGCCCTCCGGCTGAAGACGGTAACTTATGTATCAGTCTGACTCACTGATCCCGCCTCAGTGTGAGATGGGTTCTCACTTTTGTTTTATTTACCCGAGGCAAGTTCTGGGCTGGCACATGTGTCCTGCCTCTTGAGTGCAGGGCTCACAGCCTTTCCCACCATGCCCTGCAGTGTCCCCTTTTATGACAGTTTTATAGAGGCATAATTCACATACCATAAAATAAACCCACGTGTTGAACCTAGGGTTGGGACAGTGGCTTAGTCAGTAAATGACTTGCTGTGCAAACATAGGGACCTGAGTTTGAGCACAGCACACACGGAGAAGCCAGAAGTGGGGCTGGGGAAATTCAGCAATGGCGCAGTGGTTAAGAGCTTGTACAGTTCTTCCAGAGGATCCAAGTTGGTTCCCAGCACCCACATCAGCTAGCTCACTAAGGCCTGCCTGCAGCTCCAGCTTCAGGGAGCCTGATGCCTCCTGCCTCTGAGAGGTACCTGTACTCATGTGCGCGCGCACACACACACACACACACACACACACACACACCTTAAAATAAAATATTTTAAGCCAGATACGGTGTACACGCAACCTCGGCAGAGACAGATGGAGCCTTGGGTTTTCCTGGCCAACCAGCCTAGACTAAAAAGTAAGTTTTGGGCCAGTGAGAGGTTTTTGTTGTTGTTGTTGTTTGTTATTTAAATGTGTGACTACACTGTAGCTGTCTTCAGACACACCAGAAGAGGGCATCAGATCCCATTACAGATGGTTGTGAGCCACCATGTGGTTGCTGGGAATTGAACTCAGTTCATATAGTGGTAAAGTAGCCAGTGCTCTAACCACTGAGCCATCTCTCCAGCCCACAGTGAGAGGGGACAAGGTGGACATCGCCCGAGGTCTCACACACACACACACACACACACACACACACACACACACACACACACACGAGTGCACATAAACACACCCACATGCCACTGTTGAACCTGATTCCATGTGTTTTCACATACTGAGAATTACGCTTTCACCCCCATCCTGATGTTAGGGCATCATCACCCTCTGCTGCTCCCCCAGTCCCCACTGATGGCTCTTTCATAGCCCCCCAAAGCCAGGCCTAGGTAGCCCCCAGCTGCTCCCGAGTGCATCGCCCTCTGTGGACTTGCCGTGGACGCAGAGTCCTGCAGCCTTTCCTGAGTGCCTTCTTCCTCCTAGTGTGTGCCGGCATTCATTCATTCCCTCTGAGTGTGTGCTGGCATTCATTCATTCCCTCTGTATTGTGTGTCTGTGCTCCATTCCTCCCTAACAGTATCCCACCGTATGGATGGACCCCTCTATAACTCCCAATTCACCGTGGATGGGCTGTGAGTCCACTCTTACACTCTCATCTGCGGTGAAAACTAGAAGACACATTCTGTGTGAGTGTGTGTTACTGCTCTTGAGTACACACTAGGAGGAAAGCACTAGTACACACGCACACATTGCTGACTATATGGTAACTTTCATGTTTAACATTTTTAAAAAAGATTTATCATTTTAAGTGTATGTGTGTGTGTGTGTGTGTGTGTGTGTGTGTGTGTGTTTGCCTATATATATGTCCATGCCTGGAGCCAGAGGAGACCAGAAAAAGGTGGTGTTGGATCCCTTGAAACTGGAGTTGCATGCTGTTGTGAGCCATCATGGGGGTGCTTTTTTCCTATAAAGGGAACATTTAATTGAGGCTGGCTTACAGGTTCAGAGGTTCAGTCCATTGTCATCAAGGCAGGAACATGGAAGCATCCAGGCAGGCATGGTGCAGGAGGAGCTGAGAGTTCTACATCTTCATCTGAAGGCTTCTAGAAGATTGGCTTCCAGGCAGCTAGAAGTAGGATCTTAAAGCCATCGCCCATAGTGACACACCCACTCCATCAAGGCCACACCTCCTAATAGTACCACTCTCTGGGCCAATCATATACAAACCATTATATTCCACTCTCGGCCCCCATAGGTTTGTTCAAACACATGAGTCTATGGGGGCCATACCTAAACATAGCATAATAAAACATACATTTAGTACAACTTCCAAAGCTCCCATATTCTATAGCAGTCTCAACAGTGTTAAAAGTCCAAAGTTCAAGGTCTTTTTTGAGATTTATCCAATCACTTAACTGTAATCCCAAAGCAAGAGAGGAAACCAGCTGAGCAAACTCCAAACTCTGCATCTCCATGTCTGATGTCAAAGCGGTCTTCAGATACCCAACTCCTTTTTCATCTTTGTTGACTGTCTTAGTCAGTCCGGGTGTCTATTTGAACTTCTGGGCTCTTCCAAGGGCTTGGGTCACTTCTCCAGCTCTGCCCTTTGTAGCACACACCTTGTCTTCTCAGCTCCAGCTGCCTGTTCTCCACTGCCGCTGATGTTCTTGGTGGCCATCCCATGGTACTGGCGTGTCAATTTCTTGAAAAGAGGCCAACATCATTTGATAGGGATCATAGGTCGATCTGGAGACTTTTCAGCATGAAAATATGTCTTTCTATCCATGGACACGGTCAGATGTCTTTACATTTGATTATCCCTTTTTCCACTTGCTGCAGATTTGTTCTCTCTCTCTCTCTCTCTCTCTCTCTCTGTGTGTGTGTGTGTGTATGTGTCTCCACAAGTATGTAGTGCCTGCAGAAACCAGAAGGAGGTACCAGCTTCCCTGGAGCTGGGGTTATAGGTGGTTGCAAGCCATCTGATGAGGACACAGGACCTCAGTTCTCTGGTCCTCTGCAAGAACAGCAGACAGTCTTGTGTGCCGAACCATCTCTCCAGCCCCTCGTCCTTTTTCCATTTCTTTTAATAATGTTTTGTGGCTCTCAGAATTTTAAGTTTTATACTTTTTAAAATGTGTCAAATAATCTTAATAATTTTGGTGCTCTTATAAACTGTGTAGCTCAGGCTGTCCTGGAACTCACTCTGTAGACCAGGCTAGCCTGGGATTCAGAGATCCACCTGCCTCTGTCAAGTGCTGGGGTTAAAAGCACCACTGCCTGGCACGTCTTAGGTTTTAATTGTTTGGTTTTGGTTTGTATGTTTGGAGACAGAATCTCAGGTAGATCAGGCTACCCTGAAATTGGCTATGTGGTTAAGGATGACCCAGAACTCCTGAATTCTTTTGCCACAACCTGCTGAGGTTACAGGATGTACAGGCCTGGCCTGGGGCTTAGACTTTTTTAAAGTTATATAACATTTCTTATGCTGCCTGTGCTGTTACTTTATGTATAATTGAATTCCAATGTCTTCTTTTTTTAAACACAACCATGAAGTTTACCCTCTTGCCTGACTCGGTGCTCTAATTGTGAGGACCATGCTAGGAGCACCGCTCACCTCATCAGTCTGAAGGGAGAAAGCAGGGGTGGTGTGTGTGTGTGTGTGTGTGTGTGTGTGTGTGTGTGTGTGTGTGTGTGTAAGCATGGAGCTCAGACATCCTAGACAGGATGACTTGATCCAAGTTTGACTTTGCATGGGATTTCTCCACTTTCTTTCTGATTAGTGCCTAGAAATGTGTTTCCAGCCTCAGGTCCCCGAGGCACGCTGGCTGACAGTTTGAGAGACCCAGGCTGATGTTAGCACAGAGAGGGAGTGGGGAGTGATCAGGTGGGGGAGTTACTGACGGGCTTCTTTCTCTGTAGTCTAAATTGTCTGCAGTGAACCTTTTTTATAGTAAATATTTTCAAACCCCAGAATGAACAAAGAGGAAAAGACCCCTCGCTGTGCCTGGCGGTGCAGTCCTGTAATCCTAGCTACCCGAGAAGATGAGGCAGGGGGATCACCAGTTCAAGGCCTAATGGGACTGAGGAGCAAGTTTACGGTTGATGTAGGTAATTTGGACAGTTCTTGACTTAAAATACAAAGTAAATGCAGGACTTTTAGTTCTGTGTAAGACTCTGATCAGTCCCTAGCAACAAACAAACAAACAAGCTAGGGAAGCAAGGGAAAGATGGAGAAAGACCCGTAGTAAGGAAGACCTCCAGGTCCAGCCCCTGCTTCCCATGGCTGGGATCCCTGTGGGCGCCGGGCTGCTGTGTGTTCTCCTCAATGCTTGCCCAGCTGGATTCACTCCTGTTTGCGAAAGGCTGATAAAAACAAGGACAACAAGATGAACTTCAAGGAGCTGAAGGACTTCCTGATGGAGCTCAACATACAGATGGACGACAGCTACGCCAGGAAGATCTTCAGGGTGAGCTGGCTGTGCTGTGCGGCTGTGGGGCTGTGGGGCCGTGGACCTGGCCTGAGGCCAGCTCTGAGCCCTGCCTATGGGCTGTGCTGGGTTTGCAGGAATGTGACCACTCCCAGACAGACTCGCTGGAGGACGAGGAGATTGAGACCTTCTACAAGATGCTGACCCAGCGGGCAGAGATCGACCGTGCCTTTGCAGAGGCCACAGGATCCGCAGAGACCCTGTCAGTGGAGAAGCTAGTGACTTTCCTGCAACATCAGCAGCGGGAGGAGGCGGCAGGGCCGGCCTTGGCCCTCTCTCTCATTGAGCGCTACGAGCCCAGTGAGGCAGGTGAGGGCCCAGCAGTTCCAGAGCCAGTGGCTGGGAGACGCTGATGGAACTGCAGACAGACAGACAGACAGACAGACAGACAGCTGGAGGGAGCCAACCCCAGGGTTGTTGACCAGTGTGTGGCTATCCTGTGTAAGCAGGTGGATGGGAGAAAGAGTTCAGTGTCTGCCCTGTCTGGGCCTCATTTTCTTCCAGTTCCTTCCTCAGGGGCCATTGAGCATTCCTGCCCCGGGACAAAGAAAGAAGTGGCTGATGAAGCCAAGGTTATTTTCACTTCCTTCTTTGTTATACACTGCTTCTTACCCAGCTTTGAGACATGGCCTAGAGAAGACAGACGGCTGCTCAACACTCCCAGGCCAGCCTGCTTGGCTTAGTGAGACACTGACTCAAAGTACAGTTAGTTACAGGAGGTCTTGGGGAAATGGCTTTGTGGTACAGTGCTTGTGTAAGATGCTGTGTTCAGTCCCTGGGGCCACCTATTCTAGGGGACACAGAGGAGGTGACACCTTGCCCTTGGGGCTTTTAGAATGGGAGGAAAGCAAAGAGACACTGTAACCACAGTCCCAACGCGAGACCGCTGCTTCTGCTCCCCAGAACTGCAGAGGACTGACTGAGTGGGCAGACAGAGAGGAGAAAAGACTCTTTTTTCCACAGTGGTGGGCAACTAGCTCTGACTGGAAATGGTGACTTCTTCCTACCTAGCCAAGGCACAGCGGCAGATGACCAAGGACGGCTTCCTCATGTACCTGCTATCGGCCGATGGTAACGCCTTCAGCCTGGCACACCGCCGTGTCTACCAGGACATGGATCAACCACTCAGTCACTACTTAGTGTCCTCTTCCCACAATACCTACCTACTGGAAGACCAGCTCACAGGGCCCAGCAGCACGGAGGCCTACATCCGGTGCGGTCCGGGGAACCATTAGGGGCAAGTTGGGGTGGGACCCAGGACAGGACCTTCGGGGTCCTAGCCTAGTTGTCACCGCTGTCCACAGGGCTCTGTGCAAAGGCTGCCGGTGCCTGGAGCTGGACTGCTGGGACGGTTCTAACCAGGAGCCCATCATCTACCACGGCTACACTTTCACGTCGAAGATCCTTTTCTGCGACGTACTCAGGGCCATTCGGGACTATGCCTTCAAGGTTGGCTGTGCCTGTGAACAGGGGAGCGAGGAGGGGACCTGAGGAGTGGACAGTCGCTTCTAACTCATCTTGGGGCTTCCAGGCATCCCCCTACCCAGTCATCCTGTCCCTGGAGAACCACTGTAGCCTGGAGCAACAACGAGTCATGGCACGTCACCTGAGGGCCATCCTGGGACCCATGCTGTTGGACCAGCCACTGGACGGGGTTACCTCAAGCCTGCCTTCGCCTGAGGTATGGAGCGGTATACCCTTGAGGGGGGAACTGAACCTGGCTGGGGAGCCCACCCGGGTCTTGACCACTAAAGCTGTAACACCCCCAGCAACTGAAGGGCAAGATCCTGTTGAAAGGGAAGAAGCTGGGAGGGCTGCTGCCTGCTGTCGGGGAAAGCGGGTCGGAAGCCACTGATGTGTCTGACGAAGATGAGGCTGCTGAAATGGAGGATGAGGCTGTGCGCAGCCAAGTGCAACACAAGCCCAAGGTTCTAGGGGAAGCTGTGGGGGCGGGACGTCCCCGGGCCCCTCCCACCCTGTTGCCCATGGGATGGTTACCTTGCCTTGGTTTTTCTGTGGCTGCCATTCAGACCCTCTGCCCCCTCTCTCTCTGTCTGTCTCCTCTCTCTCTCTCTCTCTCTCTCTCTCTCTCTCTCTCTCTCTCTCTCTCTCGTCTGGGTTTCTGGTATTCAGTACCCACCTTGTTCTACCCTATGGCTCTAACCTGGGCCTCCCCGCGGCCTCCAGGAGGATAAGCTAAAGCTGGTGCCGGAGCTCTCTGACATGGTCATTTACTGCAAGAGTGTCCACTTTGGTGGCTTCTCCAATCCTAGCACTGCTGAGCAAGCATTCTATGAGATGGCTTCCTTCTCTGAGAACCGTGCCTTAAGGCTGCTACAAGAAGCAGGTGAGCCCCTGTCCTTAAAGGCACATGATTCTGGCCATCTGGACTGGTCAAGACTGGGCCTGCCCTCCAGCCCTGCAGGGTCCCAAGTTGGCTCCCTGCTTTGCGTGTGTCCGGACGGAACTGGTGGGGTGGATAGGTGTGTCGTCAGCCCACCAAGGCCTTCACTGCTGACTCGACTCCACTGTTCCCAGGAAATAGTTTTGTCCGCCATAACGTGAACCATCTGAGCAGGATCTACCCAGCTGGCTGGAGAACAGATTCCTCCAACTACAGTCCTGTGGAGATGTGGAACGGGGGCTGTCAGATTGGTATGGACCAGCTGGGGTTGGAGGGAGGTTAGAGCTCTTGACGTCCAGCACTCTGAGGGTCACAGATGAGAGGTCTGGGGGGGACCGGAGGAGGTTTGGATGCAGGCTAAGAGCTGAGCATGGAAACTACCCACCCAGTAAGTCCGTGTCAGGTGTGCATTCCAGCCCTTTTGAGTTTTGCCATCGGAAATGGGGAATGGGCTCACACCTGTCATCCCAGCACTTCCCAGGTGGGAGCAGGTGGGTCAGGAGTTCAAAGTCATCCTTGGCTACTTAGTGAGCTGGAGGCCAGCCTGGGCTACACAAGACCTTGTCTCAATCCTTCCCCCCATGAAAGAGGCTGGGGAGATGACTCAGCCAGCAAAATGGCTGTCAGACAAACAAGAGGTCTTGCTTGGGATTTTTGCCCACGTAAAAGCACAGGGTGATGTCACGAAATTTGTAATCAGCACTAACGAGGCAGAGACAGGCTGAGCTCTGAGCTCACCAGCTAGCCAGCCCAGATGGTTCAGTAGTAGGGACCTGGACTCAAAAACTAACTGAAGACCAACTGAGAAAGACACCAGGCTCTGACCTTTGGCCTCCGAAAGTACATATAAAGCTACATGCACACATACATGACACACACATATTGTATACAGTACCACACACACAGAAGGACAAACATGTGGTCAGTGTGGGTCTGCTAGGAAGCTAAGGGGCAGGAGACTCTGAACCATTGGACCCTGCTCTAACTCACACAGGACTCCAGATGGTTCTGTACTCTGAGCAGGCAGGGCTCTAGGGCTCTGGGGCCACCCCACAGCTTGTGACTGCCCTGTTTCACCCGTAGTGGCTTTGAACTTCCAAACCCCTGGGCCAGAGATGGATGTTTACCTTGGCTGCTTCCAGGACAATGGAGGCTGTGGGTATGTCCTGAAGCCTGCCTTTCTGAGAGACCCCAACACCACCTTCAACTCACGCGCCCTGACTCAGGGGCCCTGGTGGGCTCCGAAGAGGCTCCGCATCCGGGTATGGCCAGACACGGGGGGCATGGCAGCCTGTGCAGATCACTTCTTGCTCACTGCCATTCCTGAACGCTCACTGTCTCCACCTCCTCTCCTCAGATCATCTCTGGACAGCAGCTGCCAAAGGTCAATAAGAATAAGAATTCTATCGTGGACCCCAAGGTGATAGTGGAGATCCACGGTGTGGGCCGGGATATGGCCAGCCGTCAGACAGCAGTTATTACCAATAATGGTATAGTTTGCGCTGGGCCTGGGTTGGGCCAGGCTTCTGGTGCCATTGACCTTGCTTTTGATATGGTTTCTGCCCTTCTAGGTTTCAACCCATGGTGGGACGTGGAGTTTGAGTTTGAGGTAGCAGTGCCTGATCTTGCCTTTGTACGCTTCATGGTGGAGGATTATGATTCCTCCTCTAAGAACGACTTTATTGGCCAGAGTACTATCCCCTGGAATAGCCTCAAGCAGGGTGAGCATCGGAGGGGAGGAGCCTGTCAGGTGCAGTGGGCGGGGCCTGCCAGGAGCAGTGGGCGTGGCCTGGCTTCTCTTAACCATTATGCCTTGAGCATCCTCTCCCTGTGACCAGAACTGTCCTTTCCCACTAGGGTACCGCCATGTCCACCTCTTGTCTAAGAATGGAGACCAGCATCCATCAGCCACTCTCTTTGTGAAGATCTCCATCCAGGGCTAAGCCCGGGGGTCTGATGCAGTCCGTCCTGAGTGGGTGGAGCCGTGTCTACACCTTCAGCAAGGCTGGCATTATTGAACCAACCTCTGGCACAGAGCTTGAGGCCCTAAACTGCCTTCAGCTCTAACACATCGCCTGAGCTTCTGACACTCAGGAGCATCCAGTCCCTGGAGTGGCCCAAAATTCCGTTAGGGAACAACACTGCATCCCTCTCCCTACCCTCTACCTGTCTTTAGGTTGTAAGTTTTTATATATATATATATATATATATATATATATATATATAAATCAAAAGATGAATCTTGTAGTCTGTTTTCAAAGACACCAGGTATCTCTTCCCACCGTCATGTGGTCATGTGACACAAGCAGTCGGAATGGATCCTTTCCGTGGAGGCTGGTATCCCAGAATGCCACAGGGCCCTGCCACTGAGATGGGGACTCCACCAGATGGTGCGGCTCGAAGGCACACATGCCACGCCCGATGCTGGCCACTGGCTTTTATTAGGAAGTGGGAGAAGTATCAGGGTGTGAGGGGCAGGGTTCCCCAGGTCAGAAGAAGCCCAGCTTCTTTTTCTCTTGCTGTTGCTTCCACTTGGCCATGCTGTAGAACTCCTCCTTGGATTTCCCGAAGATGTCTTGGAAATCTGAGTCTGAGAGATAGAACTGGGGGTGGGAGGGTAGGAGTGGGTGGGGAAGAATGAAGGTGGAAGGGTAGGAATGGGTGGGGAAGAGTGGGGGTGGGAGGGTAGGAGTAGGTAGGAAGGGATGGGGGTGGAAGGGTAGGAGTGGGTGGGGAGGGATGGGAGTGGAAGGGTAGGAGTGGGTGGGGAGGGGTGGGAGCTCCTGGAGCCCAGATTCCTGTCCAGCCGGAGGTGCCATCCATTCTAAAGTTCTCTGGTCTGCTCAGAGGGCACTATGGGACAGGACCCTGAGGGGCCTCCAGGGCAGTTAGGTCTAGTGCCCACCTCCTTACGGGTCGGGTCCACACCCTGTGGCAGGTCCTCCAGGGCCTGATGCATCAGCCTTTCCCGGGGCAGGCTCCCATTGACCGTTGAACTACTACAACTGCTGGCGAGGTTCATGCTGGGGTTCTCGCCATCCACCCTGAGGCCCAGCTCCGGCTCATTCTCTGGGCTGTCCTGGGAACCCTTGAAGGTCAGCTGTGTCGGGTGACCTGGCTTGTTATCGCTTGGCTGTGGAGTTAGCTGGAAATTATGGACTTCCTGTCCAGAGAGAAGCCTCAGGGTCCAGGAGAGAGAGAGGACAGGCACCCACCAAAGGCCATATTGAACCCACAGTCTTCTTGGCACCATCTGAACCCCTCGCTCCTCTGCCTCTGGCCCCTTCTGTCTGAATGCAAACCCCATTGAGGGCCTACCAGGGAAACTGTCCAATACTTACTGCTGTTATCTCAGAGATTGTAGATCCTGGTCCCAGACTGCTCTCCATCATCTCCTCGTAGGACTGACTGTTCTGGGGTCAAAAGTTGGACTGTTATGAGGACCAGGGCAAAGGAAGGTGCTCCCCTGAAACCCAGGAGGGAGCGAGCCTAAAGCACTAGTTCAGCTCCTCTCCTGACTCAAGGGAGAAGCCTCTTCCAGTGTCAGCCCCACCCATACACCAGATTAAGATGGGGGCGGGGCATTATGTCTCACCGCCCACTTGTAGGGGTCCCAGGTGGCAAACCACCCAGTAAAGGTGGCAGGCTCATGGCCCTGCTTGACCACGATGATGGGTGTGGCCGGGCTCCTCTCTGCTGGGTGAGTCCTCAGGTGCTCTTGTCCCCAGGCCACAGCTTCCTTCTTCCTTTCACCTGCAGCTTCCCCAAGCCACAGGAAGATCTGGGACACAGAGGAGGCCTGGGCTTTGACAGGTGGAGGGACTGCTCGCATCTGCCACCTCTGCCCAACTCAGGTGGCCCCAGAAGCCCAGATGCATATGCCTGCCGGGGAGCCCAGCATGTTACGTTGCTCACAGACCCGTGAACAACTTGAGGTCACAGGCATGCATGCAGGCATGTAACTAATCTATAAGTAGGAAGCACTAGCATGTGCTTGGTACTAAGAACTCAACGGTAGAACGTGTGTTTTAGGTCCTAAGCCAGGCAACTGTGGCTCATATCTTTAATGTTTAATGACAGCTCTGGCAAAGTAGAGGCAGGATGGTTAGTTCAAGGCAATCCTTGGCTACAGAGGGAGTTTGAGGCTAGCCTGTGCAGCATGATACTCTGCCTCAAAAATGGGGAGGGAGGTGTTACTGTTCAGTTAAAGCACTTGCTTAGCAAATCTCTTGACCCCAAGTACCACATAAACAGGAGGGGGTGGGCCAGGCGTGTAATCCCAGCTCCTGGGAGATGAAATCACAAGTTTAGGGTTCCTTGGGCTGGAGACATGGCTCAGCGGTGGTTAAGAGCACTGACTGTTCTTCCAGAGGTCCCGAGTTCAAATCCCCAGCAACCACATGGTGCCTCACAACCACCTACAATGAGAGCTGATGCCCTCTTCTGGTGTGTCTGAGGACAGCAACAGTGTTCTAATATACAATAAATTCATAAATCTTAAACAAAAAAGAAGTTTAGGGTTCCAAAGTTAGTTCAAGGCCACTCCGGGCTGTGTGAAACGTTTAAAAAGGGTTGAGAAAGATCACTGCCCCCTTAGAGCCTCCACAAGGGAAAAAGCCATTTCTCTCAGGGGAAAGATAAGAAGTAGGCAGCACTAAGGGTCTCCTAAGGTGGATGTGCCTGGCATGTTCAAAACAAGGTGGAGTCAGGGGAGATTGACCAGAGAGGGGCTGGCTAGGTAATGGGGTGAGTTGTGCAGTGGGGGAGGAGAGGGATGGAGTCTGGGCTTGGGTTTTCTCTGAGATGTTTCCAGAGCTTAGCCTGATCCCAACACAGACAGCACCGCACACACACACACACACACATACCACATTCACACACCACACACACACCCCACACACATACCACACACACAAACACACTCACATATATACACACACACCACACACACACATCACAGCTCCCCATATTACACATGCACACATACATACACACCACACATATACCAACACATACACACACCACACACAGTCACACACACACATACCCCACACACATACACACCATACACCACACACAGTCACACACACCACACACAGTCACACACACATACACATCATACACCACACACAGTCACACACACACATACCCCACACACATACACACCATACATCACACACAGTCACACACACCACACACAGTCACACACACATACACATCATACACCACACACAGTCACACACACACACACACACACACACACACACACACACCATACAATGACTGGAATACAGTGTCACAGCTACAGAGTCACCTTGTTCATTGCCATACAGCTGGGTAGCTGACCACAGCCACGTACGGTCATCCAATGTGTGCACACAGACACGTCCCATTCCGTTACCTGTCACTCATTTCTGGCTGGTCACACATACCCTCCCATGGCCGAGCAGAATTTCACAGACTCACAGATGCAGTTGCTCAGTCACACCAACAACCAGCCATGTGTTCCTTCTTTCCCTCTCACACAGACACGTGCACACACAGCGTCACCAGTTACAACTGGTCTGGCCAGTTCTTGTTAGTACTGGACTATACTGGACTATGCTGTCGCTGGCATGGTCTGGCTAACACACAGCCACAGCTAACCCATCAAACGTGCAGGTCCAAAGGGACACCTATGCTATCCTGCAGTGCTGTGTAACCAGCTAGACCCTCGGTCACACGGAGTCACACACAGCGTCACAGGACATGCAGTATGACATCCAACATACAAGGTCACAATCACATACAACACAACTCCATCACACCCAGACTCTGAGTCCGTGGCAATGCTGGACTCACCTTCATGCCAATGACACTGATACACGCCCTGCATTCCTAGCCCAGACAAACAGGAGTGGCCACTTTACCTCCTGACAGGTGTCTAGTAACATGATGTCATACTTGTCTAAGTCATCCTGGCCAAAGAACATCACTTCCGTGAGGACTAGGAAGCCCGAGGGGCTGGAGCACTCAAACAGTCGAGGCTGGATGCTGGGAACCTCCTCAGGAAGCCTGGCCGGAAGAGGGGCTGTGAGGGGTGCAGTCTGAACCACACTGGGCCTTGGCATGGGTACCTCCCCAGGGAAAGCAGCTTCTTTGAGGAAGGGTCCCTTTCCCTCAATGGACATAGAGCAGGTGACTGAAAACCTGTCAGCTGCTGAATGAAGTTATCCAGGGTCGTTATTGGGGAGAGGGACCCCTGGCCTAGCAGGGAGCATCTGAACTGAGGCCCTGCCCTTCCTAGAATGGGAGTCCCCATAAAGTTAGTTAAGTCAGGAACCAGGGTGAAAGGAGGGGCGTGAGGCGGGGGACCAAGGAGACTTGGGTGGACGGCAGGGCCCAGGGATGCAGCTCCTCCCTTCCTTGAGTTATTGCTGTTCTTACTTCCTATTTATCCCATTTATCCTGTGGTTTAGGGATCTCCTTCAGTGGCAATGCAGGGAGGGGATTCTGCCAGCAGAGGGCACCATTTCTCCCTGTTTGCCCTGGCACTGTCCCCTTAAGGGTACCCCAGGGCTGGGAACTGTAAGGTGGGCTTGACTCCCATGGCCCCTGCAGAAGGAGGACTGAAAGTCTTATCTTTCCAGATCTCTGTGTGACCTTTCGCTGGAGACCTTAGGAAGCCTGGCCAGACAGAGGAGGGGCCTTCGAGCCTCAGTTCCTCCTCAGGATAAACATATTCTCCCCTAATCCTGTTACCTCTTGTTACTGGGATAGGGGGCCCGGCCTCCGAGGGCTTCCCAGAAGTGAAGAGGTTCCTGACCTTCCAGCGCCGTTTCCTTGTTATTCCCTGGGAAGGCAGTGACCACCGTCCGTGCCATCTCTCGTTGGTCCCCATGACAACCCTGGCAAGCAGAAGCTACATCAAGCTCTGCAGACATTCACCCCCAGTCTCACGTGCTACCCACTGGGTCCTCTGGGGAGCTGGACCTGAGCAGAGGAAGACACCTCTGGGCACGGGATCTCCCTCCCAGCCCCCCAACTGTAACCCCATGACCCTGTCTGGGTTCAGAGCAAACTAGACTAGGTCTCCCTTTCCCAGAGAGGTTTGGGAAAAGTCCCGAAGCAGGAAGGAGGCAGCCAGAGCCAGGTTCACTCCACCCCGAGGAAACACAGTCCAGTTGAGACTATGTGACTTCCCCTATCTCTATCGGGGTTCTGGGCCACGTCACACCACCCACAGCATCACCTCAACTGGACTGTCCCTGTGGACTAAGTCTGCATCCATGTGGAGGGGACCCATCTCTGGCTTAGCACCACCTTCCCAGGGGTAAGTCACTGGTACCTTCCCAAACCAGAGGTAGCAGACGCGACTTGTGATCAGAAAGAAGACGTCACTGGACACGAGGGAGGAGGCCCGGGCCGGCACCTCCATAGTTCTGGTGTTGTGGCTCTCGGTCCCTTGCACGTGGAAAAGCCTGGTGTCAGATACTGGTGGCCTCTCCCCTTTGTTGCCTGCATTCCCCTGGAAGAAGATGTGGCCTCAGGCTGAGGCAAGGGCTCCTGGGGCCACCTCCCTGTCCTAGTGGTGAACAAACTGTCCCTGGCCCTTTGAGTGCGGACTGCGGCAGTCCTCTCTGTGCCAGACAGTTAAAGACCCCTTCAAGTTAGACTTGTCTCCCATCTGAGAGAGCCCAGAGCATGGTCCTGCCACCATGGTGTTCCGCTTCATCTAGGCACAGTCTCAACACAGCCAGCGCCTGTGACAGCCCTGGAATGGACCTAAACTGAATTCTTCCTCCCGTGAGTGGTTTACGTCAAATAGTTTTTTGGTTATGAGTGTGTGTCTGTGTGTGTGCATGCCTGTGTGTGTGTGTGTGTGTGTGTATGTGTGTGTGCTCGCGTGCGTGCGCGCTCATGAACCACAGGACATCAGTTGTCTTCCTCGGGAATGCCATATGCCTCCTTGGAGAAAAGGTCCTAGCTGGCCTGCAGCTCACCAATTAGGCTAGATTGGCTGTCGAGCCCCAAGAATTCCCGTCTCCACTTCCACAGAACGAAGATCACAGCACACAACAACACGCCCAGCATCTTACAGAGGTGCCTGGGTCACCCTCAAGCTTTTGAGGCAAGCCCTCTACCAACTGAGCCCCTCCCCAGCCTGTGTCAAAGGGATGAAAGTTCCGACATGGGCCCTACCTGAAAGACCACCAGCCGCCCCTGGAAGATGGCTAGGAAGTGGGGAGGCTCTCTGCCCATGGTCACGTGCCCCTGCACCAGCGCCCCCTGGTGCATGAGGTCCAACTCTCTGGCATTGCAGTTCAGGGCCTTGGTGTCTTCCACAGTGCTTTGGTGGCCCTGAGACAGGAAGGGGGACAACGATGGCTTGGGTTTTTCTGAGTCCAGGGTTTTCCTATCTTGCTCTCTAGCTTTTGGGCTGGACAACATACCTGCCACAGGTACAGGATGTACTGGACACGGCCCAGTTTCTGGTATGTGTACAGGACAAGGTAGCAGTTTCCTGAGCACAGTTGGCCATGGTATTTGGGATCAACAGGCTGCCTTTGTAAGTCCTGGATGTACCATACCTGAGGAACAAGGGACCCGTGAGTACCGACGAGTCTCACCTGCAGCAGCCTGCCCACCTGAGTCTCACCTGCAGCAGCCTGCCCACCTGAGTCTCACCTGCAGCAGCCTGCCCACCTGAGTCTCACCTGCAGCAGCCTGCCCACCTGAGTCTCACCTGCAGCAGCCTGCCCACCTGCATCTAAACCAGAAAGCTCTCGTTGCCAGCAAAGCAGCTTGCCCAGTTCTGTGCCTTCTGTGCTTCATACCGGCCCTGTGAGTGACCCTTTTCCCCACAGACCTCAGTAACCTCATGCCTTTGCCAGCCTGCTTTCAGCCCAGACATACATGCTGTCCCTGGGAAAATAAAGGGAAGGGTGAGAGGCTATAAGATGGATTCAGTTCCTGGCCCATGGCCACCACGGTCTAGACCCCACTAGCTGTATCCCTAGTGTGATGGTTTGTATATGCTCTGCCCAGGGAGGGGCACTATTAGAGTGTATAGCACTGTTGGGTTAGGTGTGTCACTGTGGGTGTGTGGGCTTTGTCCTAGCTGCCTGGAAGTCAGTATTCTGCTAGCAGCCTTCAGATGAAGATGTTCAACTCTCAGCTCCTCCTGCACCATGTCTGCCTGTTATGCTCCCACCTTGATGATAATGGACTGACCCTCTGAACCTGTAAGCCAGCCCCAATTAAATGTTGTACTTAGAAGAGTTGCCTTGGTCACGGTGTCTGTTCACAGTAGTAAAACCCTGACTAAGACACCAGATTGGAGCAGACAGCACCCTCTCCCCATGCAGAGGTTCTCTGCTCAGTCCAGGAGACAGAAGTGGGGCTGGAAGGGAGGCTGTGCCACTCTGGAAGGAAATTTTCTTTTTTTCTTTAAAATGTTTGTTAACAATAACATCAACAAAAACCACACACACACACACAAACCCTAAACAAAATCCAAGGCTGGGAGTGTGGCTCAGCTGGTAGAATGCTTGAACAGTGTGGTATTGTCCTGGGATAATCCCCAACACCTCTCAGAAGTGGGATTTCACCTGTGGTCCTGGCACTGGGGAGGAGAGGCAGGAGGATCAGCAGTTCAAAGCCAGCCTTGACTATACAGTGAGTTTGAGGTCAGCTTAGGATATGCAAGGCCCTGTCTAATAAAGCAAATGGGCTGAAATGATGGCGTCCACTCACATTTGTCCAAGTGACAGCTCGTTACCGTGGGAGCCACACCTCAGCTTTAGAACCAGACTGAACTGGAGGAAGCCGGGGTCTGTGCGGGTTGGCATGTGACCCTCCTAAGCCCCGGTTCTTCCTTCCTGTAAGCTGGGGAATCACAGCACCACCCCCTGCACTTCAGTGGGCCTGGAAACAGTGTCTGCTGCCCTTTGCCCACACTGAGAGTTTCACCCGGGGACGTCCCCTCTAGACCAGGCCAACAGAAACTCAGGCTGCCACAGACCAAAGTCTACCCACAGGTGCACATACACAGCACAGGCCTCCCCGCCTAGAGGTTCCTCGCCTTTGTGCTTGGAGCTGATCCCAGACACCCTTCCCGGGCTTCCCTGAAGTTCAGTCCCTACAGTTTTCATCTCTCCCTCCTTCCTTTCCTTCTATCACCCCATCTCATCTTCCTCTGTCTTTCTCCCTCCCCACCTTGCCTCATCCTCCCCGCATCCTCCTCTCTGTCTCTTCCCAGCCATCACTGCTCATCGTATAGATAGACAAATGCAGGCAGAGCTTCTACCTGCTCTCGCCTTCGTTTACCTTGAGAATTTACAGTCCCCCTCCAGGCACACTAGGCTTGTTCTTGTGGTCTCAGGGCATCCCCACATTAGCTCGGGGACGAGATCGGATCATAGTTTCTGCCTCTATTTTATGGACTTAAAAGCAGGCTTGAGGGAATGGAGGGGTCTGCCTCATATGCCAGTATGTGTGCCTAACCTGCACCGTGTTTGCAAGCCAACATCAACCCCTTCAGCTTCTAGAACACTGGTCTCAGGCCAGAGGAGGGTCCGTGACTGTGTGTTGGGGGCCAGGAGTGCTTAGGACTGTGGTTTGTGTGGTTGTGTGCCTGTGTTGGTCACAGGGCATGGTCCATTGTCTGGGTGTTATCAAGTTGCGTGTCCCTGAATGTGTTATTTGTATGACTTGTTATGAGTCAGCTGTTGGAGGGAGGGTATGTATGTTTCTATTTCCCTGAATATATGCCCAGTTGTGTGTGGATGGACATGTATATGTGCTTGGGCCGTTTTAGTTTGTTGAGACAGTGTCTCAGATAGTTCAGACTGCCCTTGAACTTCTGGATAGTCCCTCCCCCAGAGTGCTGGGTTTACCAGCATAGCCTACCCTGTCCCTCCCCACTTCACCCACACTCATCTGTTTTCCAGGCAGGAGTCTCTCCTTGTGTGCACACGCAAGCCAGTGCCCTCACCTCCACCTTCCCAGAGCCGTCATCCGCCATTCTGAGCTGGGCCGCGAGTTCAGGCTCCGTGTGAAGCTTGCCTACCTCCAGGTTTACCCGCATCAGTTGACCTGCATGTGTAGCAGACAGTTAGTGACATTATTTAATGCCACCCAGCAGAATCACTCCCCATTCATCTCATAGGGCCCTGGTCATACCCTCTTCCTTCTCATCCTTAGGGGACACACCTCCCCTGCCGCTTCTCCTGGCTCCTTCTAAGCCCCGCCCATTCCCCAGGCTCCGCCCCCTCGCCAGCTCCCGCGCCCCGCCCCTCCTCTTGCTCACTCTTCTTTGGGTGTTTTTTCCTATCCAGTTCCTTTGACCATGTCCGGAAGAGCTGCTGGAAGGCTATGGACTCCGCGCGGTCGTACACCACCTCCACATTGGTGTAGTTCGGGTAACCCTTGGCCTGGATGAAGCCCTGGGACACAGTTCTGTCAGGCCTGTGGCTCAAAGGCTCTTGGCTGTGCTCAACTCCCCAAGGACACCCCTCAACAAGGACAACCTAGCTCGGAGCTGAGTTAATTAACCAAACTTGTGACCCATTTAACTAGCTGGCTCCTGCACTACCGACTCTCCCAAGGTCCCTGAGGGAAGACTGGGTCTCCTCAAGCCAAACCTAGTGAAGGGCCATGACAAAGCCTACAGTCTCATAAACCTCCTCTGCCTCCCACCCTCAGGGCAGAAGGCCCTCAGGCCTCAAGGTAAAGCCAAGTACTACATCCATGCTGTCTTCTATGTTAGGTGTCTTTCCTCCTGCTCAAGGTTTCCAGGGCAGACACACTCACTTTCTGACTCCAAGACAAGGGTCCCTCTCCTTGGACACCCCAGGATAAAGGTGTTCCAGGGGAGAGCCAGTTCTTCCCTTAGACCCCACCCCACCCCTTGCAGGCTATCCTATACCAGATCTGACCACTGGCTGTCTCCCTGAAGGGGCCCCATGATCTCACCACAGCCCTGCTGAAGGCAGCCTTCTTCTCCCGGGGGCTGGACTTCCGTCCTTGCCACATGTAGATCTTGAAGCCACCCTGGTCCAGGAGATAGCAGCCCTAGGAAAAAGGTTGTGAGTCTGGTTGGCAGGGACTGGGGGCAGAAGGTAGTGATGGATGGGGTACTATGCCAGGCTTTCCTTACATCCTCTTGCAGGAGGTCCTGGGTCAGTGGGCGGGTCGCCAGTTCCTGGACCACCAGGTCTTTTCCCTTCTCGCAGACACTGGGGAGCAGGTATCCAGATGTGGACAGCCAGTCTTTCCCTGGCCTGGTGCCATCCCAGGACCCCCGATCTCCTCTAGTTTCCCAGATATGAACTTAATTACTGCAGCCTTGGTTGAGGTTCCTCCCAGGGCCTCAGTCTCCCCATCTCTGCTATGGGTTTTTCTCATCAATGTTACCACACACCATGCAAGAGTGCATATCACGCAGGCCGGACACCCCACATGACACACTCTAGAGACCCGCCGGCTTTTGCTGGAAGTTTTTGTAGAGGACCTGTTACTTCCGTAACGACAGACACACAGCTGTGACCTGTTCACTCTCTCTCCCCCGTGCCCTCCCCCAGTTCTGCTCACTGGTAGAGACGGACATTGGCCTTTTGTAGCTGGCTCACACTGTTGCTGGGTACCGAGGCACACAGGCTGCCTGATCTGCAGCCCAGCACAGCCTCCATGATGCGCATGAGGTCGGCGGCTTCCTTCTCATCATCCACCACACCGATCTGGGCACGGCTGCCGCGCTCCCTTTCTCTGAGGCTGCAAGTCAGGGTCAGTGCCTGCAGAAGACCTGGCAGTCAAGACTTCCTGGAAGTGGCCCCTGGTTCCACACAGAACCAGCCCAGATCCTTCCTGTCCCTGCTTGGTGCCATAGGCATGGGGATAGGGACAGAAGAGCTGGTCCTATCTAGCTGCTCTTCTAGTGCTCCCAGGGGTACCAACAAGGGGACATCTGAACTTAGCCTGTACCTAGGTGTCCTGGATGGTTTTGTGTCAACTTGACACAAGCTGGAATTATCATAAAGAAAGGAGCCTCAGTTGAGGAAATGCCTCCATGAGATCCAGCTGTAAGGCATTTTCTCAACTAGTGATCAAGGGGGGAGGGCCCCGCCCATTGTGGGTGGAGCCATCCCTGGCCCGCCCAGCCCATTGTGGGTGGAGCCATCCCTGGGCTGGTAGACCTGGGTTCTATAAGAAAGCAGGCTGAGCAAGACAGGGGAAGCAAGCCAGTAAGTGACATCCCTCCATGGCCTCTGCATCAGCTCCTGCTTCCTGACCTGCTTGAGTTCCAGTCCTGACTTCCTTTGGTGATAAACAGCAGTGTGGAAGTGTAAGCTGAATAAACCCTTTCCTCCCCAACTTGCTTCTTGGTCACATGATGTTTGTGCAGGAATAGAAACCCTGACTAAGACACTAGTGAATGCCTGCTGGGTTGGAACAGAGAGTCCAGCTACCTCTTGTGGTGGCCAGATGATGAACACTTAGAGGGTTTCCTCTCCCCAAGCCCTATACTCCCTCCCCGTTCGAAGGGCAGACACTGACCCGAGCCTTCTCAGAAATGCTGGCTTTCGGTCCATTCCACTGGATCATCACCTTGCCCAGGTCCAACAGGAAGATGTCCCCCTTGTTAAAGCTGTTCCAGGACAAGGCCACCTTCCAGAGCCAGGAGAGAGAGGAGGAAGGGAAAGGTGTCAGACCACCAGCACCACAGGAAGGGGGAGGGGAGAGGTCAAGGCAGGGGGAGGAGGCAAAGCAGGGAGAAGGGGCAAGGTAGGAGGAGAGAGGGAGCAAGGGGGGGTTGAGGGGGAAGGCAGTAGGAGGGGAGGGCACAAGGCAGGGAAGGGAGGGAGCAAGGTGGGAGAGGGGAGGGGACAAGGCAGGGGGAGGGAAAAAGCAAGGCAGGGCACATCACCTGTATACGTGAGGTTGTGTGCAGCTATGCATGCCTGTGTGTGTGCATGTGTGTGTGTGTGTGTGTGTAATCACATATGACCTTCCATGTGGCTATCTAGAAGTGTGGCAGGGTAATTGTTTATTTCGGTATGAACACGCACATCTACATGTATGGGACACATCATGTCTGAATGAGAGTGTATGTATGCTCGTGGTGACAGTATGTCAGTGCCTGTGTGGCGACTGTGTCCGAGCATAAGGACAGTTATGGAAACAAACACCTATGGAGGACACCCTAAGTAATAACGGCAAAAGAGGAGAAAGCAAAACACTCTAAATGCTCATCTCCACATGAACCGTGGGGTTGCGGTGCCAAGTCTCAGAGCTGCCCTACGCCTTGTTGACTGTAAATATACATCTACACGGGTCACCAGCCACACTGTCACCAGCCACACTGTCACCAGCCACACTGTCACCAGCCACACTGCTGATGACTCTTCACTGCCTCAAGCTCTGGCCACCTCAGAATGTCCTGTTCCTCCATTAATTTCCTGGTGTGTGCAAGTACAGGTGCTTTGTGTTAATTTGTGAAAGGGTGCTCCAAGGAGGCCAGGGTGGATGTCTGTGTGTGAGGAATGATGTGTGGCCAAGAGGGAGGCTCTGCATACTCCCGGCCTGCTGCTTACCAAGGACCCAGCACACCTGCACACATCTTAAAGCACCCACGAGACATACACACTAGGAAAGAGACAGCAGGGGAAGGAGGTGGGGGTAGGGCTGCCTTGTGCTTTCTTGTGAGCCTGGCCATCTGGGGAGCTCTAGCTCATTGCTCCCCATACTTCCCGCCAACTCCCGCCCTGTCTTATACTCCCGGATACTCAGTCTGAGTGAGTCTGGAGGTCAGGCCGTGTCCCTGGTTACCCTCACCTCAGTGGCAGACACATGCTTCCTTCCCCTGATGTGTAGCAGTCGCTGGACATTGTACATGTTGGTCTCTGCAGGCTCGAGAGCAGAGGCTCTGCCTCCCTTCCTGTAGCTGAGGAAGGGGCAGGGACTCATGAGGAAAAGCTCACTTCCTGAAGGGATGAGTGTGGGCGTGTGCATGTGCATGTGTGTGGGATCCTACATGCCTGTGTAGTACTTGTGAGCATATGTACCTGTGAGTTCATAGGTACGTGAGGCAAGTGCGCATTGTTCAGTAGCACCGGCCTGTTGGAGGATTTCAGATGTGAGTCTAAATGTAAGTACATGGAAGAACATATCTGTGTGGTGGATATGAGTGTTCAGGTTTGCATGCATGTCTACAGGTCTACATGCATGGGGTGGCGTGTGTTTTTGCCTATACACACAGATTTATTTGTCTGCACTACAAGCAGATATTGGACTCAGAGATACGAAACAAAAACGACTTGCTCTTCGCAATCGGGTTAGCTATTACAATCTCAAAATGTAACAGTTAAAAGAAGACTTAAAGTGAAAGTATCAGACACCTCTACCATCATGACCAACAACGAGAGCTCTAGACAACCTGGCGGCCACTCCCACGTACAAACAGACCAAGGACAACAGTTGCTCTGCAAACTGAAATCCACAGTAGTACTGTTCATAGCAGCCCCAAAGAGGAAGCAACTCGTTTGTCCACTAGGTGTTGAGCTGATAAAGTGCAGTGGAATCATAGAATAAAACCTCATTCTGCAGTGAAATGAAGCCAGGCGGTGGTGCATGCCACAGTGTGGATAAACGGGATCGATAAGGGATGAGGCTCAGGGCCGAGGGCTTGCCTACCGTGTGGGCAGGGCTTAGGTTCCGTCCTTCTATCAGGAGGAGCAAGAGGGGGAGGGGGAGGAAAACATTAAGATGAAATGAAAACATGTCAGTCACAAAAGCTCACTTTCTGTGTGGCTCCCCTTCCAGAACAAATCCACAATGGACCAGTGTATAGACAGAAAGCTGGCAAGGGAGGGCCTGGAAAGAGGCCACTCCAAAGCATGGGGCTTTCCAAGTAAAGAAGTGCTTTAAAGCCGATTGTGGTACCCGTTGCATGTATCTTAAACCAATGAACCGTGTGCTTGAGATAGGTGCAATGTATGTGAGTGCACAAATCTTTAAGTGCACATGCGTGTGTATGCATGCGTACAAGAACACCATTTTCCTAGGTTCACTGGAGGATGCCCTCACTGGAGGATCTAGCCCTGCCCCCCACTCTCTCCCACTTACATGACCCCGGGGTGAAAACAGCTGTGGAAGCCTTCGGACTCGTGGTCCTGTGACTCTCGGTGCAGCACCGTCTGCTCTCCTAGATCCTCTTGCAGACGCTGCACAAAGGAGACTGCAGTCTCCTGGGCCTCTGTGCTGGCCTCCTTCCCAATCCAGCAGTGCAGGTCACTGGGTCCTCCCTGGGTAGCCTTTGGACTCTGAGGGACATAGGGTGCAGGCATTTGTAGATGCGGAGGGGGCAGGGACTAGGCTCCAAGGCCTGGCTGGGCAGTGAGGTGGAGGGGGCGATCAAGGGGCCAGTGGGAAGGCGCTTGGTCGGAGCCTATGAGGGGAACTGGAGAGAGGAAGGCCTCAAGGCAGCAGCTCCTTGTGGGTAGCATGCAATGCGGGGGGTGGGGGGCTTTTGATCTCCTCTGGATAGAGTTTATTCCTAGGCCTGGGTTTCTTCTGCTCTGGGTCATATTGTCCCTAAGAAAGACTCCCCAGGTGACTCACATGGAGAATGACGTAGCAGCATTCCTCGAAGAAATTCCCATGCGCCCTTTCAGGCAGTGGCAGCATCTTTAGGTTCTGAGAAAAGAGGTTGGCAAGTAACAAGTTGGAGGCCTCTACCTATGACTTCCAGATATAGGGTAAATGGGGGAGTTCTAGACAGGAGATGGGAGAGGCTGGTGACACTTTTCCATGTCCTAGGCTGTGCCACCTGGTCTTGCCCCTCACCTCAGTAATCCATATTTGCAGGGCTCTGTGGCTGTTGATGGCAGGGAGGTCCTGGTTGATGTCCATCCTGGGCTAGGCAGGAGTAATGGAGAGAAAAAGAATGAGAGTCAGAGTTCAGAGTTCACAGGTCAGAGGTCAACCCCTGGCCACATGTGTTATAAGCTCCGAGTGGTGGTGCATGGGCTTAATCATGGCACCCAGGAGGTGGAGGCAGGGGGATAAGAGGTTCAAGGTCGCTCTCAGCTATAGAGTGGAGTTGAGGGTTACGGGAGACCTTGTCTAAAAAAAGCAAAAGGTAAAAAAGAAACACGCAGACAGATTCCGGACAGACCCACGGCCTGCAGACTCAGGGACAGTCACTGTAGACAGTGCTAGATTAGACTCTTACGAAAGGAATCAATCCAGTCAACAGGGGCAGACCCTGCAAGAAAGGGGTGAACTATTGAAATGGGGCACAATGCTGTACAGACAGACAGGTTCTGACCCCGAGGGAAGAGCAGCAACAACATCAAGGTCTCACACAGTTGGAAACAGAGTGTGAGTAGACAGGGTGTGCATGGTGCAACGGGCTATGTGGGTGGGGGGCTTTACCAACCGGTATGCCTTCCGTAGGCTGATGAAACATGGGGCGACTCAAGGGCCCCAGAGAGAGATGAGTTCTCCAAACAGGTATATAAGTACGCGAGGATAGCGTCCACATCTACAAAGGTAGCTGCGGAGAGATCCAGGCGCTACCCACGGATGCTCAGACCGGCCTGGCAAACAGGCAGAGACTGGAAGCCGAGAAAGAGGATCTGGAAATAAGTATGGGCTCTACAGGTACCTAGGAGCCCTGCCTGGGAAGGGCTGTGCTGATGCGGCTAAGGGAGGACTCTGTGGAAGGGGCAGTCTGCAGCTACGGAGCAGCGCACCCACACAGGAGGCTCTGCAGGCCCGAGCCACCGCACAACGGCCCCCTAGACAGACGGGCAGACGATCAAAGCTCTGTAGACATGCTGGGGCTTCATACGCAGGTTGTCTTCAGCAAACAGACGAAATGCCCCAGACTGGGAGGTGGGAATAGGTAGGGAAAGACATGGTAGGCGTTGCCAAGACATTTGGGATCTGTAAAGAGCCAAAGTCCTGTGGTCGGGATCAGGGAGTTTTCGGAAGTATAGAGGCCGTGTAAGCCTACTGAGGCTCTACAGACTGGGTCTGTCAACAGGGTTGTCTTTTCCAGAGAGGCATGCAGCTGGGGGCTGAGCCACAGAGGAGCCAGTGCTGTGTGCAAGCACATTCCCTTCAGACCCAAGCAGGATTATGAGGCAGAGCTAGGTTCTGCGAGGAACCCCAACTCCTGCCAATACGGGCAGGCCACATAGGTCAGTTTGCAGATGGTCAAGGCTTTGTCAGTAGGGATGGACCCTGTCCACAGGTTCACAAGCCAACAGGAGCATACAGACCGGCGGAGACTCTGCAAACAGGGACGAGGTATACAGAGACAGGAGGATGTTCCCAAACACAGCCCCCTTCCCGTGAGAAACTCTCCATTGGGACCAACTGGAAGGCTTTTTACCCAGGGAAATTCAAGTAGGGCTGTGCAAGTGATAGAGCCCCTTACACAAACCAGGGTCCCATGTGAGAATCAGGCTCTAAGAACATCAGGTCATGATCTTGCACTGGCTGAAGGTATTCCAGAGAGGCGCTTTGTGTCCCACCCTATGATGACCGTCCCCTCCCAACTGGAACATCCTCAGAAATTTCACTCTGGGGGGAGGGGAGGCTGAAGCCCAGGCATTGACTTGAGGAAGAGTCTGTCTCCCAGAGAGAGCTTTCTCTCCCACAGTTCTGACAGCGTGAGACCACCCTTGCCAACGGAGCAAGGCACAGTGCGTGTCAGTGATGGACGGGACCGTGCTCTGAGCAGCGCCTCTCAGTTATGCAAACCTTGCATTCTCCAATCGACCCCCAACCTCAGAGCAGTCCTGGGGCTGGGCTCACTGCACCTCTGCTTGTTTCTGTTCTCAATGTGGTTGCATTGGTCACATCTCCTTTTTCTGCTTTTCATTATTGTGAGCTTTGTTAGTCTGGTGAGCTTGGGAGGCTATGGTTAGTCTGGTGAGTGTGGTTGGCTATGGTTAGTCTGGTGAGTGTGGTTGGCTATGGTTAGTCTGGTGAGTGTGGTTGGCTATGGTTAGTCTGGTGAGTATGGTTGGCTATGGTTAGTCTGGTGAGTGTGGTTGGCTGTGGTTAGTCTAGTGAGCATGATTGAGTATGGTTAGTCTGGTGAGTGTGGTTAGCTATGGTTAGTCTGGTGAGCGTGGTTGGGTATGGTTAGTCTGGTGAGTGTGGTTGGCTATGGTTAGTCTGGTGAGTGTGGTTGGCTATGGTTAGTTTGGTGAGTGTGGTTGGCTATGGTTAGTATGGTGAGTGTGGTTGGCTATGGTTAGTTTGGTGAGCGTGGTTGGGTATGGTTAGTCTGGTGAGTGTGGTTGGCTATGGTTAGTCTGGTGAGTGTGGTTGGCTATGGTTAGTCTGGTGAGTGTGGTTGGCTGTGGTTAGTCTAGTGAGCATGATTGAGTATGGTTAGTCTGGTGAGTGTGGTTAGCTATGGTTAGTCTGGTGAGTGTGGTTGGCTATGGTTAGTCTGGTGAGTGTGGTTGGCTATGGTTAGTCTGGTGAGTGTGATTGGCTATGGTTAGTTTGGTGAGCGTGGTTGGGTATGGTTAGTCTGGTGAGTGTGGTTGGCTATGGTTAGTCTGGTGAGTGTGATTGGCTATGGTTAGTTTGGTGAGCGTGGTTGGGTATGGTTAGTCTGGTGAGTGTGGTTGGCTATGGTTAGTCTGGTGAGCTTGGGAGGCTATGGTTAAGTCTGGTGAGTGTGGTTGGCTATGGTTAGTACGGTGGGCTTGAGAGGCAAAGCACAGCTTGCAGGCCTGTCAGCGATTAGGCTCCGTCCCTCAAGGTTCTGATGACAACAGCATGGGCATTTTCCCTAGACAGGAACAGGCACCCTAAACAGACAAAGCTTTGCAGACACCGAGACAGAGGTGCTGGTCTGCTCTGTAGCCAGGACAGGCTGTGCTGGTCTGTCAGCATCTGGAATAGGAGCAGATCTCATACAGGGAGCGAGGGAAACCCGTTGAGAGAGATCTAGACTGAAAACAGGCACCCACTCTACAGGCTTTGCAAAGAAGACAAAAGCTCTGTCAACTCAGGACAGAGACTGCACAGGCCTATGCCAAGCAGGCGACAGGCTCAGGTGACCTGAGAAGTTTGGGTCAATGAATCATAGGCTTTCCTGATCCAGCCTCGAAAGATGGCTGAACTGTATACATACAGGCTCTGCAAACGGTGCTGGAGCTTGCCGGAGTCTGTGCTCTGCGTTTCTGAGTGTGGGAACGGGCTGCAGGGGTGCAGGGAGGGCTGTGGGGACAGCGATGGGGTACTTCCTGTTATCACTTCACTGCCCAGCCCTTTGGAAACTGCAAGCAGCCATGAGTTGGATGGGCGTGTAGTTGAAGTATTCGGTTATTCCTCAACATAACTTCCCATCTCTAAATGAAACCCTGGCAACTGAGCAGAGTCACTGGGTTCTGAGTCTCTCGGGTGGGTGGCCCTGGTTCAGCAGTGACTTCCTTTCTCTTAAGTGGGCATCCCAGCCCTGCCCTGTCGGTAACAAGAACACCTTCAGATCTGACTACCCCGTGTGACAGTGAGAAGGTTTGGTGAGGTAAGAGTTACAGACCCGCAGGTGCCTCGAATTCTTTACTCCTTTGTTTAGGGCTCCTGAGGGCTGGGCTCAGGACAAGGTGGCCTGGAAGGGGTGGGGCAGGGGGCTGTCCACCCTGAGTCACAGTAGAGGAGGCGGTGAGCTGAGGCTTTAATGGGAGATCATGTGTGCTGTTAGGATGGCTCTCCTGACTTGGAGCAGAATAAGTCTATAGACACTTGTTGGTTGACTGAGGGAGTCACCAGGCTGTGTGACAATGACATACATGATGGACAGGTGCAGTGGTCACAAAATGGTTCTTTCCAGCAACAGAGAATATGCTACACCATGGTGGGAACAGTGACTTGCAACAAGACCCTTCAGTAAGGACACTGAGTCTATATGCAAAACCAGCTACAGGAGAATGACCAGGGACCCAGATAGACAGGGATCCCAGGCACAGAGAGAGAAGGTAATGGCCGTGTAGCTCCAAGGGCCACAGCGGGGTGTGGAAAGGACATTGTCCAACTTCAGGGCCACAGAGGGAGGGCATACTGGCAGATGGAAGCAGTGTCTAATATGGCTTCTCAGAGAGGGGCAGCAGCATCCCAGGAATGGCTGGGAAGGTGTCTCAGTACCCACAGCCTGGAGAGACAGGCTGGAACTGTGTCCCCATCCCTCTTGCTAGAGGAGGTGAGAGAACTTTAAAACATGGGGTCCCTTTACTCCTCTTACATTGCAGCTGCCCCCTCCCCCAGAAGTTCCATCTCTCCCCATGGAGTCAGTCACCTGTGGCCCATGAGCCCAACCCGCATATAACCCCTTTTACCAGTACCACCCCCATGTGGTACTATGGTACTATCTCACACTCCCCTGGCCTCCTAGAGGCCTTCTGATCTTCACAGGGGAATGGGTCCTTTTCTGGCCGTTCCCTTCTTTCTGACACTGGCTTCCTTCTCTGTGCCTCCCCGCGGGGTCTCTAACCCACTGTACTGGGTTCCTAGTCTCATCGGGCGCTTGTCTCCTTCCCTCAGGTGAACCTTCTCCCTCGCAGATGACCCCTCCTCCTGTCCTGTATGCCTTCTTTCTTCCCTGGGTACCTGAGGGTAGACCTTGAGATTTCTTTGCTTAACTTCCAGGAAGGGAGGGCATAGCCTGCTGGAGAGTCTTCGGTCAGGCGAACTGACCCTGGGGGCGGCAGAGAGTCCCATCCACACCAAACCAGCAGCTTTTTCCTCTCATGCTGGCCCGCTACAGTGGTCCTCCTCCACCCACGCGTACATAGCCAGCGTTCTCACCCGGGGCTGCCTTCAGCTCAACGTGACCCGAGCCCCTGGAATGCCACGCCTTCCGCTTGCATCCCCGGCGACCCCTCTACCCCAGCCCCCAGCCCCAGCCCCCAGCCCGGGCCTACCTTCTGGGAACTGCCGGTGCACCTTCCTTCACCCAGCTCCTGGGCAGTACTAGGCCCCTCCCTCCGAACTGTAACTCAATCCCAGCTCCCTCCTTGCAGGACACACCCTGGCGCTCTGTGCAGCATGAACGGGTATTCAGAGTTAGTCAGTCAATAAATATTGACCAAACCGTCTGGGAGCCAGCCCCCGTCCCATGGCCTGGTAGACTACTTCTTCCGTACCAGTGGGCCGAGGAGGCAACGGGTGGAGGCCTGAGCTGAGCTGTGGAATATGGTGATTTCTCACCTGGGAGCTCAAATGGGCAACTGGCCCCCCAGGGGATGGGGTCCTTTTGGATCCAGGGGTTCAGACCACCATAGTGAGTCAAGTGATATGAAAGTCTCGAGAAAATGACATAAAAGGAGGTGGAGAAAATGACATAAAAGGAGGTGGAGGAAATGCCTATGGCTGCCTTCCAGAATTTCTGACCCCCACCCCCCATCACGGGCTGGCTGCCCAGCTCTCTCTCTCCAGAGAGCCTGATACCCATCGTGGGAGAGGCCGGTGGAGTCTGCAACCAGGAGATCCCTTCCACACTCTGGCTGCCCCATTACTCCTGACTGTGGGATAGGAGAACGTTGGAAACAGAGCCTTCTAGAAACGCCTGGGACGAAACTTCCCTTTACCTTCTGCCTGTCCCAGCCCAGGCCTCGGTTCTAGCCCGTGGCGGCCAGCACGTGCCTTCCCATAGACGACACTAGAACCTGCCTGCCAACTGTCTGCAAGACCTCTTTCTGGAGTAGAATCTTCTACAAAGTTCCATGGCCCAGGGCTCAAGCAACTCTGGGCCAGCCTGTGCCCAGTGGTCAGTGTGTGCGTGTGTTTTATTTTTCTTTGTTCTGGTCAGAAAGTGTCACACTGTATAGCCCAGGCTAGCCTGAAGCTCACAATCCTCCTGCGTCGGCCTCCTGAGTGTTGGGGCAGCAGATGGACGTATGTTGCAGGCTAGCTGTGTGTGAAGGACACCTGTGTCACGGGGAATTTGGTTAGTCCTGCGTCTGGCTCACAGCAGTCATGTATGGCCTGAGAGAGTGCACTTGGTCACCTGTGTCTCACTCCCTTTCCCCTGTCTCAACCTGCTGGCCTCTGTCCCCACACTTCCGTGTGGCCAAGTGGTAGCCAGTTCCAACAACACCGTCCCCTCCCTCTCTCTCCATCTGTCTCCTCTGGGGTCTCTGAGAGTCAGTATGCACACAGCCCAGGCTTTAGCCCCTCTCCATCCCGAAAGTTCCAGGCCCGAGGTTGAAAGACCCCTGGAGTCTCCCCTGCCTCTCTTCGTCTCCCATCCCCAGCCCCCACACCTAGACAAGGTCTCCCTGAACTGGGTAGTCACATTGCTTCCTGCCTACTGCCCGTTCTAGGAGCCAGCTTCAGCCAGTCGGTGGCATGAGTCACCCTCTGTTTTGGCCTCCCAATTTATTTATTACTCTGTGTGTATGTATGTGTGTGTGTGGGGGGGGGGGATGGATGTGGGGTGGTTTCCTCCTTCCACTATGTAGGGCCCCAGTGGAATTAACTCAAGTTATGAACTCCTTGAACACAGATGACAGCAGACTACTTACTGATTCTCCTTCTCTCTCTTAAGATTTATTTATTATATATGAGTACACTGTAGCTGTCTTTAGACACACAAGAGGGCATCAGATCTCATTACAGATAGTTGTGAACCACCATATGGTTTCAGGAATTGAACTCAGGACCTCTGGAAGAGCAGTCAGTGCTCTCAACAACTGAGCCATCTCTCCAGCACCTGATTACCCTCCTCAAATACTGTGATTAGTTTACCTCCAGGCCTGGTTCATTCCTGTCCTTCTTCCTTCCCTCCTTCCCCCTTTTCTCCCTGCCACCCTCCGTCTCTCCATTCCTTCCTTCCTCCCTCTATCCCTCCTTCCCCCTCCCTCTCCTCCTTCTCTCCTTCCTTTCTTCCCTCTTTCTCCCTCTCCTCTTCCCCCTCCCTTCTTTCTTCCTTTTATTTTATTTTTTCCTCTGAGACAAGGTCTCTATATGTAGCCCAGGTTAGCTTCATATGAATGTTACGCCTCAGAATGCCAGCCTGTCCGCCTCTAGGGCCCCTCCCATAGCTTTTCACGTATGGTAAAATACGGCCATGCCTTGATACTTGTAAGAAGACTGATCCTGATCCCCCGTGGACGTCAGGATGGAAGGCTGCGTAAGGCCGTCACACACGCAGCTCCCTCAGCCTCCCCACTCTCAGTTACATCTAGGCCACTTACTGAAAACATAATGCTGTACACAGTTGTCACACTCAGGGGACAGGCAGGGAAAGCAGTCTAAACAGGTTTAGTAACCATCACTTTCCCTCCAGTGCTTTTGTTCAAGTTGATCAGATCAGGGCTGCGGAACCTGCAGATACCGAGAGCCAACTGCATCCTTCAAACCTGTCATCCACCTGAACCCTGCAGGTGTGGCGCTGGGCTGGGAAGGAGTCAGGCAGATGAGCAGGGGCTGGATAGCATCAAAATATATTGTGCACTTGTATGGAATCTTAAACTTCATATAGTACATTAAAATAATAAGCCAGGCAGTGGTGGTGCACACCTGTAATCCTAGCACTCAGGAGGCAGAGGCAGGTGGATCTCTGTGAGTTTGAGGCCAGCCTGGTCTACAAAGTAAGTTCTAGGACAGCCAGGGCTACATGGAGAAACCCTGTCTTGGGAAAAACAAAAAACAAAAACACAAAACAAAACAAAACTTGCTTAGGAGACCAGGATGGTCTGGAGCCCACAGAGGCCACTTAAAATTCTTATTATTTTTATTAATTAAAATATTTAAAACCATCCTAGGGCTAGACACAGAGGTGCCCACCTAGATGTCAGCCTTTGGCCTCTGAAAGGGCAACGGCACCTGTGAACATGCCAACACCCCGTTCCGACTCTTGATGAGCAGACACACACATGCACATACATACACACACATGCACATACACACACACACACAAACACAACCACACAGACACACACTCATACAAACACACAGACTCAACACACATACACACACACACACACACACATACACACACACACACACACACCACACAGGCACATACACATTCTCACAGATACACACACACTCGCACACCCACTCATACAAACACGTACACTCAGACACACACATATTACACACAGGCACACACATACACTCTCATATACACTACCCATATATACACATACATTCACTCATACAAACACAAATACTTACACAATACACTCAGATACACACAGACATCATACACAGGCACACACACTCAGACACATAGTTAAACCACATACACACATATGCACATATATACTTACACAAGCACAGGCATACACACACATACCACATACATACACACATACACTCATACAAACACGTACTCACACATATATACTCACACACAGGAACACACACTTAGACACATAATCAAACCACATACACAGACACAGACATGCAGACAGACACACATGTGCATACTAGAGAATAAAGCTGGAACTAAAATCTCTATAAACTCTAGATGCTCATAAGCAACGCTCCCCACTGTCCACCCCATCATCACTTTCTGTCACTATTTTGGCTGGCTCAGGGAGGCATCTCCCTCTGCCTCTCTCTTACCAATCCTTTGTCCCCAAGCACTTGCAGCCAGACCTACAGTGAGGCCCCACTACCTGGACCTTCCTCCAGCTGCAAATCTGGCCCTGCCGTTCGTTATGATTTGTAGCTGTGTGCCCTTCCATGGCTTGAAGGCTCCCTGCACTGTTTCCTCAGCTGCTTATCTTCCTGGGGTCCTTTCCCCAGGTCCTGTCTCCCCAGGACACATCTCTGTTCCTTCTGAATCTAGGTCTTGGCTAGAACTACCACTGCCCACATGGAAGCGCCTCTGTCCCTGTCATTAGCTACTTCCTGCTCCATGCCCTCAACTGTTGATTGAACCCTTCTCCATGCCCTGGTGGACCGTGGACCTGTTGAAAGTGAGACTTTCTTAATGCTATGTCTTTAAGGATGGTGACTGTGGTCCCAGTGTGTGTGTGTGTGTGTGTGTGTGTGTGTGTGTGCGCGCGCGCCTGCACGTTCACAAATATCTGTGTATCTGTGTGAATGTATTGTGTCTCTATGTGTCAGTGTGTGCAAGCAGGCACGTAGACCTTTCAGAAGCAGGGCATGAATTTTTATTCACAGTCGGTCTCTGTTCCTACTCTGGCGCCCCCTGGCGAATGACCTTAAGGCCATGTCTTAGGCTCTTTTGACAAAGGCTGAAATCCTGTCTGTAGGTCTCAGGCTCTATCTGATGAATTTCTTAGCTTGTGGGTCTTTGGAAGCCAGTGGTCTGCTGAGCTGATACATTCCCAACCAAATCCGTGGTTTTCATATGGTTGTTGGGTCAGTGTCCTGGCTGGCCATTTTTGTTTTTGTTTTGCCAACTTTATACAAGTTGAGATCATCTGAGAAAATGTTTTCATAAGATTGGCCTACAGGACAAGTCTGTGGAGCATCTTCTTGATTGATGATTGATGTGGGAGGGCTCAGTCCACTGTGGGCGGTGCAGTCCCTAGGCAGGTGATTCTGGACACTGTAAGAAAGCAGCCTGAGTAAGCCAGTCAGTAGCAGTGTTCCTCCAGGGCCTCTGCCTCAGTTCCTGCCCTGACTTCCCTTAGTAATGGAATGTGACCTAAAATGTAAGTTGAAAAAAAAAACCTTTCCTCCCCAAGGGGGGGGGGCAGGAATGCCAGGCTTGGTGGCCCAGGCCTTTAATCCCAGAAATTGGGAGGCCGAAGCAAGTGGATCTCTGTGAATTCAAGGCCAGCCTGGTCTTGGACAGTTAGAGCTACACAGAGAAACCCTGTCTTGAAAAACCAAAAATAAATAAAAATGAGCTGACCTTTCTTTCCCAGTGGGCGACACCCCTCCAGCACCCTCGTTTGGGAAGCATACTCCATCTAGCACAAACCAGCACCAGCAGCTTAATGGTAGTCACAAGATTTCCTCAAAGGTCCCTCTCTTCAAAGGCTTGTGTACTTATCACCCATATGACACTGCTGGGCAAACCCCCTACCCTCCTGCACCCCAGCGTTGGGGCTGGGCCTGCAGAGACGGCAGGCAGTCTAGAACCTGACTCTTGGTGATGGGCTTGCACCACCCTGGCTGTCGCCATTACATCTATGGCAGAGAGAGGAGACTGAGACACAAGGGAGGCTCACAGATACTTCGATATTGAGGGTACAGGTCTCCGCCCCTCTCTCCCTAGAGTAAGAACGGGGTTCTGGTCCATTCACTCTGCTTGGCCATCTTTGCTCCTAGACATACCCACCCTAATCCTTAGTCCTTAGCTGTTAGTTTGGAGTCTGACTGAGTTGGGCCTGCCTGGCTGGCACTGTCTGGTGAGTTCCTCATTCCATTACTTCTGTGACTCAGGTGACCCTATAACCCTAACCCGTAGGTTCACAGGGATTTGGGGCTACTATGTTCTTGTCCACTTATCTCCTATGTTTTCCACACCGTCAATATTGACTTAGCTGAGGGCGTAGTCCCAAGTAGGCTCCACCCCTCAGGCTCCACCCCATGCCTCCCTCCCTCTCCCTCTCTCTACCCACCTAGTCTCTCCCAAGCTGGTGTGTAATGTGTCAGGGAGTCCCTGGGAGGAAGAGTCATCTGACTGGTCCTACTGACAACCTGGAGTGTTTGGAGATATCCTGATCCTGTCCCTGCCACTTGGACCCCTTGTTGTGGGCCAGCTGTAGGGTGCTGGGTCCCCACATGTAACTGCAGGACAGAAGTGACTCAGTCCCCGAGGGAGGTGGGTAGCACCTGGGTGTCATGTCCCATAGGTCTTAGGGGAACTCCAAGGCACCCTGGGCAGACAAATCACAGCCCCTGCAATGCACACAGCCTCACCACTACTTTGCTGGGAGTGGTGTGAGGAGCCATGTCTGTCAGGACAGAGCGGGGACAGCAGCTCCAGGAAGAACACTACTGTCCCACCCTTGATGCAGGAGAGTGGACAGCTGGCTTCTGCTCCTGGCAGGTGACCTGTGCTCTCGTTCACTTGACCTGGCCAAGGCTTACAAGACTCACTTGTTTTATCAGTCTGTGCCATCTCCTGCCTTTCTGTGCATCATACATGTGCCTGGTCCTCACGGAGGCCAAGAAAGGGCACTGGATTCCCCTGGGACTGTGCCTACATGATAAAGGCGTGGAAACCAGTCCTGCAAGAGCAACAGTTTTCCTAGTTACTGACCATTGCTCCAGCCCCTCAACCAGGATGCCCGCCCAGCACTGCCACTGTTCCAGCCTTGCAGAGGCCCCAGTGCCCAAGAAGAGCACTTTCTGTACTTTAACAGGGTCTTTTGTAGCAGTGAACATGTATGAAGCATTTTCTAAAGAAGACTATGTATCGTCTTCTCAAAGCCCTGCTCTTGGCAACTGTG